>NC_089824.1:223032243-223361949 GCF_035046505.1 Tiliqua scincoides | reverse complement strand
ACCAGGAAGCTAACAAAAGGAAGAAAATGTTACTGCTTCGACTTCAATGATGCCCATTCAGAACGCTGGTTTCAAAGAAGATACAGTGTTGGAAACAATACAGGTCCGCCCTGTAATCCACAGGTTTGGAACTCACAGATTTACACTGTGGGTTCCAAATCTGCGGTAGCGGGCCTGAGCTGATCTCCTGAGCGTAACCAGAGGTGTTTTCTGGTTGCCTCCAGAGACTTTCTGAGGTCCAGGAAGGCTGTGCATGGCCTCTGCATGCCTCAGAAAGGTCTCCAGAAACATCGGAAAAATACAGTTTTTATGAAAATTAGAAGTGCCTCTCTGACACCTCCAGGGGGGCTTTCACAGAGGCTTTTCTGGGTCTCAGAATGCCTCTGGATGTGACCAGATGCCAAAACCTGCAGAGAAGCAAACTGTAGGTTGGGGCTTACCTGGTCTCAGGGCACCAGCGGAAGCAACCTCTGGATGTGACCAGAAGGTGCTTCTGCTGGCGTCCTGAGACCAGGGAAGCCCCAACCTGCAGTTTGCTTCTCTGCAGGTTTTGGCATCTGCAAGGATTCCATTCCCATTCCTGGTACAGCCAAGATCAGGTTGTACATTTGAGTCACTGGTTTTCAATCCAGGGCTGGAGAACGAAGCCTGACACAATGCTGCGAGAAGTCAAATTTGACATTGGATGTCCAAGTGCCAAAGGCCACCAACATTCAACTAAACATAGAACAATTTTTGGCAAGAAAATAGTGGCAGACTGCAGTGCAGATCCAAGATCCTGGTCCAGATCAAACTAACTCACCTCACACAGCTGCTGCAAGCATGAAACAAACACCACACATATTGCAACCAATGTTCAGACTTAGAGACAGAAAATACATCTGAACAGCAGCTTTCCCACTACACAGACACAGTTAGAGTTTCTGCTCTTAACTACCTAGCTTTGTTGTCAACGTGTGCATAACCCTGAGGAATGAAGACGCTCTGTCATCGTGACATTGGTCAAGCATCGCCAACATGTCTTCAATTACATCCTCCACCAATGGGAGCACATTCGTATCTGAGTGTCGGAGCATGGCCTCCAGAACCTGACATGCATGGGGATGGTGAGCCAGATGGCGCAGGTGTAACGAGATCCCATTCACCAGGTAGTCAGCATTTTGGTTGATGAGGTCAGGGACAGAGCTGTAACCACAGGCAAGGCAGATGTCCACCAGAGTGCCCACTGCCACCTGGCGGATGAGCAGCGTGCCGTCTCCCGCCTTCTCCAGAACAGAATACAAGGCTGAGATCAACAGCAAACGAAAGTCCTCCTTGAGCACGCAGGCAAAGCTGCTCACTCCTTCCAGCTGGATGCAAATTTGCCAGATGTTGCTATTCATGGAACGAACTGTGGGTCTTGAATTCCCAAAAGGAAGCTGGCCAAGTACACCAGGTGGAGCAGCAAGAAGCTCAGAACCTTTCGTAGCCGGTTCAGCAGGAGGCTCCTCAGCATCAACACTGGTGACCAAACACCAGTTTGCTGGGTCAAGGTATTCTTCCAGCACTGAAGTTATGAGCCCCTTGAGATCCTCGGTGTTCCGTACAGTTCCCTGTTCATGAAACAAATCCACCTCTGGCCCCGCTGCACCTGCAATCAGCTCATTGATCACCATGGCTGCCTGCTTCCGGTACACAGCAGACTCTCTGTACAGTTCTATGAAGTGGTCCACAAGCAGGTAGAGATTCCCATAGTAGCCAAGAATTTGGCAGACCTTCTGTAGAAGGGAGAATATTCGATCATCAGTGAAGAACCGGAAGCACTTCCTCTGGCCACTGCCCTTACTCCAATGCACCAGCAAAAGCCCTGGCAGCTCACCCAAGCCTTCAGGTTCTCCACGCCGCTCCTCCACAACTTTCACATCCTTCACATCTAGCTCCAGAACCTGCATTAAGGCTTTGGAAAGACGCTGGAGATGGGAAGCAGAGTTGAGGACAACATTTATCTGGGGGCCCAGAAGCTTCAAGTATCCAAGGAGCAAGTTTAAGCTTGACAGCTTGCCCTGGTCATCCTGAGAAGCCATTAAGCGAGGAAGAGCAGTGGCAAAAGAATGAAGATCCTCTGAAAGGACGTCAACAAGATGTCGGTTCTTAGCCACTACCCTCTGAGAAGCAATGTTCTTAAGCACCTCGCAACTTTGGCTTTGGACCTCAGAGCTGTCATCATTCACTAAGCAAACTAAAACTTTTAAAAGCTGGCCAACAGAATCTACCAAGGACTGGTTGCACTTTGTCATAAGGTGGTGGACAGTCTCTACTAACTCCTTTCTTGCCTTCCAGTGAGGATGAACAATCACAGAGTCAACCACCTTCTTGATAAGGATGGAGAGTTTGGCTGCAGTGCTTTTTGACCAATCCACCCCCCTGTGGACCATGAGTTCTGCAATTCTGCTCTGCTTCAAGGCTGGTTTCTCTTTCTTTGGTGGAATTTGTGCCAGCTGCTCATCTGCCATTACGAAACTTATAACTTGAGAGAAGAGTTTGAGGGCTGAGACAATGACTGCATGGCTTTGTTTCACGTCTCCTGTGATAATCCGGGATAGCGCAACAGAGATCCCAGGAAGAAAAGAAGCAAACAGATCCCCACATAGCCTTGTCTCTTCCTTATCCAAGGGCCTGTGATACTTCTGGCAGTTACAGTGCAAGATGAGAGCTTGCAAACATGTGATGGCTGAGATCTTCACTTGCTTAGCTCTCTCCTGTTCTGCTAATGCCAACAGCAAAGTCACTGCAAAACCCAAGTGGGGAAGGTTGGATGGCTGATACAGAGAGAAGATCACATCCTCACCAGCAGAATGCAGCAGGGCAAGAAGTGCTTGAATCAGCGCCTGCTTTAGTTCTTCTGACAAGGGTGCCAGCTGGTGCGGACTGGCAGGAGAGGCAAGGCACACACAGAGCTCTGAAAAAAGCTCCTGAAGGAGGTCTGGCTTCTTCACACATGTGGTGGAGAGCACCAATGTCACACATTGCACGACACTCTGGAACATGCTCTCACGCTTTGGCCCTGGCCTCTTGAGAGTGAATCGTAAGGGGAAGAGGACGTACTCCTGAAGATCCTGCAAGGCAGATTCACTGACCACCTGCAGCTGCGCCTGGAAGAGTGCCACATTCTCTGTTGTTGGTGCTTTGGTCAGCTGCACACAAACAGGCCGCAAGACTCCAAATGCCTCCTGTGGGGTGTCGAAGACCGCCATGGCCCGACCCTACTACTCAGGCTTCTTCAGACACTTGCCTGCATCTGAGGGAGGAAAAAGATCTATGAAAACAGCTCCATTCAATACCTGACACAGAACAGATATAAGAGAAGCTGGTCCAGCATCCTGTTTCCCACAACTGCTAGCTACAGGCTTCCAGAAAGAACTCTTGTCCAAAGCCATGCCACTTCTCTGCTCCACACAGCAGCCAGCATGCTCTTGGCTTCCAGCAAGTGCTAAGAGGGTCACTCTGGTGCAGCAACGGCTCAAATGTCAAACCAGGACTGGGGAGACCAGGATTCAAAACCCAGCTCAGCCATGAAGCTACAGACTAACCTTGTCCACTTTCTCCCTCAAACAGTCACTTAGCAGAATAAGATATTAGACCAGTGATTTTCAACCCTTTTCATCGCATGGCACATTTATAAGGCATTAAAACTGTCAAGGAACACCATCAAGTTTTTGACAGCAGACAAGGCACACCATGCCAGACTGAGCGCTCCACCCCTCTCCAGCTACGCTACTGGCCGCCATCAGCATATCCTGTGGCAGGGAGCTCCGCAGACTAAACACGACCTGGGACATGTGGCAGGGAGTTCCACCGACCAATCACTGCCTGGGTAATGGAACACTTTCCTCCGAGCGCTCCAGCTCCCCCTACCCAGAGTGGCTCCCGGGAGGAGGGGCTGCCTGCTCCGCCCCTGCGCCCCGCACGGGAGACGAGACCTGCCCGGCCCCCTCCCGGGGCCTCTGCACAGCAGCCCCGCTCCTGAGGCGAGGCCAGCCCTGCTCGCCCTTCCGGAGCCCAGGCAGCCCTGCCCGGCACGGCCCCAGCCCGCCAGCGCAGCCCCACCGGGTAGCTCTCCTACCCGCTCTCCTACCCGCTGCGGCCGCTCTCCAGCGCCGGACAGGCGCACTCGCAGGCACCGGAAGCGGTCTGGCAGCACTTCCGGTCTCGATCGCCGTTTCCAGGAGGGCGAAAAAACCTCCTCCGGGTCGAGACGGGAGCGAGAAAAGTCCCAGCGCGTCAGTGCGCACGCGCAGTTCGCGGGCGCGCTGCGCATGCGCCGAAGTCTCCTCAACGCCGCTGAAAGAGGCCTGGTTGACGCTTCGCGCGGGGCTTTTCCTTCCCTCCGGCGACCCGTAGCATGTCGCCCTTCGACCCGTGGCGGCCCCGGGGTGAGAGGCTGGGCGGCCATCTTGTGGCGGTTGGCGGCCTCTGAGGCCGGCCGGAGAGGCTGAGGGCGGCCGGCGCTCCGCGGCCCTCCCGGCATGTCGTCGTTCTCGGAGTCGGCGCTGGAGCGGAAGCTGTCGGAGCTGAGCAACTCCCAGCAGAGCGTGCAGACGCTCAGCCTCTGGCTCATCCACCACCGCAAGCACGCCGGGCCCATCGTCGTCGTCTGGCACCGCGAGCTGCGCAAGGGTGAGGCCCCTCCCCCCCGCGTGAACGCCAGCGAGGCTGAGCAGCCGCGCGCACTGGGAGTAGGAGGGTCTGCGCACGGGCAGCCTGGGCCGGGCGCTCCCGGGCTAGGTGGGGGCCTGCGGGGCGCCTGCCACGGCTGCAGGCAGCGAGGCAGACCCTGCTGGTCTCTCCCCCTTCTTCTCCGTGGAGGCTCCCTCAAGGCGGCGGCGTAGCTGGAGGGGCGCGAGCGGCCCCTACGCGTTTGGGCCTCTTCAGCCTAGAAAAGAGACGCTTGAGGGGGGACATGATTGAGACATACAAAATCATGCAGGGGATGGACAGAGCGGATAGGGAGATGCTCTTTACACTCTCACATAACACCAGAACCAGGGGACATCCACTAAAATTGAGTGTTGGGAGGGTTAGGACAGACAAAAGAAAATATTTCTTTACTCAGCGCGTGGTTGGTCTGTGGAACTCCTTGCCACAGGATGTGGTGCTGGCGTCTAGCCTAGACGCCTTTAAAAGGGGATTGGACAAGTTTCTGGAGGAAAAATCCATTACGGGGTACAAGCCATGAGGTGTATGCACAACCTCCTGATTTTAGAAATGGGTTAAGTCAGAATGCCAGATGCAAGGGAGGGCACCAGGATGAGGTCTCTTGTTATCAGGTGTGCTCCCTGGGGCGTTTGGTGGGGCCGCTATGAGATACAGGAAGCTGGACTAGATGGGCCTATGGCCTGATCCAGTGGGGCCGTTCTTATCTTCTTAAACTACAATTCCCAGGAGGCCTTGCAGGTCTCTTGTTATCTGGTGTGCTCCCTGGGGCATTTGGTGGGCCGCTATGAGTTACAGGGAGCTGGACTAGATGGGCCTATGGCCTGATCCAGTGGGGCTGTTCTTATGTTCTTAACTACAATTCCCAGGAAGCCTTGCAGGTCTCTTGTTACCTAGTGTGCTCCCTGGGGCATTTGGTGGGGCCGCTGTGAGATACAGGAAGCTGGACTAGATGGGCCTATGGCCTGATCCAGTGGGGCCGTTCTTATGTTCTTATATGTTCTTATATTCATTCCTGGTGGGGGGGGGCAGAACGGAGCCGAATGGCTCTCACTCTCCCCTGAATGGCTCCGTTTTGCCCCCCTAGAATGGCTTCAAAGGGAGGGGCTGCTCGCCTACTGTGCCGAGGCACCCCCGCCAGACTGCGCACTCCGCCCCCCAGCTACGCCACCGCCTCAAGTGACATCATAATGTCACAGGAACCTCTGCAGAACGAGCAAGGGATACAAAGGCACCAGCTCCTCTCCCCCCCCCCCAGAGACCCAGAAGCAGCTGCCACGAGTGATGTCACTTCAGGTTTCCCCTTCAGGAGCCTCCACAGGAGAAGGAGCAGAGGGTGCAAAGCCCCTAGGAGGAGCCCAGAAGCGACATCCACAGGAGAAGGAATGCGGGGTGCAAAGCCACCGGCACCTTCTCCCTCCAGGGACTAACCTGGAAGTGACATTGGAGCTTCCACAGGAGAAAGGGGGGCAAAGTTGTCAGCACATCCCCCCAGGAATAACCCAGAAGCGACATCGGGGCTTCCATAGAGCAGAAATGGGGAGGGGGGTGCAAAGCCACCAGCATCTTCTCCCTCCAGGGACTAACCTGGAAGTGGCATTGGAGCTTCCACTGGAGAAGTAATGGGGGTGCGAAGCACCAGCACCTTCTCTCCCCAAAGAGAAACCCCGAAGTGACATTACAATGTCACTGGGGCATCTAGTTCCCCTTCTGTTTACATAGTAGCTTTGTTGACTTGCTTTCCAGCAGTGATTACGTTGGGTTGCAGCTGCAAGAGAAATGCAAATAAAATGGTTATACTGTATTACATAGTACACAAGAACATACCATTTCTAGGTTCTTGTTCTGTGCACGAAGACCACAGTATTGTGGGTTGAAGTATTATATTTGCTCAGTAAAAATAGTTTAGAGACTTCCCTCCATTCAACCAGCCCCCCCATCAAAATGATGTACATTAAAAGAACGGAGAAATCAAACTTAAGCAGGAATATGAAAGTGTTTTAAGGCGCACTTAGGTTGAGCTGTGAAGAAACAAGGAACCTGGGGCAACAAGAGCACAGCAGATCGAAAGAGTGCTCTTATTTTTCTTACTAGAAAACGAAGCAAAACTCCACAAGCACGTACTGCAAAGCGACAATCGGTGGGAGGCAGATAACTGCCATTCATCTTGGAACTGCAGATCTCTTATTCTGGCCTTGTCCTTGATTACTTTCCTGTATGTGGGGTCAGAATAATCTCTTCCCATTAGGAGTGCATGCCTATGTGTTCTGAGTGTTCATCAAAGGTGTTAAAAGTTCTCCAGAAGGAGTCATTGCACTAATAACATGGAAGTTTGCAGACTGTATGTGGTTCTTCAGGTCAGAAGTTTTGGCTACTTAAATATTGTCCATTCCCACGACCGGTAACTTTTCTCTCTCTTCAAATGTCTTTCTGGCCTTGCCCTCTCAGTGCTGTCCTGCTACCTTCCTGCCTGTGCACTTCTCCACCTCCACCACTCTTGGGCCATCTCCTGCTCCCTCAAATGTTTCCACACTTTTGCTGTTCCTTCTTCCTGGAACTGATTTCTGAAAAACCTGTGCAGAACCTCTTTCTTAGATCTGCTTTTCCCATAAAGCAACATCTTAGCCCTCATTCTCTATTGTAACGAAATTCAAGTACATTCATGTGAAATGCAGGCCTGTTCCATTGCCCCATCTCCTCCTTTCTGTTTTCTAGATAGCGAGTCTCTCAAGGCAGGAGCCTGCCACCTCATGCTTTGCAAAGCACCATGTAAGGTGGTGTATAAATGCAGTAATGGTGATCTGCATCTGCCAGAGACTGGATTTTATATGGACAATATATGGAACTCAACTCTGCCTGGAAGTAATGCCCTTACCTCTTCACATAGAAGCCATTCCTTTCTCTGTGACTGTAGAGCATGGTTGATGTGTTTCAAGTGGGGGGGGGGGTCATTGTTTTCTACACATGTTTAAAATCTTTGTCTCAATACTGGGATTAAAAAAAATGCTAGCCTCCCTCCCCGCCAAAGTTGCAGCGTGTTTGCTTCAGACATCTGCAGAAAACGGTCCCCATTCTAAAATTTCTGCCAATTATGTGGATTGTGTGTTCTCTACTGTAGGCTGTTAAGATTCAACTTGATGAGCTGTGTGTGCCTGTGCCTTGATTCTATTCTGCTGGTTCAAAATGTAATGTTGTTAATAATGCCATTATTGACTTGAATATTAACAAGTATTCTTAGAGGAATAGGACAGAGGAAATGTTTTCATGGTAAACTGTGATTTCAGACCTTGGCCCGATCCAGCAGTGTGGCATTCAGTACAGTGGTGGCCTGAAGTTTTTTTTAAGGCCACTTTTTTTAAGGTTGTTGAGTATACAAGTAGGAAGTCTGATAACAAATCCAACATGAAAAGCTTGGAATTTTACTTTTAAAATCTGTTGGTTGATTAAACTGGTAACTGCTGGCATTTGAACTTCTGTAAAATGTCAAAGTGTTCAAAGGTAGAGGGCAGTTTGGGGACAGTTGGCTTTCTGTGTATTTGACTAAAGGTTATGCTGCTGCTTTGCCACTATATTGTATGTATGTTTGGTTGTTTTCATCAAGACCATGTTTTGGAACCGAGATCCAACATGCATTGAGTAGAACATGCTGAACCCATGACACTTGGAAGAAAAATGATATTCTTGAAGTCGGGATAAGGTTAAGCATGAGATTCTGCAGTTCTTAAGAGGCTGCATATTTCAGAGGTAGGGCTAGTAGCACTTCAGCATTCCTGCATCTAAAATAGTGAGCCTTCTTAATTTGGTGCAGTGCTGCAAGGCAGTTTTCTTAGATTTTAGAAAGGGAAAAAAAAGTTTAATATTGTGATCTGTCAGGTTTGAGTATTACTATTTACGGCATTTTACCCAGCCTTTCTCCCCAAGGAAACTCAAGATGGTTTACAAAAGGGCAGAGTAATATTTGACACGCTTGGACAGAAGATTTTGTATAGTAACGTAGTTATTTCATGCCTCAAGCTGTCTTTGTCCTTCTGGTGCCCTTTGTCCACCAGTGCCCTTTGTGTGAATTGCAACTAGTGGTACTGCAAATGTTGACAGAGTATGGAAGGAATTTCTTGGGAGCCATTCTCCTTACCCTGAAGCTCCTTTCCTCTAGAACAGTGGTCTCCAAACCATGGAACCACTACATCTAGAAAATGCCTTCCCCGTATGGTGTGGTGTTTACCATTCCATGTTGCAGCCATTTATTTTTCCAGCTGATCACCCCAGAAACTTGCACTGACCTTCCACTGTGCATCGTCCCAACAGGATATGCACCCAGAATTCCAGGAGGAAGTGGTTACCTGGCGCAAGTTTCTGGGGTGATTGGATCCAGCTCATGGACCAGGATTTGGTGCCTGCTGCTCTAGAAGTTTAATAGAACCTAAATATTTTTCAGTGATAGTGAAATTATCTAGAATTTTGACATCTTGCCATATAGTGGCTAAAGAAGGTGACTTAGCACAATGCCCAATTTGGTAAGTCTGGCTGGCCCTGTGGTTTGCAGTAGCAGAAGTTGAGAGCAATGTCTGAATCAGCAACTTTATCTGTGCAGGTCACTGCACCTAGGACAGAAGGGAAGCTGAAAGTTCAGAACTGTAGCAATCTGTGGTTGAGTGTAATGCCCAGAACGAGACTGTCTCCTTTTGTGTTTGGGCAAGAATGTGTAATATGTACAGGGGTGAGTGGGTGTGTGTAAAAGAAAAGGTATTGTGCTTATAATCCAAATGGTTTCTCTGTGTTTTAAGCCTTTTGTCCATAAGCATTTGAATTGAAGCAAACTAGTCAGAAACTACTTGGCTTGAAAGTCCAGAACCAGTGAAAGCGATTGTAACAATCTTCTACAGTAGTAAAATTTGGCTTGGAATCTGCTTCATATATCCAGTGTTAAACATGTCATACAAATATTCTTTTTTTGTTTCCTTTACTAGCAAAATCAAGTAGGAAGCTTACTTTCCTATACTTGGCAAATGATGTTATCCAAAACAGTAAAAGGAAGGGACCTGAGTTTACAAGGGAGTTTGAATCTGTTCTTGTGGATGCTTTTTCTCATGTTGCCAGGTAAGTGTAACTTAATATTTTCACTTCTCAATTTCTCTTTCCACAGATTGGGGACGTGGTAATTTAAACAGTGAATTTTCTGAAGTGCTGGCTATCAGTAATATGGTTCACATCATTTGTCATTTCTCACAGGATCAGCTTTTGTAGACTGATTCAGAGGATGCTTGACTGATGCTGTAGGAGGGAAATTCTGTCACAGGCTCAGTTAGACTAAGAGACAGACTAAGAAGGAAGATTGGGGACAGCGGTCCTCTGTTGTTTTCCCCAAGCATCTGATATCTTAAGTTGTGTTAAGTGGCACTTGCTTCCTGTGTTGACTTTGAAATATTTATATATGTTCTACTCCTTGCCAGCAGACTTGTAGGTGATGAATAGTATAGATTAAAAACTTGAAATACAATACAATCAAACAACAAATCACAAAGAATAAATCCATCTGAAAGACCTTCAGCAGTTCACTACTAAGGACCTTCCATTATTCATGCATCCACAAGGCCCTTTGTCCTGCATACATGAGCTTCAGCAAGGACAGCATTTGGGGCTGATCACAATGGACAGTTGACAGTAGGGAGCCCTTAAGATGTTCAGGGACTAGCTCTGTATACATCTTTAAGGGTAATGACCAAGGATAGTCCCATAAAATTAAATTTCCACACCCCTATCGAGAGCCCCTCCATCCATGACTCAGCTGCGGTTTCAAGGGATTTTCAAGCGCTGTCCCACACAGAACACTACCACACTGCTAAGATAAGATCAAGGCCTGATGGCAGCAGGCAGATAAGCATTTCTAAGGAAGCGGTGCAACTGATGTGCATGCCGGAGCTGAGCAATGGTGTTCCTGGTCACCCTTGCCACCTGCTTCTTCTGGAGAGGACAGAACGTCCCCTGAACTTCATTCCTAAGTCAGTGTTTCTACTTACCACAAGCACCTAGTTCTTATCAGTATAAAGTTTCAGCATGTTAGTTGATCTCTAGGTGTTGCTGCCTCTCAACACTGATTCAGAACATCCTGGGGGGACAGAGCACACCGGATGTGTCACTCCTGTGTTTATGGTTATTCACACATTCTAACAAAGCTAGTGTCTGTTTGGTTGCTGTTTGTGGTTCTAAGTGAAGTCTGAGATGGGTTTAGTTCTGGTGACTTGTCGAGAGTCAGCGTAAGCGTTCATCCCATCTTTCCTCATAGTCCACACTGTTGTTGAGCCCAGTGCAGGGGAAGGTGTGGGGTGGAAGGAGTCTCCTGGTAAGCATTGTTTCTCTGCAAGTGAGTGTTCCCCCAGCCTTCTGATGTTCAGATTGGCTTTGTTGAAGAGCTTGTCCATGGCTGTTGTTAGGCTTATACAGGTCCATGCAGGGTTACTTCTTGCATATCACTATAGCTAGGGTCTTAATGTTTAAAGTAGTAAATAAAATTTTGGTTAATTTGTCTTTTTCATGGCATCATAATTTCTGAACTGGCATTTCAACTGGGTCTGAATAGTTGAAATCTTGTATTGTCTTTAGGGCAGTCAGGCCTTGTCACAAACAGGATAGGTCAGCAGTGCTCAAATTAGCAACCGTTGTGCATTCAGAATGCAGTCCCCGTCCCTGCGAAGTCGCCCTCGATTGGGGAACAGGGATGCTCTGGGCAGTTGCGTTATCTGCCTGGTGTCCCAGAATGCGGCGCAACAGAACATCTGGGCATACATGACCACTCAGAGAGTCCCTGTCCCCCGATTGAGGGGGCCTTCGTGCGGTGCCTGGGCTGAACCGAAATGTTTGCTCACTGGGTGGACGGATCCATGCAAATGCCGGATCCTGCACCTGGGCCACAGCAGCTCTGGTATAGGTGATGGAGAGAAGTTGTTCATACTCTGACAGGGTGGCTGCCCTCCTTCCTTTTCCTTCCCTCCCAACCAGATCTCTACAGAGGCATTGTTGTGGAGTTCCTGACTCTCATGTTGTTTGAGGAGCATGATGTAGAATGCCTGCTGCCAACATGTGAACTGGGGCACAGATGGAAGAGAAGGAGGGAAGTGAATGAGAGAAGACAACACATATTTGGGGCAGGGGAGAGGGGTGCATTATACTGAACCCACTAAAATGTTGGCAGCAGGTGTCTTATCTCTACAAAAGTGTCATGAAGCTAAAGTAGCTTGCACTGAATCAAGGCTCTGTTCTGAGATTTAAATGCACTATTTGATCTTTCCACTCATAAACATTTTCTTCAGATTTCAGCAAATTGTCTTTTGATCTGGTATTTGAAGAGCTATAACTGAGTCCAACACAAATCAATTAGAGTATTCCCCACAGAACTGTTGTGTTGTTTTTCTCAGACCCAGTTGACAGCCTTGTGCAATTGCTAGTTATGCCATGTGCTTTTTTTCTGTCTGGATACCATTGGGTCGCTTCTCAGATATCATGGATTTATCAGATTATTATTTTCCAGATTGCTTTTCTGCTTGGCTCTCTCCATCTGTCATTGGGTGACTACTCTTTCACTGTGGTAGGCTACAAATGAGCAGCTGTATGTCCTCCCCTGGCATGCTGTGTGTTATCAGCAAGTTAAAGGCTGTAACGCTTTTTTGAAAACATCTGAGTTTGCAAACAGAGTTTATCTAGAATGCTCAGAAGAACAAGAGTGAGCAAGTGTGTTCTGAATAAACCCCTGCTTAACTGAGTGCACTCAGACTGAGAGCAGATTAGATATTCTGTCACTATGAAGTTCTGTATATTAAATCCAGGTGCCTGTTGACAACCAGCATTCCAGAAAATGTATTCCTATAGATCCTGGTGGGTTCGGCTTGGGCGTTCATATTCACTGTGCTGCTGATTGCCTTGTTCTTAAGCATTTCATATTGAAGAGAGTGGGATGAAGCAGTTCACTTGAGAACATTTTACTCCAGTTATCTTTCTTGCCTCCGTACGTTCATTTTTGATCTGTTTCTGATATCTTTAAATCTCTGATTCCCCCAGAGAGGCAGATGAGGGCTGCAAAAAACCCTTGGAACGATTACTGAACATCTGGCAAGAGAGGAGTGTGTATGGCAGTGAGTTCATTCAGCAGCTGAAACTGTCCATGGAGGACTCCAATAGCCCCCAACCAAAAGGTAAACACATCCTTGTTTCTCAGCGCTCTGGGTTCTGTCTCCAACTCATTCATCAAATGGTAGTTTGCTACATAGTGACATGCATATTGCCTACATGCCGGATGCTGCCTTGCTCTTACGGGCTCCCATGTGATCATAAACAGTCATGACTTTGATACAGTGATATAGTCTGTTTGGTAGCATGTCTTTCTAGATTCTATGTAAATTGTATCTTTAGTTACGTTTTACTCTTTGTTTGGAGACGTGAAACTGTGTGTGATTCAGGGTGGTGACTTACAAACAAGAACCAGGGCAAATCTTGCTTAACCTTCACAATATGTAAAGACAGGATGCACTGCAAGCCTACTCTTTGCACTGAAATTAATTCTGTTGGCAAAAACATGAGGCATGGTTTAGAGTAGGGCTGTGGAGGTTTGTAAGTGATTACAGAGCTCTCTTCTAAGTTCTGAGGTTCAAGCCTCTCAGTTTCATGTTTTTATAATTCCTGCTGTTTCACAGGAATAGCTTCTGCTGTATACCAAATCACCGATTACAGTTGACTTTGTTTATACATACGGTGCCGTTAGTGTACCTTGTGCTTGATGGAGTAGCACACACAAAAGAGGCCTTGAGTTGCTTACATTTGAAGTTATGGAGTGAGGAGGAGATCAAGACTAATGCAGGCAGATACATATAGGACAGCCCCGCTGAATCAGGCCATAGGTTCATCTCATCCATCTTTCTGTATCTTATTCAGATTACCTATATTGGCATAAAGATACAAAAATATGACTTTAAAAAATTAGATTAAAAGTCCTCAACTGCCTTGGATAACTGTTACAGTGGAACTTACTGTCCTTCTCTTAATGACTAATTTCAAAAATATTGCCACTTTCACAGTTAATTCAATATTTACACCGGCAAGGAGAAACCAAACTTTTTCTTTATCAGCCCAATCCTCCTCCTTTTTGAGGAGTTCCTTTATCTTCCTGTATCTCACAGTGACCCACCAAATGCCTAGGGAGCACACAACAAGAGACCTGCATCCTGGTGCCATTCCTTGTATCTGGTGTTCTGAGGAAACCCACTTTCAAATTCAGTAGGTTACACATATACATCATGGCTTGTAATCCGTGATGGACTTTTCCTCCAGAAATTTGTCCAATCCCCTTTTAAAGGCATCTAGGCCAAATACCATCACCACATCCTGTGGCAAGACGTTCCACAGACTACATGCTGAGTAAAGAAATATTTTCTTTTATCTGTGCTAACTCTCCCAACACTCGGTTTTAGTGATATCCTCTGGTGCTAGAGTCATGTGAGAGGGAAAAGAGCATCTCTCTATCCATCCCTTGAATAATTTTGTATGTCTCAATCATGTGTCCCCCCGGCGCCTTTTTTCTAGACCGAAGAGCCCCAAACTCTGTAGCCTTTCCTTGTAAGAGAGGTGCCCCAGCCCAGTAATCATTTTAGTTGCTCTTTTTTGCACCTTTTCCATTTCCACGACATCCTTTTTGAGATGTAGGTGAGCAAAACTGGACGCAATACACAGTTAAGCTTTATTTCTGCTGAAAATGAATTAGAGGCTTTGCACGTGTTGAATGAACAGAGTTTGGTTTTGGTCATTGGATACTTCAATGTAACTGAGCATCCTTATTATTATTTATTATTAACAGTATTTATATATCGCTTTTCAACGGAAAGTTCACAAAGTGGTTTACAGAGAAAACCAAACAACAACTAATGGCTCCCTGTCCTTTAACAAATCAGAGACATGTAACTGACAGCGTGAGACTGGACTGAGAGGGTGTGATGTTAAGCCAGATATGGAATATGCCAGGCTTTCCCTTGTGGTGTAGGCTGGAGTGCTTGCAAAGTAGTTGTCCGCTAAGATTCTTCCCAGCTAAGAGAGCTGCTTCTGCTCCTGCAATGGCTTATCCTCCATCAAGACACTTGAATTCCGTGTGCTTAAGTATAATGGCACTTAAAAGAGAAGTTTGGGAAAGAGCACTTGTGGCACAGCTGGATTTCTGTGGATGCTTCGTTGGAGGGCCAGACTAGGCTAAGGAAAGGTGTTGTCAGCTGCAGGAAGCTTTTGTTTTTGCTCTGGAAGCCAGCCAAGAACACCTGACCCCTTTGTAGATTGTGGCAGCAAATGCCTTTAGACCAGCTTCTGCTTCATCTGTCTCCATGTATCTACATCTGTCAGGATGCTGCCTTTCTTCTAGGCAGGGCTTTTGAGGACACATGAAGCATGCTTTGATCTCCATCGCTTGGCCATCTGTATCTAGTTTCCCATCCCAAGTCTTGAAATAGTTGTATATTCAGGGAGAAGGGCTTTTCTCCTGAGACAACCTGGGAAAAGGTGTCTTTCTAGTCACTTGCAGTCTGTGGCTCTAATCTCAAACCCTTGGACTTTTCTGTCTATAGAAGGGAAAGATTTTCTGTATGCTTCATTTGTCCCTCTACCTGTCTTTAATATGGAGAAAATGACTGACACTCACTCAGGATCACTCCTGGCTGGATGGCCTAGCAGTGCCTGCCTTCACAGAAGTAATATGGAGAGAACCTAGTGGGGGAGTTTTGTTCCTCCTCTTATCATGTTTCCTTGCATACCACAAACTGTAATTTTTGTGTAATGTGCAGTTGTCTTAAAGGAAATTTATTCAATAGGCCTTGTGCTGTAGGATTTCCTAAAATATATTGTTTTAAAGTTTGTTGCATGGTGATATGCTGATAGATGCAGAATATAGAGAATGTTCCTATGTACGTATTATTTCATAGGCCCTTCAGGGTGAGTTTGATGTCTGATAGTCATGACTCTCAGCTCATCAGAGAGGGGAAGGCTGATCACCTTGTAGGCCTATTTTATGCATGTGCTTTTTTAATTCAGCTTTGTTGAAAGGAGTATTCAGCCGGTTCTAGTTTTAGCCATTTCAGCCATACTTTTTACACATCTGATCACCCCTTCATGAGTCCTTTTCTCCTTTGTTACTTGCTGCCTTGTTTCTATTATTTGGGTCTGGGTATTTGTCTCCTTCTCTTTTAGTATTTAGCCCTCCTTATGAGGATTACGTAGTTACTGCTAAGCATTCCTCCAGGCCTCTTCTCTTTTTAGGGAAGCAAACAGTGTGGTAGCCCAATTCTTTTCAAATGGGGCTTATGAGCAGCCTATCAATTGTAAACCGTCTTGTTCCTTGAGAAACCTTGAGAAAGGCTGTATAAAAGTTGTTGTTGGCAACCTTCAGTCTCAAAAGACTATGGTATCGCTCTCTGAACGGTGGTTCTGGCACAGCGTCTAGTGTGGCTGTATAAAAATCTCTTAAATAAAAAAGCGGTGTTGTCCTGTGATCTGTGCTTTTCAACATGTATGACCTGGAGACAGGGATAGATAAGCAGTGAGGTGTCCAAGCTTGCGATTACACTAAGCTTTTCTGAGTGGTCAAGAGCAGTAGGGATTGTGAAGAGCTCCAGAAGGATCTCTCCAAACTGGGAGAATGGGCAGCAAAATGGCACATGAGCTTCAATGCAAGTAAGGGCCCAATCCTATTCAACTTTCCAGTGCTAACGTACCAGTGCTTTCCAGTGCTAACGTACCACAGTGCAGGCCCAAGGTAAGGGAACAAATGTTCCTTAACATTGAGAAGGTCTTCATGATTGCATCCCCACTGCAGGATGCTGTGCATGCCAAGTTGGCTTAGTTGCATCAGCATTGGAAAGTTGGATAGGGTTGGGCTCTAAATGTAAAGCAATGTCCATTGGAGCAAGAAATCAACATTTCTCTTACACTCTGATGGGTTCTGAGCTTTCTGTGATTGATCAGGGGTGTGATCTTGGAGCAGTGGTAGGTAACTCAATGAAAGTGTCAACCCAGTGTGCCATGGCTGTGAAGAAGGCCAGTTCTGTGCTTGGGATCATGTAAACAGTGAATTGTACAAATTAATGGTAAGGCCACATCTGGAGTATTGTGTCCAGTTCTAGTTCCCACATCTCAAAAAAGATATAGCGGAACTGAGAAAGGTGCAGAGAGAGCAACAGAAATGTTTAGTAGGCTGGGGTACTTCCCTTATGAAGAAAGGCTCCAGTGTTTGGGGCTTTTCATTCTTGAAAGAAGGTGCTTGATGGGGGACATGATGTTATACAATTATGCAGGAGAAGATAGAGTGAATAGAAGAAAGGTGTATATAGGAGTGGCAACAGGATGCAGATACCATGTTGCCTTGAATGCTCCCTGAGGCATCTGGTGGGCCTCTGCAAGATATAGGAAACTGGACTAGGTAGGCCATTGGCCAGATCCAGCAGGGCTATGGAGGGATTATAATAGATATTTATATAGCACTTTTCATAGCAGATGGAATGAGAAGATCGTTTTATTACCTGGATATGGAACTAACACAAGACACACCAGCCACCACCTCTGGATGGGATACTCTGTTGTCAGATTAATCAAGAGAGTTGTTCTTCCTTGCTGAACACAAAGAGCAGCTATTGCAAAAAGGTGCCTCTTTGCCCAGTTAGCAATGCAGCATCTGCATTGAGAAAACTACCTGGAATAATTTTGGAACAGTAGGCAGCTTTGATTTTTAATTTAGTGTGTTCACAATATTGGAGTTGAAGATTTCAGTCTGGTCACTGGCCAACAAAGTAAATGCACCGTTTGTCCTTGCTGCTCTCTGCTGGACTTAGGTGTGTGTGTGTGTGTGTGTGTGTGTGTGTGTGTGTGTGTGTGAGAGAGAGAGAGAGAGAGAGAGTGATCAAGTGGAGATTTTCACAGTACTAGGGAATGATTTTGCTCACAAAGGAATAGCTGGATCTTCAGCTTGTTGAGGATGTTTCAAGGGCCTTTCTAACAGATGCAGGATTGTGATGAGTTACAGCAAGTGTCTTGTTAGTGCTTCGTGCTGTTGTTATGGGGGTTTGGAAAATGCTGGCACCCTTGCCTTGTTCTGCTTGCCTCTCCCTCTCTGCCTCTTGCTCTCATGGTGAGTGCTTTGAAACAGGGGCCTGTCCTTTTGCTTTCATTCATTACTCTGGAAAACACCAGCAGCACTAATGGCACTATAGAAATAATAATAATAATAATAATTTTATTTTTACCCCGCCTTTCTCCCCGAAGCGACTCAAGGCGGCTTACAACATATTAAAAACAATTTAAAAACAAATAAAAACATATTAACACATACTAAAAACAGCAGTCAGAGTAAAAAAAAATAGGTAAAAAGAGCATAGAGCAGCAGCAAGTCATAAAAGAATCAGGCCTGTAAAAAATATTAAAAGATGTTAAAAAGATGTTAAAAGGCCAAGAACTCAGAAGGCCTGTTTAAACAGAAGGGTCTTCAGGCCTTGCCGAAAGGTCTCAAGAGAGGGAGCCATTCTTAAGTCAAGGGGAAGGGAGTTCCATAGTGTTGGTGCCACTACTGAGAAGGCCCTATTTCTTGCAGCCGCCCCACGTACCTCCCTAGGCGGCGGCACTTGTAAAAAGGCCTTCTCTGATGACCTGAGAGGGCGAGCCGGATTGTACGGGGGCAGGCGATCTCTAAGATACCCTGGTCCAGAGCAGTATAGGGCTTTAAAGGTCAATACCAGCACCTTGAATTGGGCCCGGAAACGAATGGGCAGCCAGTGCAGCCGCTGGAGAAGCGGACTGACAGAGTCGAACCGCCTACCTCCAGTAACCACACGGGCCGCCGCATTTCACCTGCATGTTTTGGAATAAATAAATCTTTGAGTGAGCAATTCTTTCAGTAAGCCTGGCAATAAGCCTGTTTCAAAAAAACAGCAAACTTGCTTTCAGGGTATCTGTTACTAAAAGATCAGACTTTATACCTGAGTTGGCTTCACAGAGACAGTACCTCTTTGAGTGAACTGCTGTTTGGAATTCAGGAAACATGCTTTTGAGTTACTTAAGCTTTGGGCAGGATGATGGGGGGGTAAGGGAGGTGCTGCCTTCCGTGTTGGTGCTCACCAGCTCTGTCTCGTTGCTAAATAACTTGTCTGTACTCTTAGCAAACTGGTTGCAAGTAGAACAAAGCATCAGGTGCTGTTTCAGTATCAATATCAATAGTTCTTATTATACTATATCTTATAAAAACTATATCAATAGTTTTTATTATCTGGTACTAAATAATAAAAATGAAAGATAAATTTATAACAGATTAGATAATGGTTTTTTGAAAACAAGTCGATAGTACAGACAGTGTGGAGGGGGAAAAGCATTCTGATACCGTGATCATGTCTCTAGTGTTGGGCTTCTGTGGGATTATTGAAACCCAACCTTATTGATTTCAGTTAGATAGAAACTTGGCACCCTTAAAGGCACTGAACCAAAAAACAAATTTGTTGATAGTCAACTGAAGCAGAAATCTCTGGTTTTCTATTGGTTGGGGGACTGTGTATTGTTTCCCTTACTATTAAACCAGGTAAGTGGGGATGAGGTTGAAATGGGGCTGGGGAAATGAAAGAGCCTCCAACTTTGCTTATGGTGGTACTCATCCCATGTGGGAATCATGGTCCTTTTCCCCCCCATGGAGCTACTTTACAGTCCTTCTGAATTAGTTGACTCAAAAGACCTCTTTTTGCAAGAGGAGGCTGCCTTAGCTTTCTCCCTGGCTGTTGTCTGTTTTAGCTAGTGTATTTAATCTGTTGGAAGAAGAATTTCCCTTCTAACATTTAGCACTCCAAAAAGAAAAAAAAAAAATCTTTCTGTAAGCCTGGCATATTTTGCCCCATGTGTATGTGTGGAAAGATGCCTATGGTGGACTGTCATATTAGGATTCAAATTGAAACTGGAATTAAGTCAGAGGTTGAAAGTGAAGATGTTTCAGACCTCATTGATAAATTAAAGATCAATAAGTCACTGGGCCCTGATGGCATCCACCCAAGAGTTATTAAGGAATTGAAGAATGAAGTTGCTGAGTGCCAGGGTGGTGTAGTGGTTTGGGAAGTGGACTTAGACCTGGAAGATCCAGGTTCGAATCCCCCCTCAGCCATGAAGCTTCCTGGGTGACCTTGGGCCAGTCACTTTCTCTCAGCCTCACCTACCTCACAAGGTTGTTGTGAGGACAAAAGGAGGGGAGCAGAGCGGCTGTGTACACCGCCCTGAGCTCTTTGGAGGAAAGGCGATATAAAAATGTGAAAAATATATAAATAAAAATAAACCACTTGACTAAAATATGCAACTTGTCCCTCAAAACGGCCACGGTACCAGAACATTGGAGGATAGCAAATATCACACCGATCTTTAAAAAGGGAAAGAGGGGGGACCGGGGAAACTATAGGCCAGTCAGCCTAACATCTATATCGGGTAAGATGGTGGAATGCCTCATCAAAGATAGAATCTCAAAACACATAGACAAACAAGCCTTGCTGAGGGAGAATCAGCATGGCTTCTGTAAGGGTAAGTCTTGCCTCACAAACCTTATAGAATTCTTTGAAAAGGTCAGCAGGCCTGTGGATGCAGGAGAACCCGTGGACATTATATATCTGGACTTTCAGAAGGCGTTCAACATGGTCCCTCACCAAAGGCTACTGAAAAAACTCCACAGTTAGGGGATTAGAGGGCAGGTCCTCTCCTGGATTGAGAACTGGTTGAAGACCAGGAAACAGAGAGTGGGTGTCAATTGGCAATTTTCACAATGAGAGAGGTGAAAAGTGGTGTGCCCCAAGGATCTGTCCTGGGACCGGTTCTTTTCAACCTCTTCATAAATGACCTGGAGACAGGGTTGAGTAGTGAGGTGGCTAAGTTTGTAGATGGCACCAAACTTTTCCGAGTGGTGAAGACCAGAAATGATTGTGAGGAGCTCCAGAAGGATCTCTCCAAACTGGCAGAATGGACAGCAAAATGGCAGATATGTTTCAATGTAAGTAAGTGTAAAGTCATGCACATTTGGGCAAAAAATCAAAACTTCACATATAGGCTGATGGGTTCTGAGCTGTCTGTGACAGATCAGGAGAGAGATCTTGGGGTGGTGGTGGACATCTTGATGAAAGTGTTGACCCAATGTGCGGCGGCAGTAAAGAAGGCCAATTCTATGCTTGGGATCATTAGGAAAGGTATTGAGAACAAAACGGCTAATATTATGATGCCATTGTACAAATCAATGGAAAGGCCACACTTGCAGTATTGTGTCCAGTTCTGGTCGCCACATCTCTAAAAGGGCATAGTGGAAATGGAAAAGGTGCAAAAGAGAGCGACTAAGATGATTGCTGGGCTGGGGCACCTTCCTTATGAGAAAAGGCTACGGTGTTTGGGCCTCTTCAGCCTAGAAAAGAGACGCCTAAGGGGGGGACATGATTGAGACATACAGAATTATGCATGGGAAGGATAAAGTGGATAGAGAGATGCTCTTTACACTCTCACATAACACCAGAACCAGGGGACATCCACTCAGATTGAGTGTTGGGAGGGTGAAGACGCACAAAAGAAAATATTTCTTTACTCAGTGTGTGGTCAGTCTGTGGAACTCCTTGCCGCAGGATGTGGTGATGGCATCTGTCCTGGACGCCTTTAAAAGGGAATTGGACAAGTTTCTGGAGGAAAAGTCCATTACGGGTTACAAGCCACGATGTGTATGTGCAACCTCCTGATTTTAGAAATGGGCTATGTCAGAATGCCATATGCAAGGGAGGGCACCAGGATGCAATTCTCTTGTTATCAGGTGTGCTCCCTGGGGCATTTGGTGGGCCGCTGTGAGATACAGGAAGCTGGACTGAATGGGCCTATGGCCTGATCCATTGGGGCTGGTCTTAAACTGAACTGTTTGACTCCGCAGTGAGGGATGTGAGAGATGTCGGGTGACTGGCACACTCACAGTCCATGCGAGTGAAACAAGACGGTAACATGTGTAGATGAACAGATAGGTTAGTGCTTGCTTTGGACATGGAATCTAGCAAGTCCTGCTCAAATGCACCTCTGCAGAACTCATGGTAATGTTTGCATTTGATTGGCCTTATTCAGACCAGGCCCCTCCTACCCATTGTTTTCATGAAGTCTGCTGTGAAGCAGGCAGATTTGTAGGTTAGATTGGCAGACTGCCTAAGCAGTCTAGAGGGGAAGACTTCTTGAATGAAACAGTCAGTGGCCCAGTAGTACACATGTGCCTCTTCTTATTCTTAAGTTTTCTTCCTGCTAACATTGTGGCAAAGATGGAACTGCCTTCTTGCCTCAGGGGTCCATCCTGCCAGAAAAACATTGGCTGCTCAAAATCTGGTGAAGTGAGAGTGATTCAAGACTCTAGCAGTCATCTTATGTTACCCTGGTTTGTCCAGGTAATGCCCATAGACCTGTGCTTCACAGAAGGAGACGTTGTTGCTCCTGGTCAGGCAGGTGGTTTGCATTTTCTCATCTGTTCACTTCATTTTTCTCTGTCGAATTGAAACAAGGAAGGATAGAAGCCAAGACTGGTGTCTCACCTGAGGCCCTGGTTGACCTCTGGAATGGGGAAATGACCAGGGCAGTGGATGAGATTGCTCCGGAGTAACCTCTGCCATGTCGCAGACTCGGACTGGCTCCTTGGTTCACTGAGGAGCTATGAATGATGAAGTGGCAGGGCAGACGTCTAGAGCGATGGTGGCAGAAAACTTGTGATGAATCCGATCGGACATGGAGCTCATTACAGAGCCTATTCCGTGGTGGTGGTAGCAGCGAAGAGATCGTTCTTCTCTACTACCATTGCGTCTGCTGAGGACCGTTCTGAGAGCTGTTCTGTGTGGTGTGGGGCCTCCTCCATCAGGCCCCTCAAGTAGACCAGGAGGAACACACGGCCAGCTGCTGTGACGTGTTTGCACAACATTTGGCAGATAAAATCGATCGTATTCGTCACGACTTGGATGCCACATTGACAATGTCTGATGATGTCCCCTTGGCAACTGTTTGTCCGGTGTTGTGGAATTCTTTTCAGCTTGTGAGGATGTGGACAGACTCCTTTGGAGTGTGAGGCCATCTGCCTGCCTGCTTGACCCTTGCCCAGCTTGACTGATAAGAGCTGCCCGGGGTGGACTGGCTGAGTGGACAGGGAGGGTGGTCAACTCTTCCTTGATGGAGGGAACGTTATCATGTGCTTTGAAACCGACGGTGGTTCGCCCCCTCCTGAAGAGGCCCTCCCTGGATTCCACTGTATTAGACAACTACCGGCCAGTCTCCAACATCCCGTTTCTGGGCAAGGTAATTGAGCGGGTGGTGGCGTCTCAACTCCAGAGGGTCTTGGATGAAGCAGATTACCTGGATCCTTTTCAATCTGGTTTCAGGCCAGGCTTTGGGACGGAAACTGCCTTGGTCGCCTTGGTGGATGACCTACGCTGGGGACTGGACAGGGGGAGTGCGTCCCTGTTGGTCCTGCTGGACCTCTCAGCGGCTTTCGATACCATCAACCATGGTATCCTTCTGGGCTGATTGTCCGAGTTGGAGGCACTGTTTTGCGGTGGTTCCGCTCGTACTTGGAGGATCGGTCCCAGATGGTGGTGCTGGGGGATACCTGTTCTACACCCTGGCCCTTGAGGTGCGGGGTGCCACAGGGTTCAATTCTGCCCCCCATGCTATTTAACATCTACATGAAACCACTGGGAGAGGTCATCCGGGGGTTTGGAGTGGGGTGCCATCAATATGCCGATGACACCCAGCTCTATTTCTCCTTTCCTCCAGACTCCAGGGTGGCGGTTGAGGGCCTGGAACGCTGTCTGGAGGCAGTGAGGATCTGGATGGGGGCTAACAAGCTGAAATTAAATCCGGATAAGACAGAGGCTCTCCTGGTTCGGAAATCCTCAATGCAGGTGCTGGACTATCGGCTTGCGCTGAGTGGGGTTGCACTCCCCCTGAAGGAGCAGGTCCGCAGCTTGGGGGTCACCTGGACTCACAGCTGCTCCTGGATTCCCAGGTGGCGGCTGTGGCTATGGGGGCCTTCGCTCAGCTTCGGCTGGTACGCCAGCTGCGGCTGTACTTGGATCGTGTAGACCTGGCCACGGTGATCCATGCCACAGTGACTTCGAGGTTTTGTAACACGCTCTATGCGGGGCTGCTCTTGAAGACGGTTCGGAACCTGCAACTAGTGCAGAATGCGGCGGCCCGTGTAGTTACTGAAGGTAGGAGGTTTGACTCTGTCAGTCCGCTTCTCCAGTGGCTGCATTTGCTGCCCATTCATTTCCGGGCCCAATTCAAGATGCTGGTTTTGACTTTTAAAGCCCTATACTGCTCTGGGCCAGGGTATCTTAGAGATCACCTACTCCTGTACAATCCGGCTCATCCTCTTAAGTCATCAGAGAAGGCCTTTTTACAAGTGCCACCGCCTAGGGAGGTAGTGAGGCGGCGGCAAGAAATAGGGCCTTCTCAGTAGTGGCACCAATGCTATGGAATTCCCTTCCCCTTGACTTAAGAACTGCTCCGTCTCTTGAAATTTTTCGGCGAGGCCTGAAGACCTTTCTGTTTAACGAAGCCTTCTGAGTTCCCAGCCTTTTTTAAACATCTTTTCAACATCTTTTAATATCTTTTTAAATACCTGGTTACAGGCCTGATTCTTTTATGATTTGCTGCTCTATGCTCTTTTTACCTGACTGCTTTTTATCTGACTACTGGTTTTATGATATGCTGTTAATATGCTTTTATCTGTTTTTAAATTATGTTTTTTAATTTGTTTTAACCTTGTTGTAAGCCGCCTTGAGTCCCTCCGGGGAGAAAGGCGGGGTAGAAATAAAGTTAATAATAATAATGATAATGATAATAATAATAATAGAAGCCACAAGATTCCCCTTTTCTGTTTCAGCAAGCTTGGGGGTAGTAGGGTTTGCAACCTGATCTAACCCATGGGTCACTTAAATACATAAGAGAGGTTTGGTGCAAACAATGGTGGATCATACAGACCAGCAACCCTGCTCACACAATTGCACTTGAAACAGTGAAACAGAGATGAAGCAGTGCCCACTCTATTTTTAGATTGTACAAAAGGTGCTGTCTGAAAAAAAGTTGCTTCACTGGGCGTGAATGGCTGTGTGTATGTCTGTTCTCAGTTACAGAGGAAAAGAAGTCCTTGAAGCGGACGTTTCAGCAGATACAAGAAGAGGAGGATGACGATTACCCAGGGAGCTATTCCCCGCAGGATCCCAATGCCGGGCCCCTTCTGGTATGTCTGGAAGGTGGTGGATGGGAGATCATAGGGAAGCCCCCTCTTGAAAAGAGAACCACAAGGTGGCACCATTAACAAGAGTAATGGAGCTAATGTTTTTTATAATCCTTTATTTACTTAAAACTGCTGGCCTTCACAAACTGAAACAGGGTGAAAGGGAACATAAAATAAACATTCCATAAAATTGCTGCAGTCAGATGTGATGCAATTTAATTTTAATGGCTAATACGTGATTCCAAGGAATTTATAAAACTCATCTAAAACCTCCTGCTCTGATGAACGGTATTTGCAAATGGTTTTATTTTACTCAGCCCATTGTGTTCAGTATGAATTGTGTTGCAATCCTCTTACCAGAAGTAAACATCTCTACCTATTAGTTTATTCCTTGGACTGGCGTTCAGATCACATATGACTGCAGTTTAGTTTAAGGAAGGCTTGTTGGCGGCATTAGAGGTACAGCTATCAGCAGAGCAGATGTCTGTGTACCCAGTACTGCCTGCTTGAGCAGTGAGCCCTACATGTGAGGGAGCGTCTTGTGACTTCTGCAGAGCTGTTCATGAGAGCCCAGAAGCTTCCTTGCGCCTTGGTACAGCAAGGCTTCATCCTTCAGCCACATGTTAGTGGCCATCATGAGTCACATCTTTTATGAAATTTTGACCATCAGTACCATTCTAGGGGATGAAGGCTTCCTTTGAATTTTTTTTTTTCAAGCTCAGGGGCCCTAGAGATAGAAAACATATAGCCATAGTGTGTCAGTCTTCTCAAAGCCATTTCCACATTTTTGAACATACCCTGGATTTTCCAACAGCAAGAATTCTACAGCTGCATGCAGGGGTGGGAGGGATGCAATCATTGCTTGCTAAAGTTCTTATTGGCAGAGCATTCAGATTCAGAGCTCAGTTAGTCATATGCCTGCACTTCCTTCATTAAGAATTAGAACTTGGTTATCTCCCCCATTTTGACACTGACAATTTATTTAGTTTACTTTACAATAATACACAATATGCAAGAACTTGCTTGTATTGAAATGCTTGAAAGTTCTCTCTTGTCCTCCATTTCCACTGAGGGTGCTGAAGTGTGATGATTTTTAGCAAGCTCTAGGTTCCTAGAGATTAAAAATGGGTGAGAAGCTTGCATTTATGTCTGCCTTCTCAAAGATATTGTTACATTTTAAACTATCCCGTATTTGCGATTAGGTGGTAAAGACAGGGTCTTGAGATTAGGGACGTGCGGTGTATGGGGAAGCAGAGCCACCCCACCAGAGTCGTTTGAAAAGTGCCACCGCCATCTGCAGAGTGTGTGGGTTGTGAGTGCTTGCGCACCTTATGCAGCAGTGGCTGCACTCTTTGAAGAACTCAGGTGGGGTGTCTCTGCCTCACCTGCCCCCCCCATGTCCCTGATTTTAAGACCCTGTTTTTACCAATAAAGATCTTATTGAGCCCTGCTTCAGAGTAAGAAATTCAAGTTCCTGAACTTATACTGTACTTAGCAGCATTCAATTCTGTTCTCTGGTTTGGCATGACAGTTTTTTACCTTTATAAATTAAATCTATTTTGTGTGGAAGCTGGTGGAAACTTTTTTCTGTGCTTCATGATGTGGTGAGTTTCCTGCTCAAGGGGTGAATGCCTGCCGTTGGGGGAAGGGCATGGCTCCCAAAGGGATGTAATTTTTGCACGTACCTCCAGCCAGGAACAATTCCAAGTTTGGTCTGCATTCCATACAGATGGTGATTTTCAGCCTCTAGTAACAATGAGAAAGGAAAGCCACCTTGAACTTCTGGTAGGGTCAGGTAGTGAGAATGGAGTCATTTCAATCTCTTTGGATCCTTTTCTGTCTTAGGGGCATGGTTGGATATTCACCCCTGCATTCAGATGATCTTGGTCTCTCTTCACTTTATTAGAGACATTTGTCAGAGTGGGGGAAAGAAGGGAAGGAATGCTATGAAATTAGGGATCTCCTTAAAGACGAATTCAGGAACACACACACCACCCACATTTTTAGTTTTCAGTGAATTTTGAAAATATGAGGCTGCCTCCTGCTGGATCTGAACTTTGGTTCATTAGCTGACTGGCTGCAGCTCTCCAGGGCTTTAGGCATAGGTCTTCTGTCTGTAGTACCTGGAGATGCTGCCAGGGATGGAACCCGGGAGTCTCTGCAGTCAAGACAGTACTCTTGTCAGCTGGTTTCGTTTTTGTTTCCTGTTGGCACTGATGGACAGTACTTTGAACCTGAACCATTATACTTCTGGATGATTAATTTCATTACTGTTCTAAAAATGTAATGGTTTTTTTTTGGTGAGCTAAACTCCTGTAAGCTGCTTCAGCTCGTCGTAAAAGTAGTACTACACTATGATGGAGTTGTATCCCCTGCGGATATGGGGGGGATGCTTTTATATATTTTGCCCTGAGAAATTTACAAAATAAACTTGGACGCTGGGTGGGTAGGTGTATAAGGAAGCCTAGTTTTTAAATGTACAGCCTCCTTATGTCCCTTTCTTGGACACAACAAATTTCTGGTTTGTTGCCCCAGCAATGCGGAAGAGAGCTTTTTACAACCTCCAAGGTTGCTCTTATGTGCGATTATAGGTGTGACGTCCATTGAAGTGAGTGGTGACTGTACAAAGAGCTCAGGTGCTGCTTGGGTGAGGCACTAGTGCTCACTCTAAGACAATCCAGGAGTGATGATACTCCTGGAGCAGTGTTTCCCAAGCAGTGGGTCACAAGCTGACTTTTGGTGGGTCACAAAATTTTTTTGAAAAAAACAAAAAAAAGGAAAAAAAGCTTTGCAAGCGCCCTTGCCCTGTTTGCAGAAGAAAATCATTAGTTGGAATGTTATCCTGTAGTATGAGGTAATCTTCATACCCCCAAATTAAAATGTCACGTTTTCCAATTTTCTGTGGTAATTGGTATGCTGTAGATAACGTGTGAACCCAGTTTCAGTCTCAACATACCAAGGGCTAGCGTAAGAACTGCTTAGTGAGCTGTCAAAGGATGGTTTTAGAAGCAGTTGTGACATGCAAAGGATGCAAGGTGGTGGCTGTGGCATTGAGGGAAATGGTGCTTGCCACATTTTTTATGCTTTCTCCATGCAGACTGAAGACTTGATCAAAGCTCTGCAGGATCTGGAAAACGCAGCATCGGGAGACGCCACTGTGCGACAGAAGATTGCTTCGCTTCCCCAAGAGGTTCAGGACGTTTCATTGTTGGAGAAGATTACAGGTGAGGTTCTAAAACGAGGGAAGCTGCCAGTGCAGGAACAAAGGGGGAGAAGACCACAAATTGCAGAGAAGGTAGCTTATTGCTCAACATCTTGTGAATATTGAAACTCTTTGTCATGGAATTCTAATTCGGTTCTTTCAAGAAGAGACCAAACATGTCTTCCATACCATCTCAGCATAAGACGAAGGGTCTAGTCTTAATGGCAATTTTAAGGTAGAGTAGTAAAGAGTTTTGGTCTCCTCTTCCAAAGTGCTGAACTTGAACCATTCTGATGAAAAGTTGCAATACCAGAGACATGTTGGGCAATACGTGGTCCCTTCTGGATCTTGAGGGGCTGCTCATCCCTGCTTGGCTTCTTGTGTTGTTCACTTGGCCCTTCAGAGCTTTACGTGAATGAGCTGCGTCTGTGTCAGCCTTGGTCTGGGTCAGCAGTTCCCAATCTTTTCCACCCTGCAACCCACCTTGTCTGGCCAACGATCCTCATGGTGCCAGGGGAGTCTCCAAAGGCCTCTTCTGGATTGCGCTGAGCTAGTGATCCATTCTTCAAGCCTCTGCAGGCCTCAGAATGGCCTGCAGAAGCCTTTGAAAACTACTTCTGGTTTTTAGAGGCAAACTGGAAGTTGCCTTCTGAAACCCAGAAGTTGCTTTTGGAGGCTTCTTCAGGCCTTTCTGAGACCCGCAGAGGTCTGTAGAGTGGGCCACCAGCCTGGCACAACCTAGAAGAGGCCTCTGGGGCCTCCCCACTCTTCTGGAATAGCTCTGATTTGGAGCCAGACAGAGGGCAGGACAGGAGGGCTCAGGTCGCAACCTATACCTTGGGAAAACCTTATTTAGGTTGTAAACCTCACTATCATTCATTAAAGCAATTTGAAATCTGTGATTAGAATTTGCTAGTCATGCGAGGCAGACTTGCACCATCAGACTGTTGGTCCATCCAGTCCTGGATTGTCTGTACTGACAGACGGTGGCTCTCATTAGCCTCAGGTGTGAGAGGTTTTTTATCACTTGCCATCTGATCCTTTGAAGTGGAGATTCTTTAAGGGATTGAACCTGACCCTCCTACATGCAAGCAGGTGCTCTGGCTCCTCCTCACAGATGAAAAGCTGACTGGTGGGGAGCTGCTTTTTGTCATCTGCACAAAGGGTTTTGAAATGAGTCCATGTCAATGATTTGCCACCTTTGCACATAGACAAAGAGGCAGCAGAGCGCCTTTCAAAGACTGTGGACGAGGCATGTTTGCTACTAGCCGAGTACAATGGGCGCTTGGCAGCGGAACTGGAAGACCGGCGCCAGCTGGCACGCATGCTGATTGAGTACACTCAGAACCAGAAAGATGTGCTGACCGAAAAAGAGAAAAAACTAGAGGTGAGTATGGAGCAGGGGCTTCCAAAAGTCGTCTTTCTCACAAGTCTATTTCTCAAGTCGGTGTTGGGTTCTTGTAACACGATAGCGGGGCTGCACTGCACACCATAGATTAGTCTTGAACATGTGTCTGTTCTAACAGCCATGCAGGCCTCAAGGAGCTCAGAATGCCAGATGTAAGGGAAGGCACCAGGATGCAGGTCTCTTGTGTGCTCCCTGAGGCATCTGGTGGGCCACTGTGAGATACAGGAAGCTGGACTAGATGGACCTTTGGCCTGATCCAGTGGGGCTCCTATGAGCTGCATCTCCTCAGCATTTGCAACAGTGTGGCTGCTTGACATGGGATTTTTGCATCCCTTTGCTCATGACCTGCTAAGAAGCATTTAAACCCAAGCAGCAGGGTCTCTCCTGAAAAGTGGAAGGGGTGGTGGTGGTGGAGAAGTGTTGGCATTTTTGTGTAACTCTGGAACAAAGTAACACAAATGTACAGTTTGTGTTTGAGTGGTGCCAAAGTAATGTTAATCCATGATATTTTTATTGAAAGGAGGAACTCTTTGAGTTTTCTTGCAGATGGTTCAAATGTCCAGTCAGTATTCAATTCCTGGTATTGTTTTCCCACCTTCATATGTGCATCTCACTAGCAGCAAATGCTTGTTGCATCCCTCTCTATCTCAACCCCCCCCCCCCCCCGCATTTGGTCTGTGCTCAACTGTGACTTGTTCAGCTCGCATGACCTTGTTGCTGAGATGGCTTCTCAAACATCCTTGGGTTGCCAGCTTGTTGGATTCAGTGGAATCCCTGGCAGTTCTTGATGATTAACTCGGTCCAACTTGTGGAAATGAGCAAATGGTTAAATTATGTCTTCTAAGGCATTTGGGAATGCAGGACATGGCCTTAAGCACTTGGCTTTGGACTAGAGCTCAGTAGTAGCCAGAAATCAAAGGGAGAGATTGCTTGAGCATCAGCAGAGAGACCTTTATTTGACATATTCTGCTTCCATCAAGGCAGTACGTTCTGCTCCATACCCTGAGACTAATTCTGGAATGCAATTAATGATTCCGATTGCTTGTGATTCTGCCATCTGTTGCATGGCCCCGGGATGGCACATGAAATGGGCTTCCTGTGAATGTCAGGCACTGAGTGTTATAGGCAGCTGTTCTTGGGTGGGACTTGGATTACTGTGGAGGCCAAAGCAGAAGGAGATACGAATGGCAGAGGGCCCCAGTCAGTAGCTTTTATCCCACTGCAACCTCAGCGGCTTCAGCTTACTCCTGGTTCTCATTTGCACCAGCCTGTAACATGTGTTCTAGGTGATGTGCTGTAGCTCTGGTTAGTGTGATTGTGTAGCTAGTTAGTCCATAAACTCCACAATTCCTAACCATGAGAGAACTGTGTGTAAGTAAAAGTATAGTGGGTGAGTTAGGGTTATGGCTCTGGTACAGATATCCATTTGCTTCTTGTGTGCTCGAGTTGGGACTGTTCCCTTTTACCAGTGCAGCAAGCAGTGCTGTTCACACTTGCACCTCCCCTGCTATGGTATCAGAGGAAGAGGGACTCTTTGAGCCTCTGGGCCTTGTGTGGAGCCACAGGGCCTAACACAATCCAGGCATGTGGGGAGATGCTTCTTACGAACTGGGTGCAGGTGCTGTGTCAGGCAGTGCGCTACCAGCTGACCTCAGCACAGATGGAAAACAGCTGGGAGATCCATGCAGACCTGGACCAGCTATGCCAGATAAACCCTTGAGCAACTGGCCCAGAAGCAGGGGAGGCAGTTGGACCAACAGAGCAGGTGCCTATGACCTATTCCAGCCAGCAGCCTGAACCTTCTGAGTGCCTGGCTCAGCAGCTGCTGCCAGCATCCCTCCACCATCCCAGTGACCCGACTGGGCTTGGAGTTGATGCAACCGATGACTGGCAAGCATCTCTCCCTCCAGTCCACTGAATGACCGCCCTGTGAGTAGGACCTACCTAGCAACCTGTCCACTCTGATTCACCTCCCCTCAAAATTAGTCTGGGGTAAGGAAGATCCCCCGGCCCCTCCGTGCCCTTATACCCTGCCAGACCCCTACTATGACTGAGTGACTTGGGTTGACTAGACCTCATCAGTGCCCTGAGGGCTAACCCAGTCCTGTGACTGGAAGGTTTGCTGTCCCGGAAACCCTGACGGGGAGGTAACCACGGGTCACTGTTGTTAAAGAAAGCCACAGTTGGAATAAAAGTTGGGTTTTGACTTTGCCTTATCCCTGCTGTTTTCGTTCTTCCATTGGGCCTTCTTCCATTTGGTTCTTCCACGGTGGGGTAATGTCTTCTTCGATTCCCCCCTTCCCCCTTGAGCCAACATGTGGCCAACATGACAGGCTGATATTTTCATTTAATACCACTGTCACAAAAAGACAAAGCTGCTATATAGATTAGCATGCTAGTTTGAATAGTTATTTATTTAAAATATTTGTATCCTGCCATTTCCCTCCTGCAAAGGAAAGGCAGTCATGGTGGCTCACAACATTATTAATGTAAAGATTTGTACCTGCCCTTTTGATCCAGATTATCTCCAGGGGGAGGGGCTTACGACACCAACAGGAGAAAAACCCAGAAACCCCTCTGGCCAATTCCTCCACCATGTTCTCCGGTTTACAGGCAATAGGAAAGGCATCCCCTGGTGGATGCTGTTCGAGCTGCAAAGGGTTTGCTTTTAAAAGTGCAGTGTGTCCCACTCCCCCCTCCCAAGTACCTTGCCACTTGTGTGACTGCCAGCTAGGAGGCTGATCAGTGCTTACTAAACCATGCTCTGCTTGTGGTGTGTTGTAGCACTGTGGTGAGGAGCTTCTCTGTTTATTTGTGAGGATATGAGGTAAATAAATTACAAATATTTATTTGTAAATATGAGGATTAACTTGGCGCAAGGAGGTCATGTCAAGCTTGTCATGTGGTCAACATGATGAAAATCAGCTCTTTGTCCTCAGTGAGTGTCACCTGGGCCCAGCTCAGGTGGCCTGGAGTTCCCTAGACACAAGGGTCTCCTTGGGAGATAAGGTCTACTCAGGAGTAAGCCCCGGGCAGGACACCTACAGGGGAGTAGGGACAAGGAACAGCTGGGAGCAGGAAGACTCGTGGGAAGGAAGGGTGGGGTCAGGCCGACCGGAGATAAGCCTCATAAGGGAGCTAGAGAGGGAAGAGGGAGGTCTCTCCTCTCCGGAGGGGTGGAAGGCTCAAGGGAAGCCAGTGGGAGAAGGCGACCCAGGCCAAAGGGAAAGGAGAGAGGCCTCCATAGGAAGGAGGCTACGGGCAGCTACAGAGACAGGAGGTTGGGGCCAGAACCTCCAGGGCCCTGGGCCTGCCCAGTCCCAAGGGACATACCCTGGAGAGCCGTGGTGGTCAAGAGGGGCATCGACACCAACTACAAACCCGGAGTACGAACAGAGAAGGGAGCAAACACCAAGGGACCGTGGGCCATCCCAGGGCAAACCAGCCGGATCCCTGCAGGCCGGGGCAGAGGCCTCCAGAACCCAGGCAGAGGGACCCAGGCCGGGAAGCCTGGACTGCCAACTCCCAGGAACCCGAAGGAACGGGGCCAGAACCGCTCCGCCGACGCCGGCATCTGTCGGCGTAGACTGAAGGGGGCCGTGAAACGAGCCCCATGAATGCAAAGAGATTGACTAAATTAAACCGTCTGTGTAAAGCTGCCCTACCTGCTCCCGTGTGTTAATTCATCGCCGACCACTGCGCCTAGACCGGGTAAGCCCCTCGCGCTCGGTACAGACCCCAGGGTAGGGCCTCCTCCCACCATGGACATTACAGTGAGTCAGCATCTGTTTCTGTAGTAAGCCAAATGCCACCTCCTAGCTCATGTCAGGCATTTTAAATTAGTATTCTGCCCTATAAGGAAAGGTTTGTAGCACACTGGGTCAAATAAGGCAAGTAACTGTACATCTTCAGAGTGCTCCAGATTCTCCAAGTTATTTATCACCTCTTGGGTAATGAAAGTAGTTGATCCCTGTCTTTGAGACCATGGCTGGCTGTCTAAACCTTGGGGTTCTAATTTGGAGGCTTCTGACATGATCACTTGTCAACCAAGCAAATTCTGCAAATAAACATTATTTATTTGGAGTGCAAATGTTTACTCATTGCAGGCTGCTGCCCAAGAGATCCAAAAATAGCTCAGCTCCAGGTTTCTTGCTGGGATCTGCTGATTCAAAGGAGGACATGTTGTCCGATGCGACTGGACAGTGCCGAAGGAGAATGATTGAACTCCTATCATGTCTGTCTCTGAATTATGCACGGGAAGGATAGAGTGGCTAGAGAGATGCTCTTTACACTCTCACATAACACCAGAACCAGGGGACATCCACTAAAATTGAGTGTTGGGAGAGTTAGGACAGACAAAAGAAAATATTTCTTTACACAGCATGTGGTTGGTCTGTGGAACTCCTTGCCACAGGATGTGGTGATGGCGTCTAGCCTGGACGCCTTTAAAAGGGGATTGGACAGGTTTCCGGAGGAAAAGTCCATTACTGGTTACAGGCCATGATGTATATGTGCAACCTCCTGATTTTAGAAATGGGCTATGCCAGATGCAAGGGAGGGCACCAGGATGCAGGTCTCTTGTTATCTGGTTTGCTCCCTGGGGCATTTGGTGGGCCGCTGTGAGATACAGGAAGCTGGACTAGATGGGCCTATGTCCTGATCCAGTGGGGCTGTTCTTAAGTGGAAAGAAATGCAGGATGTTAATGTCAAAAGGGCAATCAAAGCAGGAGTTTCACCATGAAAGGCAAGGGTTTTGAGGGTGAAAGATGAAAAAAATACATGGCAGAGTGGTGGCTCCCTTGACAGGGTCATGATCAGGGTCTTTTACCTGTCAGACCGGCTAGATTCCTGCAACATTGTCCAAGGAGTCCAAGAAAGAGGCAAAATGGATGCTGTTGTGTGATGTCCCATGATAACTAATGAGAGCATAATGATTGCTATTTACACTCGCAGAGTAACTCTCCCTCTGAATTTCAAGCAGCTGCTCTTGCCTTCTGTACCCACTTTCGGGATTCAGCAGGGGGCTGGGTATTTTGAGAACATATTTGTAATGCTGTATTTGAAGGGAGGCCCCTGAAATACTGTTTAATTAAGAGAACCCTCCAGAAGCCACTCAATCTCTTTCAAGTGAAGTTCTGGTTGACCATCAATGCAGTGGAGGGCCTTCCAAATTATCTGTGTGCCTGCAGCCTTTAACTTCTTGCAGCAAATCTAGAGATGGACATTGGTCAGTAAGACACCAGTCTAGGATCTCTTCCACTGCAGGATGAGCACAGTTGCTGCGTAAGTACAAATGTAGCCTTGCCTCTGAATTCTGGACTATGTACTTTGGCAATGCCTCCAACCTGAAGCCTTAACTTCTTTGAATGGCTTGCCCTTCTCTTGTGGCAGACTTGTTAGTCAGTGCCTATATTTGATCTTTTGGAGGACTTGTCTTCCCTTTCAGGCGTATCCTTCCCTTCTCTCCTGATTTTCAGCAAAACTGGAATGGGGGAAGCAGCAGAACTCATGTGTTGTGGTTTCTGCATTGTCTTTCTGCTCCTGTTGTATTGGTCTTACTAGTCTTGACAGGTTTGATTAGTTGTGAGTTTACTGCTTTGGTTGAGCTGTTTTCTTTGAAAGGTATGGTGCGTCTCATGGGTGGAGACCAGGTTTTTCAACAAAGTGCTTGAGTCAGCAGAGTGCAGGGGGGATCAGTAGCCAGTGAAAGGAGTGGTGCATTTTCAGCATTCAGCTATTTGTGATCACTCGGTTTGTCATTTGGAATCCTCTTTGAAAGCATGATGAGAGTCTGGGGGTAAATAACTTTTTTTTAAAGTCTAGCAAATGCTGCTGCCAGCGGCTTGTGAGAGCCTGGATGAGCTAGCGAAGACCATGAAATACCACAGATGGTCACTCGTCTGGAAAGGCCTTTAAGGGTCAGACAATTGGAGCTGCATGGAAAGAATGTGCAGACATAACACAGCTATTACAGGAGAGCCAAGCAGCACTCCCCTCTCCCCCAGTTGGTCGATCATTTGTAGAGCAGCTGCATCTTCCTGGGGCTTTAGCATTGATCGCTGTTGCTGGCTGGAAAAAAAAAATGGTCAAGGATGCCTATTGGTTAGTGCTTTTGACATCACTGAGGCAGCTCTTCTCCTGCAGTGCCCATAACATTTTGAAAGAAGTGATCTGCTTTTGGTATTTCTCCTGAACAAATGTTTCCCAGTTCGGCATTTGTCTTGGCTGTGAAATCTGTGAGGAGGAAAGAAACCTGACGCACTCCAGCAAGGCCCCTTTGTCCCACGAACTGCATCTAGCTCATTGTTCTGTGGTTCCGTGTTCTCTTCCAGTACAGTGCTGGAGCATGCAATGTGCTGTGTCTGGAATAGGGAGCATTTTGGCGTTTAAACTACAAATTATCCATCTTCCTAGAGGTACAAGAGGTCCAATAAAGTAAACTCAGCAGGGGCTAAGCCTTGGCCCATTTCAAGATTGAAAGTCTGAACTGCTTCTCGGGGGAGGATTTCTTGAAGGGAATTTTTCAGGGACTGATCCATGGGTGGTTGCACTCAGAGGGAAGAAGGCCCAAGGTAGGGGCGAAGGAAAGGACATGAAAAGAAAGACAAATACCAGTCCTTGGTACTGACTGGCACAGCCATTCTTACTGAAGGGAGCAAGGGTGCTTGCGACAACACCAGCAAGTAGTTTTTAATGTTGAGAGGAAGTGGTGGTGTAGCTGGAGGGGGGACGGAGCACCCGGAGCGGGCAAGCAGCCCGTCCCTTCGGAGCCGCTCCTGCTCCGGGTGCTCCGCCACCCTCCAGCTACGCCACTGAGAGGAAGGGGAATGTGACAAGACCTATAGGGAATCCTGTCATAGGCCAGCAAAGCATCTATTGTGAGATGAGCGCATCCTGAACCATTGTGATGTTCTGAGGAGGTTCTTGATGGGTTTCCTGTTGCCACAGTAGAAATGACAGTTTACTATTGCGTTGCACCCTGGAGAAGTACAGCTGGAATCTTCTGAATTGCTGATACCTGCATCCTTTCAGCAGAAGGTTACATAAGAACAGCCCCACTGGATCAGGCCAGAGGCCCATCTAGTCTAGCTTCCTGTATCTCACAGCGGCCCACCAAATGCCCCAGGGAGCACACCAGATAATAAGAGACCTGCATCTTGGTGCCCTCCCTTGCATCTGTCATTCTGACACAGCCCATTTCTAAAATCAGGAGGTTGCACATACACATCATGGCTTGTAACCCATAATGGATTTTTCCTACAGAAACTTGTCCAATCCTCTTTTAAAGGCATCAGGCCAGATACCATCACCACATCCTGTGGCAAGGAGTTCCACAGACCAACCACACACTGAGTAAAGAAATATTTTCTTTTGTCTATCCTAACTCACCCGACACTCAATTTTAGCGGATGTCCCCTGGTTCTGGTGTTATGTGAGAGTGTAAAGAGCATCTCTCTATCCACTTTATCCTTCCCATGCATAATTTTGTATGTCTCAATCATGTCCCCCCTCAGGCGTCTCTTTTCTAGGCTGAAGAGGCCCAAACGCCGTAGCCTTTCCTCATAAGGAAGGTGCCCCAGCCCCGTAATCATCTTAGTCGCTCTCTTTTGCACCGTTCCCATTTCCACTATGTCTTTTTTGAGATGCGGTGACCAGAACTGGACACAATACTCCAGGTGTGGCCTTACCATCGATTTGTACAGCGGCATCATAATATTAGCCGTTTTGTTCTCAATACCTTTTCTAATGATCCCAAGCATAGAATTGGCCTTCTTCACTGCCGCCGCACATTGGGTCGACACTTTCATCGACCTGTCCACCACCACCCCAAGATCTCTCTCCTGATCTGTCACAGACAGCTCAGAACCCTGCAGCCAATATGTGAAGTTTTGATTTTTTGCCCCAATGTGCAGGACTTTACACTTACTGACATTGAAACGCATCTGCCATTTTGCTGCCCATTCTGCCAGTTTGGAGAGATCCTTCTGGAGGTTCTTGACTGAATTGTCAGTAAAGTTTACGGGGGGAAGCCAAGGACTATTGACACATTTTCTGTGGCCACAAATGGTCCTGTTTATCTCTGAGTTGGGAAGCTTCCATGATGAAGCATTATTTGTAGATCTGTCTGAGAGGGCTGAGCAAGGTGCAGCTGATCTTGAAAGTTTTCTGAAGCCAGCAAGGGTTGGGGTGTAAGTTTGTGGTGTTCTGCATTTACTCTAACAAACCAGGGTTAACCTCTTTCCTCAAGGCCTGTGGGTCCTGCTGCTCTTTGGTCATTAGCACAAGCAAAAGCCGCATAAGACTGGGTTGCTTCACTCTTGCCTGGCATGTACACAGCACCATGTGCACACATGTTGGGCAACAACCTAGTAGCACTGCACTGTTCTTAATCAAGGGGAGGTGTCATAATGAGAGCCTGGCAATGCAGACCTTTTCCCATTTACCAACCTCATTTTTGGTTGGCTTATGTGACCAAGAGCTCATGTTGGCTCATGTTAACAAGAGCACCCAGCATCTTTTGTCACTTGTGGGCCCTGATAGTTGTCCAGTGATGCTTGCAGTGGGGACTGCATGAGTTGGAAAGATTATGATCCACCCCATGGTTGTTAAGAGTACTGCTGGGAAGTCTGGGACAATTTGCAAGTTGAGGGGCCTTGCAAGATTAAGTGGACTCCTGCCATCCAGACTTCCATTCAGCACAAGCCTCTGGAGCCGTTTGCAACGCATTAGCGGCCATCTGAACAGTGGTACTGGAGCGGAACTTGCATTCTGCTTTTCTGCTGGAGAATTCAAGGTGGCTAAGAACCAATTAAAACAAAAGCAATTAGCCTATAAAACAATTAAAATGCAAGTTACAATAATCAAGGACAATCTGTGGGAGAGCAGTGATTGTTTTTCTGTGCTCATCACATGAGGGGCAGAGCTCCAGCCACACTTCTTCTGTAGGGCCCCAGGGGACCATCACTAATTTGCACAGGAAAAAAGCTTCCATCAGTATTGTGGCTGCTCTTGCCCTACAAGTTAGTCAGGCTTCCTCAGTGATGGGATTGTGTCTTTTGGCAGATGAGAGAGCAGTGCTTGAAAGCTGGCTCAGTTCCACAGGTCAGATGCTCCTGTGTATGGAGCAGCTGCAATAGCTCTGAAAATTTAGAGAAGCTTTATAGGGAAGGAAGACCTTGCAGTCTGTGGAGCAACCTCTGGTTGCTCTGAAATTTGAAACAGTCAGGTTACCAAATCACATGAGAAACCTCATGTGATTTAATCACATTTAATCACTAAATCACATGAGGGCCTCTTGTTTGTCTCCTTGATTCCCGCTGTAAAGCTTAAGCTTCCAGGCAGACATCAGCCTGTGTGTTCCCTGGGGGCTGGCAGGGTGCAATTCCTTGGTGAGAGTTTGCTTGCTGACCTCTTGTTGTTTCAATGCAATGGGGGCAAATGGACTTTTCAGCTGTTATCATTCCAAAACATATGAGGCATGCCCACCACCAGCTTTCACCCTGCTGTCTTTGGGTTGACACTCCTTTCCAACTAAGTCATGTTTGTTGCATGAGAGCAGTAATAATGCTCCCTCTGTGATTCTCCTGCAAACTGTGATATGACAGAAAAGCCTGGTAGTTCCTCACCCAAGCTGCGCTAGTGAACTCCTTGCCTGTTGACTCTCCTGCTGGGCCTTCCCTCTTTGGTGAATGAAACACGTCTGCTGCCTTGTGAGCAGGTTGTTCATGTCCTTACATCCCCCTCCTGATTGTTCATGCAGATTTCCCCTTCTGAATTTGGGGGGCAGGGGGGAGGAATACTTTGACCATTTTATGTTTTACAGCCCCTTTTCTGCAGTTCTGCTGTTAATCCAAAGTGCTCAGAAAGGGTGATGTACCAAAGCCAGGCTTGACTCCCAGAGATCCCTGAAAGGGAGAATTGTGTACCATTACAGTGGTTTGAATGGACTGCAAGGACCCTGTTCAGAACAACATGATAGGTTGTGCTCAAGGCAACGCCTGTGAAGCGTCCAGGTGGAAACCGAGAGACAAGCTGTTGTAGAAAAATGCTGCAGTGTGTTTTCCTGACATGTTGCAGGAACTATAAATTGTGCATAACAGAAAGCGGGTCGGTGTGGCTCATTTCTCACTGCCTTAGTTTAGTTTGGCTGACAAACAACCTGGCGAAACGTGTCTGGCTGTTTTCGGACAAAAATGGTATTTCTCTCTTGTGCTACAGCAGCAAGTTGCTGTCCAATAAGCCCTTTCTCAGAAATACAGCAGCCCAGCCCATCACTCTCCTGTGTCTTCCTGGCCTGCTTTTGGGTAAATTTGGCTCAAGCTGTGCTTGTAAGCTCTTTCCTGCTCCATGCTCTTAAAGGGACAGCTAGGTATTTTCTTTGTACCATTGAGAGCTTTTCTTTCTCCTCCCACACTTTGAGCACTTAAAGGGCTCATTCTTTACAGCTGCCATTCTCAAACTCTCAGGAAGTTTGAGGATTGCAGTAAGTTCTTGCAGTGGAGGGGGAGGCAGCGGGGGAGAGGGAAGGCAGTGATGCGATCCCTAGGATTGTGTCGCTGCAGGGACTGGCATGTATACACCAGTCTCTTCAGTAGCCTCCCTGCACAAGCATCTGCAGGGCTCAGCAAAGCTTAAAGAGTGAAAGCGCAGCAATCACGCTCCACTTTCAGTTTTGCGGAGGCAGGGCACGATCGCTGCACTTTCACTTTTTAATCTTCAGTGAGCCCTGCAGGTGCTCGCACAGGGCTCCTCGCACCCCAGGGAGGCTGCTGCAGGGACTTGTGAGTACGTGCCATTCCCTGCAGCCCCCTTAGTGACATGATCCTGGGGATCACGTCACTGCCTCCCCCCACCCCTTAAGGGGAAAGAGGCCAGGGCCCTCTGGCTGGGTGTTGCGAAGCCCCAGTTTGAAAAGCCCTGCTTTACAGGGTTACAGTGCTGTATGGTCAATTTTGGCATTGTGCATTGTCATTAATTGTGAAGCAACAGGATGAGTGATTTTCATTGCAATCCTGTGCCTACTCTGAAGTAAACCTCATTGAGTTTGCTATCACTCCCAGATTAGTGTGTATAACTTCAGTCTATGTATTTTGCCTTCTTGGATATTTGGTTTTGTTGCAGAGACACTATTTTAGCTGTTAACCCCTGGTAACTCCTATTTGCAATGCTGTATTTCTTATGGGGAAAGTTCCCCTTAACAAGTTGTTTCACTATGTCCAGGTTTCCCAGTCCCAAACTGCAAAGAGGACCTGCTGTATTCCAAAATCTAATCCACAAAGATGGAATTCATAGAATTCCTTTCAAAGTCATTGGCTGTCATTGCCTCAACAGTTGCAAGAGATGCTAAACCTAAAGAAGGCCCATTAATGGAAAATAGCAGAAAGGACCACTATTGTTTGAACCTACTAGTTCTTGCTCCGTGCAGAGTAAAGCAGGAGAAGATAGCCAGTGGAGCTGAGCTGAGCTGACCACTTGCAGGGAAGTTCTAGGAATGTGCCCTCTGTTTTTCATGATTATTTGACTTATCTTGGGAGATGGGGAACGACCCATTTCCTGCTCTGATGAATGTCTTGAAAGCCCTCCATTCTTGGGCAAGAGAGAATGAGAACTGGCTGTTTCTCTTTGCCCTTCCCCCCTCTGCTCCCAGTGCAACATCCATCACTGTCTTCTGGATGCATGTACCACAGCTTCTTCAGCAGCAGTTTCTTGGCAGAAGGATATCAGCAGACCTTCTGCTTGCAAGTGTGCCTGGGCGCATTAAAATCCCTTTGCCTATCCCAAAGAATGCCAGAGGAGCTCATCTCTTTAACTGTTGGCTTGCTGCTTGTGCTTTAGAAATGGTAAAACACGGGAAGTCAGTGTGGTGTTGCAAGTTCTTGCAACAGAGTTCTTGCAAGAGAGAAAAATGGTTTCTCTAGTGCTGGAAAGTTCTAAAGGTCCACACAGTCCCCATCCCCCCCCCCCCGCTGCTGTGAGTCAGGGTTGACCATCAGTCCACCAACAATATGATTGCAGATCAGCAATACCATGATTATGAGCACTTACCCCATCTCTTGAGTTGATGAGTCATCACCCTAAGAGGACTTAATTGTGGCTACCCCATCCAGGGTAGTGTCTGTTCCTTAAAGGTGAAGGTTCCCTTGGCATTAAGCCAAGTCATTTCTGACTCTAGGGGCAGTGCTAATCTCCATTTCTAAGCCAAAATGGATTCCATTTCTAAGCCGAAACCGTAGACAGTTTCCGTGGTCATGTGGCCAGCATGACTAAACGCCTAAGCGCATGGGATGCTGTTACCTTCCCACCAAGATGGTACCTATTTATCTTCTTGCAGTTTTTACATGCTTTCAAATTGTTCCTTAATCCCAGAGAAATAAGACTCTCTGATTTGCTGGTTTAAAGTTGCTGTCTTGTTGAGATTTGGGGGAAGACCCATTTTTGGGAACTTATTAGAATAATAGAATTAGAAAGAGTCTTCAAGGGCAGCTTCTGCTTGAAGCAGGAAAATAATAAATCAATTACTGTTATTACTTAGTAGTAATTGAATATTGAATATTTCTATATCATTTTTGACAAAAAAATTTCCAAGTTGTTTGCATAGCAAAGGGCAGACAAGCTGGTTCCCTTGATTATGTGCACCTGTCTGCACAAGTTCTTGAGAGGCTTTTTGCAGGATTTCATGTGGCTGATTTAATAGGAATAGGGAAAGAGGTTGCATGGAAGGGACGTGTCTATAAGGACAAAGGGGAAATGGGGAGTGGGAAGGTGCTAAACTGTGGCTGGCAAGTGCAGTTGTCTTACTCACTTCTAGCAAAGATGCAGCTCTCCAAACCTTCTCATTTTTGAAGCCTTTGGGGGTGGGCAAACCACGTTTGTTTTGCTTTGTCTTCTCTTGTCACTGAACCACAAGAGGCCTGAAAACAAAGCACTGAAACTCATGTCCTTCTTCTCCAGCTGAGTTACTCTGCACTTGATGCAATTGGCACTTCTGAAATGGAGCACAGTGCAGCATTGCTGAGCTGTGTGAAAGAGCAGGTCTGTGACCAAAGATAACACACATGCTGCTTCTGCTCAAAATGCTGGAGGAAGACTGTCCCTGATAGCAAGTAATGATGCTTTTGAAATGCCTGGCAGAGCACTAACACCCCTTGTGTACTTCTGTGGGTGCCTTTATTGATGGCTGAAGAGAGAAGGCTGCTGTTACTGTTTTTACAGCTGGTCCTTGGGTGTACGTGGACTTTCAGTGGTGCAAGCCTGCCCAGTTCTTGCATTGCTGAGTTTGAGGGAGCAGGACCCATGCATCCCCTGACTTGTGGATAAAACTCAGTGAATTCATCGTGGTCCAGCAGGCACCAGCCTGGAGCTGTACGTGCACACAGTGAAGTAGGTTTTCCACAGCAAATGCACTTGTCTTGGTGGGGGGTGCCCTGGGACTCTGGCCTTGGAGGCAAACAGGGAACTCAGCTGCAGTCAAGTTCCAGGCCTGAGTGGATGCTGTGAAGTGCTTCCTTGTCTTCCTTTGCTGCAGAGCCTCTTGGCCTTCTGTGTTTGATGAAGGCAGCTGCGTCTTTTTGGTAGTCATCCCGTCTGTATCTGGGCATTTTTGCATAGATCTTCATGAAAGTGCAGGCTGTCGCTTTCCTCAGCCTTGCAGACTTGTCAGGCTTGGAAACAGGGTGTTAAAAGGAAATCCCTATTTGCGCATCCTCTCGGCTGAAGTCGCTGATTGTATTTTGTGTTCCCACACAGAATGGGGAGAGCCACATAATCAAATCTGTGGTGTCTGCAGCATTCCTGTAATGAAGCAGTAAACGGGGAAGGCTGAACAGTTGCTTCTGCTGGCTGGCTGGCTGGCTGGCTGATGTGCCCAGGTCTCTGCAACCTCAGTATCTGCTCCTCATTCCTCTCCTCCAGTCTCTGTCAACACACCAGCTCCTTCTTCCTTAAATATCTGTCTTTTGAAAGATGTAAATTTAAAGGAAAAAACAAAACCACACCAAAAAACCTTGGATAAGCTCCCTCCAGCATACAAGGAAGAGTGGGGGGTGGGTGGGGTTCAACCTTTTCATAGCTGTACTTCAGTTTTGAGGGACAATTAATCCACTGAGTGAGAAAGTTCAGCCACCAGAGATTTGGGAGTGGGATGGATGGTTCTGTGCATATATCACTTTGTTTCCACAGTCAGCAACTCAACTCTCGCCTGTGGCAAGGAGCACCTTCTAATGCCTTTTCTGTTTATTCCTCCAGGAGTACAAGCAAAAACTTGCCCGGGTGACTCAGGTCCGCAAAGAGCTTAAATCCCACATACAAAGCCTTCCTGACCTGTCACTTTTGCCCAATGTGACTGGAGGGCTGGCACCTCTGCCATCTGCTGGGGACCTATTCTCAACTGACTAGGACACGAAGGGGAGAGTATGTTTGTGTTCTCTCTCCCTCCCTCCCGCATTCCAGTAAGTACCAGCAGAACTGCTCATGAGAACTGAAGATTCTCCCAGCTGTCCAGCATAGGAAGGTAATGAGAGGCCCTCCCTGGACCCTTTCAACATGCACTGCCTGTCCTTTTGATGGGAAGATGCAGTGACCAGTCCTATGAAAGAAGGCAAACTTCCTTGTGTTTGGTAAAAATTTCACATTTCCTTTGTTTCTCCTTGGTTCTTCCAGTTTCTTCCACAGTTTGTGCAAATCATGTGTGTCTACTTCTGAGAGCTTTCAATGAAAAGAGTTAACTTATGTTTGGGGTTTTTTCCCTCTGTATAAAAAGAACTGGATTGTTTCTGAACTGGTGTGGTATGTGTGGAGCTTGATTTCTAGGCCTCCCTGTTCTGGATCATGCGTGTCACCCCACTGTCAGGAAAGTGGCGCATTGGGTCCTTCTGCTCTGAGTAACCTGTGTGGCTAGTTTCTGCTCTTTTGTGTGGCACAGCTGCATAGTGACATGCTAACCACAGGTGACCAAAAACAAGTTCTTGTATCCTAGAGCCAGCTTGTGCTCCCTGCACACATTACTTTGGATTGGCACAAATCAGTCTTGCTTTACTTGGGCTCCCTGAAGTTTAAATAGGTTTAAATCAACTGATCTGAAATCCTCATAAAGACTGTGTTTCTCTGTTTAAGGAGAATGCTCTGAACCCTTGTCAATGTAAGTTCCTCTTCAGTCATAAGTCACTGAACTGAACTTTGAAGGAAGTTGCAGGGAGCCATAAGGAGCTCACATCCACTTAAATACACAAGAGATTGTGCAGATGTTCCTTCCCAGTCAATTGTGTCCACTCTTGGTCTGTATCCCTTCATACTGGTTGGCTGTTCTTTTTCACTTCACCAAAGCTAGTCGTAAACAGGCAACCATTACATGTACATCCTAGAATATGAAGGTTTATTTCTCATTAATATAGGGTGAAGCTTTCATGTTGGCATTTTCTTTTTTTCTTCGAAAGAGAAAGCATCCTCTGAATCCAGTGCTGCTGCTGCTACTGTTCTCACTACTGCAGAGGCCGTTCCAGCATCCCTTTGTGGAGCTGTCGTTCCCCCCGCCCCCTGCACTGCAGTGGCATAACCCTTCCCCATCTCCTGCAATTGGCTGGAGGTGCATTCCATGCATTCTGACACTTTTGCCAGATGCATTTCTTCCACAAGCAGGGTGCAGCGGGGCTTTTGAGTTGTGCATTACTGAACCATAAGCTGCCACTGTCTTCACAGCCAAAGCAGGAGAATCCTCACAGGATGCCTTTTCACAGTGTGTGTTGGGGAAAGCCATGTGTGTGTGTGTGTGGGGGGGGGGGAATGCAGCAGCATTGTGGTGAGGTTTGGGTGACCTTTTCCAAGACTCTTTTGAAGGTGCACAGTCCTGAAGAACGACATGTGCTTCCGGCACATCTCTCCCTATCTGAAGGAGCTTTGTGAACTGGCCTTATGCAAACAGAGTGGTGCCCTCCCCAGAGAAGAAACAGGTGCTGGCGTCTTGAGCTGCAAGTTTTGTGTTCTGGCTGAAAAGAGGATGGAACTGGCTTGTTTTTGTTTATTTCCCCCAAAACAAAAGAGTTCCACTTTTGTTTAATGAATGCTATTGAGATCTTGTAAATTGGATTTGTTTTAAGAGGTCAGGGAGGGGCAGGAGTCTGTATTGGGGCCCTTGGCACTCTGGAGGGTCACTTCTTGAGATCAACTCTGTATTCTTGCCCCAAGACTTTTTTTTAAATCTGTATATGAATTGATTTAGAAATGAATTTAGAGGTATAGGCTGCCATTTTAGCAGCAGTATATTCTGAAATGTCTCACATAAATATATTTTTGAATAAAGAGGGTGTCATTCAGTTGGGGGAGTGGCTTTTTATTTCTTGAGTGGGAAGTCTTCTGAAGGCTGAGCAATATCTACAGTGATTCCCTGACGCAACTTAGAAACTGTTCAAAGCCTTATGCTCAATTTTGATTTGGACTCAGGGTCTTATGCTTGAAATTCAGTGTTGCTGCAATTCAGATACATTTGGATCTTAGGCAGTGCCCTGAGCATTGCTACTGCCAGGAAGCAACATCTGGTTGGCCTGGTGTGTTGGATCTGGTTTTCTGCAGAAGTCTGCGGCTCAACTGTTCGTTTTAAAACCTGGGATCTCCTGAGCAGCTTAAGCAGTTGTTTAGTCTGTCCCTGTTCCTTGTGCATTTGAGCTGCAGACGCCTTGCTTTTCCCTCGTTTGTTTGTCAGCAAGCCCGCTTTACTCTCTCAGCCACCCTGCAGTTTGCAATGCCTGCACTCTGGCTGAAAGCAAAAGCATTGGCTGAGTCTACTCAGGTGGTTATTTTTTTTGGCCCAATCCTATGGAACCCAGTTCCAGTTGTGCAGCATGCTTGATGGTATTCATAAAACACGACCACCATTTTAAAGTGGCCTTTAGAAAAGCATGGGCACCAGTAAGTTGGTGTTGGTGGTGGATGGATCAGGAAGAGGGAGGAATGGAACAGGGAGGGGGCATGTATCCAGGCCAGGAAGGGGGTAACGGCAGCTCTGTCAATATCTTATCCCCAGCCTCGATTCACCATCTCAGTTCCACCCAGCCTTGTGCCAGCAAAATTGCTGGCATAGGTCCTAACAAACCATCAAGTCAGCTGAGGCTTACCCCTGGTCAAGGGAACAAATGTTCTCTTACCTGAAGGAGACCTTCAGGGACTGCCCCTGCCCCACAGGATGCAGTGGGGTGGTGGTGCAACTGCATCAGGAGGGGGGCGTAAGATAGAATTGGCCTGTGGAAATATTTAGATACTGCTTTTCAGCAAAAGTTAACAAACAGGTTTGTGTAACAAAGCAAATGGGTCCCTGTCCTCAAAGGGCTCATGATCTTAAAAAGAGGCAGGTGAAGCACTAGCAAACAGCAGCTTAAATTGATGATGTGCTGGGGTGAATAGGGACACCATCTGTTTGGGTACTGAACTTTGCTGTCACATTGTGTCCTGCTGCCTTGGTAGATCTTCTGTTTTGACTTGTATGCCTAAGAGTGCAATTCTATCCTGCGCAGGTACAGGCAAGCCAAGAGGCTTACACTGTATCCAGCGCAGAATAGGTACCCAAAGTGGCTCAGTCAGAGGTAAGGGGAAACTGGGCAAGCCATCCCTGCACCTATGGGTCTCCTCGGACTTGTGCCACCTCCTGAGACTTGAAGCTGCTCCAAGCTCCCCAGAAACAGGTGGTGGGATCCAGCATAACTGCCGGGTCCCAGGCCCCCTGCTGCTGCCCACCTGCCCACCCTTGGGACTGCCCGCCCTCCCTCCGTCCTAGAACACCTTCCTCCTGCCTCCTCACTGCTCACCCCAGAGTCTTGCGTTGGCCAAGCTTGGCTGACACAAGACTTAGAGCTTCCGTTGGTGTGGAGGCTTGTTCCAACCTCCACAGGCTGGCATGCCTCTGTGCACGTTTGCAACCCTCCAAGGGACTTGCGCTGGCCCAAGTGCGCGGTACATCTCCCCATCCCAGACAAAGGCAGCATTGTCCAGTTCAAGCTGATCTTCCTCTGCCAATCCTGGCTTCCAGGTTGGGCAAGCACAAAGCCAGGGTCATAGCGCTGGAACCGGTTTAGTGTTTCTTCTCCAGTATGATCCATGGCAGACGTTGCGTTGTCTTCTAGTGAAAGTGGAGCCCCCTGCTCAAGCCCCAAGAGCAGCTGTCTCCTGCAAACTCTTCTCATGTGGATATAGCAGCAGTTCTCTGCAGAATTCTCCCCAAAAGATAAATGTTGGGACTCCAGTTTGGGACTTGCAAAGTAAGAATCAAAGAGCAGGATTCCTTCACGGCTGGTTCGTCCAAAGCATCAGCAGCCTCCGTACCTGCAGTTCCAAGGCATTCCAGTCAAAGGCTGTTGAGTTGCATATCTCAGGTTTGCAGGGTGGCCTGTGTATTGCATTGCGTGTTTATGAGCTGAGCAGAGAACCCTTTCGCACAAGCACACCCAGGGAATTCCACCCACTGTTTTTGCTTTTGACTGCATTTTGTCTGGGTTTGTAGCAGAGCTGAACTAGTCTGCTAGAGGCAAGGGCTCTTGACCCTGGGCTAAGCTTTCTGATTGCCAGTCCTCCAGGGTCTTTGTTCCAGGCATCTCTAATCCTGACCAGCTGGTGCCTTCCCTCAGTGGCTGTTCCCTTGGCAGCCCTGCAGCCTTGCAAGTGCCAATGGCCTGGAGATGGAATTGAGTGTGAGATCTGGCTGAGGCAGCAGGAACAGGATGTGCCAGAATTGTCACCACAGAGAGAGGACTCAAAGGAAAGATCGTTTGTGTGAATGACTTTCTTGCAGGAGAGCCCTTGCTGGATATCAAACCTTCAGTGACATGGTAAGGCCTTTGATAAACTCAGTGTGCAATAATGGTGCTCCCATTTAGGGACATCTGGACTTCCTCTGGCTTTGACCTCATAGAAAATGCCACTCTTTGGGCTTAGGATGGCATTGCCTTAATGTGAGGGTGGGGGCACAGCACTTTCTCACTCCTGCCCCTGGGTCCCAGTGAATGGACTGAGTGTCAGAGGCTGCTCCCTGGTCAAAGTGACCCAACAGGGACCAGCCTCTTGGGTAACCCAATGCCAGGAAGAACCCTGTAACCAAAGCAGGCTGTAACACCCAAATATCTGCATAGCAGTTGAACCTCTGCATGACGCTTCAGCTCTGCTGCTTTGCCTTCAGGGCAACGTTGAAGCCAGCAGTTTTCAGTGTTTTACTTCTCACAGCCTACTGACCTTCTGTTGTCTCTTGTGATGTCACTTCTGGGACACTCTGTTTTCAGGGCAATTGTCTAGTAAAAAAATCTTCCTCTGCTGGTTTCAGCGCCAATTTGTTACCACACGCAGTTGCCCTGAAAACAGCTGCAGAACCTGGAAGAGTTTTTCAGTGATTTTCGAGTGCTGTGGTCCAAATTCACGCAGCACACCTGTGGACCTTTCACAGCACACCAGTTAAAAATTGCTGGTTAAGCAAGGCTGTGGAAAGGAAATTACCCGGAAAACTTGGCAGCTGGAGGAGTGGATGTCAGCTTTGCCTAGAGCAGCCATTTTCAACCACTGTGCCGTGAATGGTCCCCAGGTGTGCCACAGGAATTTGGGAGAGGGTCATTTATTAGTAGGGCCATTGGGGGATGTGACAGCACAGTGTGCCTTCTCAGTTGTCAAAAAACCAATGGTGTCCCTTGACCACTTTAGTGCCTTGCCAGTGTGCCGAGAGATGAAAAAAGTTGAAAATGGCTGGCCTAGAGGGTGGCCTGGGTGGCCTTGTCGTAGATCCTTCTATTCTGCCTTTTGCTGTAGAATAGTGCCCAACTAAAGAAACCTCATGAAGAAGCCATCTAGCAATGGCTGTTTGTCATCATTGCGCTCTGCTGCCTCCAGGTTCAGACTAGGCAGGGGGCTTCTCAGTTGCGGGAGGGGGGAGCAATAGTGGGTGGAACAGCCCTGTTCAGCCCCTGTTTCTGGCTTGTGGGCGTCTGGTTGGGCCATGGGGGACTGGATGGACCCACCTTCTGACACTCCTGGGCAGTGTTCTGGCCTCTGAAAGAGTGCGGTGGCTTTGAGCAAATGCATCTCACTGCACATCTGCAGCACTGAGCGACGTGCTCGAGCCTCAGCAATTAAGCTGCAAATAGATCAAAATCGGAGACGTCCAAGGCACATGCCAGGTGGTGCCAGGCACTGCATTTGTGCAGTCTTGTTACTGGGGCTATTGGGTTGGCATGTAAGTACCAGTGGAGAAGACTTCTGTTTGACTGGCCAGTGCTCAGCCCAGGTTGACCCCAAGGGTCTTTTCCCAGGAAGAAAAGGGATGGGGTAGAGATGGGTCTATGGGGCATAGTCAGAGTGCCACAGCTCAATGGTGGCCAAGGGATGGGTGGGAATGAGGGGATGATTCCTCCTGGGTGGCAGCAGAGGTTAAGATGCTTCTTTTACCATGGGCAAGGAACTCTTGAACCTGTGGGCATATCAGGTTCCAAGCTGCAAGAAGCCTGGCTTCCATGGGGATGCTCTCTCTGGCTGCCTGGCACACTTGCTAGCTCAAACTAGGCTGAAGCAGGAAACTAGAGGACTTGGCAACAAAAGGCACTGTTGTGCAGCAGTTCATGTGCTCAGGTCTGGCAGGAGCATTGCATGAGAAGCCCAAGAAGGCATGTGACCTTCCAGTGTGGAGTAAGAACTGGGACAGATTCAGGGAAATGTAGTCCATTATCCTGTTGCCTACCATGGCTGACTGGATGCCTTATGTGCAACCTCCTGATTTTAGAAATGGACTATGTCAGAATGCCAATGCAAGGGAGGGCACCAGGATGAGGTCTCTTGTTATCTGGTGTGCTCCCTGGGGCATTTGGTGGACCACTGTGAGATACAGGAAGCTGGGCTAGATGGGCCTATGGCCTGATCCAGTGGGGCTGTTCTTATGTTCTTCAGACCCTCTTGGTGGCTTCCAGGCTGTTACAGCCCTGCCTTGCAGCTGGTCCCTGGTAACATCTGGTTCCTGAATATGGAGGCTCTCTGAAGCTAAGCCAGTGTGTCAAAGAGTTGTTGATAGATGACTTATTAAGTCATCACCTAAGTCACTGTCTGTGAGTTCCAGCAAGACACTTCTGCATTATGCAAAGAGGTGATGCCTCTTGTTACACCTGGGGAGGATTCGTTTCATTCTAGGTGAATTTTTTCCCCACACCTTATTGAGGCCCCTCAAGACCCCATATACATGGAGTGCCTGTCTGCTGGCCTCTGGTTGCCCTGAACTGGACAATGCAGCACATTCCATCTGGGCTATGCTGAGCCCAGCCCAGCCTTGCTTGAGCTATGCGCAACCCATGTAGCCTCCGACAGCCTCTGACAGCTGCTGCTCCTCCCACCTCACTCCCCTCCTTTGGTGGCCGGCTGATGTTATCCATTTCTTTAGAACAGTAAACATAGTAAATCAGGGACACAGATTTGTCATGGGAAACAGACAAAAGGCTTTCTTCCCCCTTTGTGGTGGAGACACAGCCCAGATGCTGCTGCTGAGCAGCTAGCTGTAGAGTTGGGTCTATTGGTGGGAAGGGGGAGCTGTTTTTCCACCTCGGAGAACAAGACACTTGAACTAGCCCAAGACACAGACACACGAACAATGGCATGAAGGGGACGGGGTGGCTGCTCACGACTGAGAGCCTGCCTTTAGCTGACTGTTTGCGCTCTGGGCCTGCCTAGCCAGAGACCCCCTGCTCCAGCTGTCGCTGTTTCCCTCTTTTCTAGTTCCTGCCCCTGGTCATATTCTGTTACTAACCTTGTGGTTCTTCAGAGTTCTGCGTCCTGAGGTTCTCTGGTGGTTTAATCTTTGAGTGGGGAACGGAGGGAGCTGGGCAGATAGGCTTGCGCATGAACACCCATGTGCCATGAAGGCTACAGTCCGCTTCACATGCTGCAGCCTCTGAGGTCTGCTTTGGCTCTTAATAACCTTGGACGAGAGTGGGGCTTTTTCTCTAATAAGAACATAAGAACAGCCCCGCTGGATCAGGCCAAAGGCCCCTCTAGTCCAGCTTCCTGTATCTCACAGCGGCCCACCAAATGCCCCAGGGAGTACACAAGGCAACAGACACAATCTGCGTCCCAGTGCCCTCCCCTGCATCTGGCATTCTGAGGTAAGCCACTTCTAAAATCAGGAGGTTGCACATACACATGACTTGTAGGTATGCGCAAGAGCTCTTGATTTTAGAAGTCCCTCTAATCAACAGAACCCTTCAGCAGCTGCCTGCATGGACACAGGAGTCTTCAGCGCAAACCGATGCATCTTCCAGCAGGCAAGAGTGGAATCTTCAACTCTGGATGCGAGTTGGGGGTGAAGGTTGGCCTATTCCTTGGCATGAGCACTGAGCAGTTCCAAGCATGTTTCTGGTGCTTGTTTGGGAAATGTTGGTGGGGTGAGAACCGGTGGCATAGCTGCAGGGGGGTGGAGCACCCAGTCTGGCGAGAACCTCAGCCGGGTGGGCAAGCGGCCCCTCCCTTCAGAGCCATCCCTGCAAGGGGGGGGGCAAAATGAAGTGCGAACTGCCTGCATCTGCTTCAAGAGCAGCGCAGCCTCCTAGCCTTGTCACCTAGTGAGGTAGCGGCCCAGGGACCACTGCCTCCTTTCCTCCTGAGTGATGACTTCTTGCCACCACCTGAGGGCTGTTTTCTTTTCCCAGCCAACTCCAGATGCACAGGAGTGATTCATGTGGCCCATCCCCGCAGCCAGGGATTGATCCCCTCTCTGTCTGGAAGTGGAGCTGTTAATCACGCAGCAGCAGGCCCAAAGCCAAACTCCCTCTTGATGCTGGCAGCTTAATGTGCTGGGGTGACGTCCGTCAGGCTTGCTGGAACAGAAGTGGGTAACAAACAGCAGGTCTGGAGCACGGCAGCCTTTCATTCTGGGACACCAGTTGTGACTGTCCGCCCTGGCCAGAGCCTGGCTGGGGGGGCAGCACTGCCAGAGATCTCCTGCAGCCACAGCCAGGCTCACAGTGTCGCTCCAAAGGGGCTGCCGCCCAAAGCAGAAGCTGTTTTCTAAGCAGGGTTGAAGCTGAAAGGGAGCACAGGCACCGGGGGGGGGGGGGACTGCAGCCAGGCCAGGGAATGAGCAGGCAGAGCTGGCAAATCTAGATGGGAAGCAGGTAAACCAGGCGAGGCTTGAAACCTGCAGATGCCTGCCCTGCAAGCGTTCCTCCACTTGCCAGGTTGGAACACAGAAGGGAAAGGAAGAATGCAAACATGATCAGAGGCAGCCTCCACATCCCAGGAAGGGGGTTCCTGAGCCCCGCGTGTTTCGAGTCAGTGCCTCTGCCGGGGGCCTGGACTGAGCAAGGCAGCTGCAGAGGTCCTGTGAGAGACGTCTGGGCAGAATCTGCCCTGGCAGAGAGCCCGTGACTCGAGCTTAATAAGATGCACCTTTAGAGTTCCTTTTGGGCTCCTGTCCTTGTTGTTTGGGGTCCTGCCTGAGTACTGATGCCACTGGCACCTGCTGAGTCATCAGGCTGTCAGTCCACCCAGCCTGGCATTGTGCACTCGGGCTGGCGGCAGCTTTGGTCTTGGGCAGAGGCAGGACTTCCTTGCCACTGCCTGAGGTTGAACTGTGGACTGTGTGAATGCAGAGCCTGTGCTTTGCTGCTTTATGTCCCAGGGTCAGCTTGAGCCACCAGCCCTTTGGCCATTGGCTGGACATCTAGAGGAGAGAGCCCAAAGGCCTTCTGGGGGCAGAGCTGTGTCGCCACTGGAAGAGCGCATCACTGCCTGCAGTCTTGAACCGCTCCTTGTGAGAAGCACCACCCATGTGCAGGAGCAGGCAGTGCGTGGCACAAAGTGGTGATGGAGAGGCACACTGGGATGTTGCACACATGCAGCAGTGGCACAGCATGGTGGCAGCAATGCCATTGCACTGACAAGGCCTTGCCTGAGGGGAGAAGGTGGGGGCAGTAGGGGGTCTGGTTCATGTTGATGGGACCAAGTCTCCCCTGGATCTTTCTTGCTGCCATGTGGGAATCAGAAACCAAGAGGATTCATCCAAAAACCGGAGAGGAGCCAGGTGTTCCGAGGGCAGAGAAGGCTCAGCATCCCAACGAAGCCCAAGCAGTTGAGGAGGAGGTGGAAGCTGACCAGCCTGTCCTGCCAGGAGATTGGGGGGGGGGGGGAGATGGACTGCAGCTGCTCCTTGCAGCAAGGAAAGGAAGCCAAGAAAGGCAGGGCCTGTGCTGATGGGAGACTTCCAGAGGAGCTGCTTGCTGTCTCCTTCACTGCTGGAGGTCTGGGAGCTGTTACTTGGAGGGGGGGAGAGATTTCTGCAGGTGGAGGTCTGGGCTTTGTCTCTCTTTCAGGCCGCACTGAGATCCAGTGCCTTTTATCTGCAGCCAACTTGGAGCGATGACCCAGCCACTGTGGCAGTGCTTTGGTCTCGGTCCTCTGGTTCCTGGTCTTCCTCTCTGCAGGGTGGCAGGACAGGACTGCGGCACCGGTTAAATCTCAGCATGGGGCATCCAGTGGTATTCAGAAAGGACTACTGTTGACCAATCCACCCGATGAAGGACACAGGCGGTGGTGCCTTCTCCTGTGAGAAGCAGCAATTGAGAAGGCGGCTGCACCTCAGAGCGGCAGTTCCCCACTCACTTGCAGTGGCTGTTGCGCATGCCCCAAGGCTGCAGTGACTGCACCCGGCAGGCAGGGCTGTGGAATCTCCTGCCAGACTGTGGGCAAGCAGGAGGCTTGCTTGGATCATAACCGAGCGAATGCCGGAGCTGCATACGCAGCTTGAAGAGCTACACGGTACAAACGGTCTTTTCTTCCTCCTCGCCCCAAGAGCGGTGAGGGAGGCCCAGGCTCCTCTCCTAGCACAAGTTTACCCTCCCTCCCTTGCAGCTGGTGTGTGACTTGGGGCTCCCTCCCCTCCCCTCCCCTCCATGCCAGAGCTATGGGGCTGCTGCAGGAGGTTCAGAATCTTGGGGCGGCCCTTTCTTTCTCCCCCTGCCTGCTTCAGGACCTTCACCCAATTCTGCCTGGGAATTAGCAGGCTGAAAGGGAGCGTTCAGGACCACCCACCTCCCCTCCCACCAATTGTGAGTTATCATAAACACCTCCTTCCTTTATGGCCGTGTGCCTTGAAGTGGTCATCTTCACAGAAGTCTCCCAACCCCTTCTGTGTAAATCTGCTATTCCAACAAAGGCGAGAGGGTACAATGCCCCTCAGTCAGTGGCATCACTAGGGGGAGTGAAGGGTGCGGATCACACCGGGTGGCTTTTCAGAAGGGTGACACCACTACTGGCCAAAGTGAACATATTTGTGTTTTCAAATAATATGATCATGTTATATCATTTGAGGAGGTAATCTGATGCAGAATGCAATGAAACTGTTGAAATATCTGTATTCTATCAAAGGTTGTAGCCAAATAACCAGAAAAGGAAAACACAACTGCCTTATGTAACAAAAGTGGAATTTTTAAACTCAGAATTGACATTTTTCAAAAACTGTTGCCTATAGAAAAGCACTAGCTGAAGATCTAAACTAGTTGAGATCTAAAATAGTCAAGAGCAGTTCTGTATGGCCCATGTGTGAGACCGCTGGGAGCTGGGCCTGGGCCCAGGACAAGATGTCTGATTGCCCCCCCCCCCAATGCATTGGGGTAAAATAAATGCACTGAAAGTGGATTAAAGGTATGATGGAAACGCAGTCCTGATTCAGCTGAGATTGAGGTACCCACAGTTATTTTGTAAGAAATTTGTTTTATACTGTATAGTTTTGTCCTGGCCTGGGCCCCCTGGAAGCTGGGCCCCAGGAATTTTGTCCCCCCCCCTCCTCAGGCCTGTCCGTGTGCAGCTCTAGACATAATTTTGACAAAAAGCTGTCTTTGTTTGTTGCAAGAGGAGGACTGTTTCTTTTCCAAGCTCTCAGGAATTTTGCGTCCTTCACACATAATCACCATGTCTGTTTACTGTGGCCAGTAGATTCATTTCTTGCAATGTGTCTGCATCTTTTCATGTGGATTTCAGCACAAACAAGTTTTTATAACCGTTATCAATAATATGGAAAGCAAAGAGGCAAAAATGTAAAGAAAGGAGCACACAGGAAAACTGCCAGACTTTTTCTTTTGTTGGAAGATAAGGCGAGGAATTTCCAATGGTTGGAAGCAACTGTTCCCTTTGGGATCATCGAGCAGCAACAAGTAAAAGTCTAACAGTTACCTCTGCTATTTGATGCATCTATCCTGGTAAAAAGCCTAATGCCAAACTTCCTGCTTTTTACATCCCCGCATCTCAGGAAGAAGGCCAGGCATGTACCACTTCTACATAACTTGCGTGAGAAGCACGGTCAATTCTTTCGAGTGTTTACCAAACACTGACAGTAGCACAACCTAAGACATGAATTCTCACAGCTCCATTTACAGGACTCCACCTCTGTGCCCCTGCTGTAGGAACCTGGAGCCAAGTCCTTGGCAGGGCACAGAAGTTTCACAGAGTCTCCACAGCACTCGGAAACTTGCAAAGGACCTTTGTCGCTTCCGTCACTTTTCAGCGTGTAGGTAAGAAAAAAATCAAAAGGTTATGGATGTGGAAGGGGATGTAGAATCTTGAATGTAAGTGAGAATCTTATTGCTGAGTTGGCTCTGTCCACTCATCTGACTTTTGCAATTCTTCCTTCTAAAGAAATAGAAGTCTTAAGACATATCCTTTTAAAAACGCCACATGTGCTGGCAGTGTGTCTTTGTGCTTCTAAACTGGGAGAAAAACGCAAAACCCTTACCCTCATTTTATTCTTTGAACAGGCTGGCTTCAGTGGTGTTGATTTTGTGTCTCTGCGGGGGAGGTGCCATCTCAGCCTTTTCCTCTGGCAGCAGGAATCAGGAAGATGCATCTTGAGACACTGTGGCCGCTGCTTCACGTGGGCTGCCTGCTTGGCCCTCACTTAGTACCAGCCCTTTTAGTGAGTTAATAATTTGCTGGTCTGTCATAGGCCTCCCAGTTCTGGGACTTCACAGATTTCCCCCTCTTGCTGCAGGGCAGAACTGGCTGGACAAGAATGTGGCTCCATCAGGGCAGGGTGGATGCATCAGCAGCTGGTATCCGAGGTGCCTGGGCCGTAATGCTGGTGATTTATGGCATCCCATACATGGGCTGCTGGTGCGCCCACAGACAGGAAGGAGACAGCAGTGATAACAACCCTTGACCTCTGATCAAATTCTCAGGCTGCTGTGGCAGAGTCTGCATTCCTTTCCTTGATGGGAAACACAAAGCCTTTCTGAGTGCTGCCTCTCCTCTCTCTCATCACTGTGAGCATTCTCCAGGCAGCCCTGTTCAGCCTCTGGACCCCAACCGCCCCACCCCAGGACCGGACCCTCTGCGTGTGAAACATTTGCCTCTTTGGAGGAGGTGTCCACATCACTGGGCCAGGACCAGCCCAGGATCTGTGGTGCCTGAGGCAGGGCATCAAGTATCACCCCCTCACCAGCTGGCACTTTTGCAGATATGGGGAGCTGCCCCCCTGCACCTCCTCACCTGCTCCCACCACTGCTGCTGCTCTCACTCCTCCTGCCTTGCTCCCTGCAGTGGAGCAGGAAGCGGGGAGCAGAGCAGCCGAGTTGATCCAAGATATCCAACTAGCCCATTCTTCTTCACTATATTTCCCCTTCTCCAACCCCCCCTCCTGGCAATTGCCTCATGGCTGGGACTGAGCAGACAGCCTAGAATGGCCCCCACTCACTGAGGGGCCTGTCTTGCATTCCAGAGAAGGAGGGCCCCCCTTCACAAACGACTGAACAAAATCTCCCCCCCCCCCCCAACATGTTGGTAATGGGAAGAATATTGATGCGCAACTTCAAGGCAATGCTCTGAAATAGGCGACCCGATTCCCTGTTCCCACAGCTGCTATTTTGAGAAGCCAGAAAGGGAGGGGCCAAGTCCCACTGTCTCCTGGGGAGGAATGGGTCAGGGTGCTGGAGCACCTCCCCACCCAGAAAGGGCTTTGGTATTCAGGGCTTCTAAGTTTAAGCATAAAGGGCATGATGGAGTTTCATAAAATAAGGATTGTCTCAGGAGGGGACCAGGCAAACTTCTGGATAAGGAGGAGATCTGAGCCACGTATTCATCGGCAGCACCTGCCCTTGCAGGCCGTGGCCTTTGTGCCCTGCTTGGAATCTCTCAAGTGGCTGACTCAATAGGGGACAGGATAACATCTTAGGCTGCAATCCTAACCTCACTTTCCTGGCAGTAAGTCCCATTGAACACAATAGAACTTACTTCTGAGTAGACCTTGATAGAATTGTGTCCTTAGTCTGATCCAGCAGGGACGGTCTGAAGAGCTGAAGGATCCCAATATGAAGGGACCAGCACCCACTCCATGTTGTAGCATGTACCCATTGTGACCCCAATGAACATGGCTGCCACGTTTAGGATCAATGCCGAGGGCTTGGACTCAGGCCACAACCCATGGCTCCCCTCTGATCCGAGGCTCTCAGTATCACTACTGCATTGGCTAGAAGACACCCAGTGCTCTTGAAGGTGAAAAATAGACTCTTTATTCAGTGATTGCATAGTTCATTGTTCCCTTGAGGGTAAGATCTGCCTCCAGGAACAGGATTTGCAAAGGTCATTGGTCAGACATGGTTAGGAAGTCAAGAGAAGCACCCTTGCCAGCCATTCCAGGGTCTATAATATATAATGGGCTAAAGATACGTACAGATAGCTCTACACTGCTCACAGTCAGCACTTTTGTCTCCCAGGTCAGCTGGAAAAAAAAGGTTTTTAGAACATCCTTAATGGTGCACAACAGGAAGTGCCCAGGATTTCTCTGCAAGGAATCAATGGCAACCTCTGGCTTTGGAAAGGCTGACTATCTGAAAAGCCCTGGATGAGCTTTGTGGCTCAGGTCAGTAGAGGGTGATTTTGTTCTACCAGGCGAGAGGTGAAGTTCCCTGGGGGTTCACTGCAGCAGTCCAACCCCTTGCACTGCCCCCAAATGAAGAGGGAGGTGAGGCTGCAGTAGCACTGCCAGAGAGCACCAGAACGTGCCCACTCCTCTAAGGGAACAGCAAGCTGGTCCTGGCGGGGTGTCAGTGATGGCCCAACCCGACCCCCCACCACTGATGATGATGCAGCTGCGCCAACAGGGTATGTACTGTACCCAGTGGTTGATGGGAGGGGGCATCAGGAGGCCTGCCAGAGAGAAGCAAAAAGATTTTCTATTTGCCTCCACGGTGGCCTCCTGGTGGCCTGTGGCAGTGGGTCCCAAACCGCACACCACAGCACCTGAGAGCATCACACAGGCATCGCAGAATGTCCCTGATGGCCTCTTCCCAGCTCTCCTGGCATCACCACCCTGGATCCTGTGAGAAATCAGCTGAAAGACGGACGCCATGACCATGGTTAGTCTGAGAACACTGGCCTGTTGGTTTCCTCGAACCCACACCAGCCACAGAGCTGGCATAAATGCAAGGAGAGAAAAAGGGCAGGACAGGTTCAGTTAGAGGGGATAGGATCCAAGTGCCTGCTGGTGCTGCTGCAATCTGCTCTCCACCCTCCCCACCCCAAAACTCTCCCTGAGCTCCCCCTCCCTGCCCATGGCACACCCCCCCCCAGCTTCTCAGTCAGCCACTGGCCCTGCAGCAGCACATTTGTGCCATCACTGGGCCTTTTCCCAGAGTGTGCTGCTCGGACTGTCATCCACGGCCCATCAGATTGGGCTGTGTGGGCTGGACAACTCTTCCTTCAGGCAGGCGGCCTGAAGGGGAGAAGGGCAGGGCAGCCCCTCCACTTCCCATTGCTTTGGCCTTCTCAGTTCCTCAGTTCTGGGGCTCCATCTCTGCCTCTTGCTTCCCCTGGGTCTTGCCCTTTCCCCGCCTCCGAAAAAGCTTCCTCTGAGGAGATGCAGCCCGTCAGAAAGCCACAGAAGGCACATGAACTTCAGTCTGTGAAGACATTTAGCAACAGCATCTCCGTGACCAGAGCCCTGGGAGAAGTCTCTTCCTGGCAGTGTCACTGGAGGGGGACAGAGAGCCACTTTCTTGCCTGGGCTGCTCCACAGCCACAGCCCTCCACGTTTCTGGAGTCGTCCTGCTGTGCCTTCTGGTTTGCCAGGTTGGTTTCTCAGCTGGTTGCTGGAGAGAAGGGTGCGCAGCTGGCACTGTAGAGACGCTTCCCTGGCTGTGATTTGCACACAAACATTCTGCTTGTCACAGTTTTTAAGCGAAAGCAAAAGCAATTACAATGCTGGCACACAGAGGCTCAAGCTGCAGGATGCGTCCATTATTTGGAAGCAAAAAAAAAAAAAAAAAAAAAGACTTTTTGAACCAATTTAGGGAATGCTGAGCTCATCTTTTTTCCAGCTTTCTCTTAATTGGGAGCTCTTTTTCTTTCTGCTTTGCTCTTGAGCTCGTTTTAGGTTCTTTATAAAGACTGGAGCCAGGTAGGGACATGTGGTGGGTGGAGAGGCAGGTGAGGCAAAGCCTCCCCTCTGTAGTCCTTCAGAAAGCACCACCGCCGTGTGAGGTGCTTGGGTGCCTCACATGGCGGTGACACTTTTCAAAGGACTCCAGTGGGGGGCTCTACCTGCCTCCCCACCCATCGCACGTCCCTGAAGCCAGGTGACTAGATTGAAGACTTTTTTATGCACTTCACCTTCAGAAGACTGGCTGGATTGTCATGGTTCTGTCTAGCACCATGTAATGGGGAACCAGAGAGCTCCATCTGTGACCTCTTCATCCCCTCCTCGCTAAGGGTTCCTAGAGAGGGAAGCCTCAACTACACAAAGATGTGGGTAGAAAGAGATCCCAGGAATTCTGGAGAACTGCAGTGTCTGGGAAACCTGGGATGGGGAGCACCCTCAAATAAGACCCTGGTTGTGCACTTGGGGGGGAGGCTAGGTAGGTTTGGAATCAGAAATGGCCCTTCACTTGAGGTTGGCCCGACAGCATGACTACAAATTGTGTTTTAAACACAGTAGACAGTAAGGAGGTGTGGGGATGCTTTCAGCCAGTTCAAAGGTTACAGCCCTCAGGTGGAGGTTGCCCAAACCTCTTCCAGCTGGTGACATTCCCCACCGCGACAAGGATGTTTCAAAGCCACTTTCCACAAGGACCAAATCAGGCAGAGGAAGAGCCTCCATTTCTGTGCCGTATGTTCCTCCTGGCCATTAGTGCTGCTGCTGCCTGGATTCTTCTATAAGGTCACACGGTAAGCAACATTCCAGACACTGCTCCCCCTCCCCATGGAAGTGTTTCGGGCATCTTCTAGGAGGGGGCCACATCATTTGAGTCAGGCCACGAAACAGGGATGTGAGGTGTGTGGAAACAGGGACTCTCTGCCCATGGGTGATGGGTGCTTAGGCACCTCACATGGAGGTGGCACTTTTTGAAGGACTAAGAACATAAGAACATAAGAACATAAGAACAGCCCCACTGGATCAGGCCATAGGCCCATCTAGTCCAGCTTCCTGTATCTCACAGCGGCCCACCAAATGCCCCAGGGAGCACACCAGATAACAAGAGACGTCATCCTGGTGCTCTCCCCTAGAGGGGACTACAGAGGGGAGGCTCTGCCTCACTTGCCTCCCCACCCACCACAGGTCCCTGACATGGAAAGCTCAGCATTCAGGTCCACCTGTTTTGAATGATGACTTTGAGGAATTGGCGCTCCCATGGCCCGTCCCCAGGTGCAGACGCAGCAGGCAGCAGAAAGAACTGCTCTGCTTTTTGCTGTGGGAAGGAGTTCCTGTTTTTGAATGCTTCTTAGAGTTAAAAAAAAAAGAACAATTTACACAAGGGCCAAGCACAACAGAGTGCAGAGTGGGGGAGGGGCTGGAACTTTTCTCCCTCCTGGGCTAGTTGTCCTTGCACTCAGGACATTTTTTTTATGTGGGAAACATTCAGAAACGTGATTCTGATGTCCCCCCAGTGCTTGAAGTGAGGCTTCAATGAGACCCACCTCACTTCTACTGCCTGTGCAGACCAGGTCACGGACAGAGACGTGGTGAGAGCACCACCCACTTGATCAAATGCAGCAGCAGTTTTCTGTTCCCAATAGATTCAAGAAAAGCGCATGGATGGGGGAGGGACTTGATAGCTTCCAATGTGGCCAGATTGTGAGGGGCTGGGTGGGGTCTGCTTCATGGCTTCTCCTACCCCTAGGAGTGGCTGTCTGTCTTTCCAAACAGGAGGCTCATCGCAATGGCTGTGGGCAGGGCCAGCCCCCTCCCTTTGACACGAGGCTTCACTTGGGCAGGGGGGCAATGATGACATTTCGGGAGCCCTTCACCCCCTTCAGCTTGTCACTCTCGAAGTCGGCCACCAGCTTCCGGAGACCCGACTGCTGAGGCACAAAGTCCACCCGCACCTTCGCTTCCTCGCCTGGGCCGATGGGGCAGTCCCTGCGGGAGGAAGCAGAGAAGGGGGTCAGCAGCTCCACTCTCTGGGCAGCCTCCATTCTCAGGCTGGTGAGCAGCCCCTTCCTCCCCCCACTCCTGGGACTCTCCCAGTTGGGAAATAGAGATTCTTATTTAAAAAGTTTCATTCCACAATAAATAATACGAAGGAAAGAAATCCCATTTTACATTTTCAACTACAGACTCTCCCACTTGGGGTCCATCGAAAAGCTCATGGCAGTCAAGTGGCGAGAACTCCTTTCCTATAAGCCTTCCCTTCCCTGCCCAGAAAGTGCCTGCCTGCAAAGTGCGTCTCTCTCCAGTAAGACGGGCAAGAGCAGAGCCGTGGCCTTGCTGCCTCAGGCCAAGCATGTTCAAGAGTGCAACAGTGGCCTGCTTGACGTTTCCAGGAAGGCCCCCCCCCCTCCTGCTGGCCTGCTCCCAGCAGCTCTTGCAGCTGCTCAAATGGGGGCCTCTGCATAAAAGGGAAACACCACAGTCAAGACTGTGGGTTCCACATCAAGGGTGAGCTTCTTATGCATTCAGGAGTATCTCAGTTTATATACTAAAAGAGCCCCAAACAGCCTGATGCACACTGAGCATGCTCAGTGGACCTCAAAAACCACAGATGGTTGAGATGGTGCTTGGAAGACACACAGCAGCAGAATGCTGGGGTCTGGGGAACTGACCTGCTCCAGCTCCAGGTGCTGGAGGTGGGCAGTGGCTTGCTTGCTGCAAGATCCACAGTTACTTTGAAAATCTGGAGTAATGCAGTGACTCTAAATTTTCTTGCCTGTATATGTGGGTTGCAGGGGGCAGATTAGTGGGGCCTCTGGGAGGGCACAGGGACACTTTTGTCTCCCAATTCATTTGATGCATTTACTAGACCAGGGCTGTCAAACATAATTATGCACTGGGCCATAATTGCATGTATATTTCTGTCTCCTTTTAAAAAAAATAATCAATTTTCAAATGTTGGAACACTGCTTGGGGAAGGGGTGGTTGGGGAATTAGCTCAGCGGTTCCAAGCCAGTGACTGCTGTGCACAACTGCCTCTCAGCAGATAGGAAGGATGGTTCCCCCGATTGGGGGGAGAAGAGCTTTCCTCTGATCAGAAGGCAGTTAGCTAAGAAGGCTTGCACGGCAAGTTCACTGTGCAACTTAGTGGCACTGGAGGGTCATTCTTGCTGCAAGCTTGTAAGGTAGTCCAGAGTTGTGATCCCTTAGAGGTGGGAGGTGGAAGCCTACACTTGAATGGATTGACGTATGTGGTTGGTGATGTTATACATGAGGAGGCACACATGGTTTGCTGATGTGGATGATTATTTTACCCAGAGCCTACATCATGTGTGCAGCAGACCTGTGCAGCACTTTAGTATATACAAATGCCCTCCCTCTGCCCTCAGAGTAACACCTACAGTTCCTTGATCTGCTGCCCGGCTGTGAGACCAGCACCTTCCATCGTGAAGACACAGCCGCTCAGGGGGCTGGGGAGGGGATTGGTCAGCGAGAGCTCCGCCACCAGTTTGCGCTTCTGAGCCGGTTCTCCCAAGACCTGCGTTTAAACAGGAAGAGAAGGGTTGCCCTGCTGACACTCACCAGGACATTGCCAGATGCCCGTCTTGCAGCCCAATCCTACACATTCCCCCACTGTGGCATGCAGAAGCACCCAAACTGGCTGTGCTGCCTGCTGCAGCGGGGGGGGGGAGGCCTGGGAGGGGAAAGGGAAAGTATTTTCCCTCCCCTCCCCATCACCAGTGGGTCTCCTTGGACCTGTGCCAGCTCTTTAATTGGCACAGGTCTGAGGAGAGGATGGGGGGGGGGTGTCAGGAGGTGAGGAAGGGGATATCATCCAGTGGAAGATGCCTGCACCAGGTGCCCCCCCATTCCACCTCCAACCCTCCCCCCATTTAGTCCTGCTCTGCTCTCCCCCACCCCGTTCCACTCCTGCCACCAGCTTGCCACTGTCAGCGGCTATTCCTCTGGCCACCATGACATGCTGGACTCCTGCAGCCTCTCCAGTGGTGATCGGGAAGCAGCAGCTACACGCGCTTCCAGATCATCTTTTACGGCAGCCAGAAAGTGGGTTCTGTCATCGGAATGCTAGTTCTGGCCAGTGGAGCCCATCAGTAGGACTGGACCATTAATTGCCTCTCCCTGGGAGGTGCTGTGTGTGTCCCTCCCATGAGCAGCTGCAATGGCCACCCTCCCTCAGGCCCTGGAAAAACCTGCCTTTTGCAGAGCTCAGAGATGATGTCACCTGAGGTTGCCAGGTGGGGAGGAGGGCAGGACATGCCTGCTTTGGGGCCGCAAAATTCTCTCTAGTGCAGAGCAAGGACTTCTCATGAGCACAGCAGGGGGGCAGAATACTGAGCAGGGTTGGAGAGCCACGGATCCAGCGGAGGACAGGAGGGGCCACTCACCCCCTCTGTGCTCTGGAGCGGCCTGGGAGCCACAGCCCCGAGTGTCCTGAGGGCAACTGTGGGGACAGGCAGGATGGACTGTCTAGAGCACCAGAGGAGGTTGCAAGGGTTCAGCCCAATTTGCCAAAGACAGCATCCCAGGGAAGGAGCTGCTGAGATTGGTGCTTTGCCGAATGCCAATGTCAGTCAGACTCTGTGGAGGTTGCACTGCCAAGGCACAGGAATGGGGACTTGCATCAGCCTGGCGACCTCACTCCCTGAACCGACCACGCTTCCAGCTTCCCGGCAGCTCTGTGCCAGGCAGAGATGGTCTAAAGGGGCCTTACCCTGATTTTGATGTCCGGGTTTTTCACGTAGATGTTTCTCTCGCTGAGGACCATCTCTTTGGACTCGTAATCCGTGAGGAGAGCCATCACTTTAATCATGTTGTCCTGCATCAGGCAGGTGCCATACTTCTCATACAGGATGCGCAGGGGGACAGTCCTCTCTGGGTAGGGAATCAGAAGAAAAACAATGTTAGGTGTGCTTCTAGGGAATGCCACGCCACACAGCATGACCTCCAAGAGCAGAAAAGGTGCATTCTTTTCAAAAGATGCAACTGGATGGCAGGCTTTGCACATATCCAATGTGGCACTGTGAAGGGGGGAAGGGAAATTGGACAGATTATCCAGCCTTGAAACCATAACAGGAAGAAAGCATTTTAAGCTATGTACTATATCCTTCAAACCATCCTGTTCCCAAGACTAGGCGTTAAACAGGATGCATTGCTGCTGTGGAGAATACCAGATCCATGCGTCTCCTTCCTGCATTCCCTAGAAACACCCAATAAGATAAGTCATGTGACATAATACTTTCAGCCTTATGGTTTCCATTGTGCCCAGATATGGGGCTGCTCTTCTGGAGAGCAGTCGTACATCTCTCATGCCTAGTTTGGTCTCAAGTGCAACTGACATCTGGGCGCACTTAAGTCATAACAGCTGTGGGGCAAGAACTCAAAAACTGCATTGTCCCAGAGGGCCAGGCATCCAGCAGCTTCCCCAAATGTGCTGTGTTTCCTTGGGGGTCTTGACCTTGAGCTGTACAATGTTTCCAAATTCTGCCTAATGGCAGAGGGGCTTTTCAAATGAAAAATGCACTTAGTGCTGGCAGGTCAAGTGAAGGTCGCTCCTGTAAAAGGTAGTGCAATGAAAACGAGAGCGGGAAGTCAGAAATAGCTCAGCAACAGGGACGTGCAACAATGTGAGCTCAAAGTGGCTTGGATTTGTTCCCAGCTGTAGAAAGCAGCACTCTTCTACATGCAGACAGAGAGAGAGAGAGAGCGAGAGCGCGCACTTGTTTGTTATCTTTTAGTTGCATGTGTTCACTTCTTCGGTTTAAACAGGCACCTCAAACGGAATTCTTGAACAGAACCAAATGCCTGACACATTGACAGGGTTGAAAGTCGGCCCAGCCTGTGAGATCTTGTGAGTTTCTCCTCTTCTGAAACGCCACTGCTGGTGGCCTTTGAGAGGCGCTGTTAGTGGTAGTCCCAGCCTAGAGCTGGCCCCTCCTTGCCAGTCTCCCAGAGGCAGCAGCATAGCTAGATGGGCTGCAAAATCCCAAGTTTTGCAGGTGTCTGGAAAGCACCGCACGAGGGGCCCCTTGCGTGACATGTTCAGGCACCTGCAAAACTTAGCGCTTTGCACCCCGTCTAGCTAAGCTACTGCCCAGAGGTTTTTCCAGTCGGCCTTTGGGGATCTTCTGTGATGCTCTGTTCGATATGTTCTGCTGCCATGTGTTTTTAGTATACTGATTTTTATGTTTTAATCATTTCTGTTGCAAAGAACTCTGACTCCTAGAAGGGCGGGGTACACAATTTCAAAACAAACAAATAGCAGCTGTAGAGTGCAGGCCAATGTGAGCATCACAAAACCCCTCTGACTCTTTCCCAGCAGACTAGCACAGAGGGCACAGAGGTTCTTCTACTACCCGTGCCTCTCCCCTGGTTGCATTTGGGCCCCCCTGCCTGCTGCTTGTCCTGACATTCACAACATTGTGGTATTCCTGAGCACCTCTGTATGCATTTCAGGTGCCTCTGTGGCTATATGTTAATGTAGGTGACAGTGGATCACCCACCAGAATAAAGAAAAGAAGGTTTGGGGGCTGAGAGCAAACCAACTTTAGTAAGCCGCTTCATTTCTGGTTTTGCGTTCACTTCTGGTTCAGACTGAGGGTGTTTTGCACCCAGCTGGGAGGCATGAAGCAGCCACCAGACCAGCCCCTCCTTGTGCCCGGAAGCACACCAGATGAATTCATTGCTTCCCTCTGAGCAAAGTTGTGGGCATAGCCAGGCTCCTCCAATTCCAGGGAGCAAGTCAGCTGGTTTCAGTGTTTCCTACACAGCCCCAAACTACAGGGTGTTTCAATCTGTGGTTTCAATCTGGACCAGCACCAGTGGGGGCTGTCCTCATTAGTGTAGCTGGGGGGGGGGCGGAGCACTAAGTTTGGCAGGGGGCCTTCCTGCAGCGTGCAAGCAGCTCCTCCCCTCCCCTTGGGAGCCATTTGCCTCCCCCTGCCCAAATGGCTCCCAAGGGGAGGGGAGGAGCCGCTTGTTCCCTGCCAAACTTAGTGCCCTGCCGCCCTTGCCATGCCAGTGGCTGTCCTCCCTCCCCATGTGCAGTGTGGTGGTGCAACAGGACTTGTTTTAGCTGGGACACACCTGGAGCATCTTGTGCCCCTGGCTGCTCAGCTCAGGGCCTGGGCAGGAGCACAGGGAGCCTTTGTTCTTATCCCTGTGGAGGAGGAGTGACAAGCCAGGGCAGACAGCAGCACCTCTGCACCTGGGCAGGGAACAGTGTCTTGCCTGAGCCCTCATCTCCTCCTCCAAGGCAGGCAGGAAGGACTGCTTTGCCCTGTGGCTTTGCCTCAGGCAGTACGGAACTGCAGGCCACTGACTGCACAAAGCAAGCCTATTGTTTCTGGTGCCAGGTAAGGAAGCAGATAACAGGACAGGAAAAGGCCTGCCCAGAAATGCCTGCACTGCACTGAACGGGGTGTGAATTCAGGCCTGTGTTCTTATCTGTCAGGTTGCCAGCCCAGGGGTCTCTCTGCAGAAAAGGAGGAGCCAGGCTTAGATACATGCGCCACAAGCCATGTGCAGGTGAGCACTCTGCATGCTGGGACAGGGTCTGCGAGGGCTGCCTGGGCTGTCCAAACTCCACTTCTTTGTCCCTTGAGGATCTACATGCACAGTCCACTCAGTCCTTTCAGATTATACTTCAGCATCCCTCATCTGTGCTTTTCTAGCAGAACATCTGAAACCAGGACCCAACTGCACCACTGGGTGACCCAGTTCTGTCCCAGGGGGAGACGGAGTCTGAGAGACAAAGACGTTTCAAGTACGTGTGAAGGCCTTGGAGTGTTTTGCATGGTTCCTTCTGCATTTGCTCGTATTGGGGAAAGGATTGGAATCCCCCCCCCCCACACACACACCTCCTGGTAGGCACTGCACAGACATTTTCAAGCTGGCCATAAGGGCTGATCTGCTGCATGCTGGAAAAAGGGAAAAGACAGCTTTGCAGACTGATCAGGCCATCGAGGAATACACTCAGCCTAAGTACTGCCACATGGACCACATCAGCACGCAAAGCTTCCTTCTGTGCTGCCAGATCATTGGCCCAGCTAGCCAGTCTTTCCTGCACTGACTTGCTGCAGCTACCCCAGTCTCAGGCAGGCAAGGTCAGGCACCGCTGTCCTGCCCAAGATCCTTGCAACTGGAAATGCTGCCAGGAACCAGACTGGGGGCCCTCCCTGCAGGCAAACTGAGGGGGCAAGTTCCTTCTCCCGTCTTCCAGCTTTCTCCAGATACTCTTAGGGGATCCCTTCTCAGCGGCTCCTTCCTTCCCCTCACCCTGGTTTTCTTGACCAAAACATCAAGGTCTGGAAGTTCACCCGGTATCACTTCCATCAGCTCTGAAATTTGGATGGTATCTCTGCAAGGTCCATGCCCCACCTGGAGACGTGGCCCAGTCCCAGCCCAGCCCTGTCTTTGAGTGTCACTGCCATCAATGACGATCGGAAGCACCACAAATGGTGGTCTGGAAGCTGGCACAGCAGCCCCTGCACTGCCACTGGAGAGGCCACTGAGGCCCAGTGCACAGTGGGAGGAAGAAGGGGGTGTAATGGGGCAGGGGGGAGAACGGGAGGCATCTGGAGGCAGGAGGGGTGGCATCCAGTGCAGGCAACATGCGCCGGATGCTATCCAGAGCAAGCTGCAACCCCCCCCTTTGTCCCCTCAAATCTGCACCATTGGTGATCAGGAGTCTTAAGGGGAGGGTCTTACCTCTCTCAAGTCTCCTGATCAACCTCCCCCCAAAGTGTGCGGGGGAGCAAGTTTTGGTCCAGCTACATGCTTTGGTGGGGAAAACCATAGGACTGGGCTGCTGAGAAGGTGGAACCGTCAGGAGAAAACGATCCTGCCGCGAGACTAAGATTGGCTGGGCAAAGGGAAGGGTGGGGAAGAAGAGGAGCCTCCTGGTCTCCTTCCTTACCAGCATAGGGCTTCAGGGCAACGTTGAGCAGGTCCTTGCTGCCACACTCTGGCCCCAGCGTCCCATTGTAGCTGGCTGTGCGGGCACCGAACATCAGCCGGCAGAGCCGCTCAGTGTCTGTGTTGTTGTTGAGGACGGCAAAGACATCAAAGTCGCACCCGTTGTTCATGCCTTCAGAGACTTTGATCTTGACTTTCAGGCCCTCCTCGGTGGGTGGGTAGGTCTTCTGGTGTTTGGCCTTTGCAAACACCTCCCTCTCCTCCTCAGAGTCTGCAAAGAGAGGAGCACAACAGCTACTGTCACACCTGCTCAGAATGATCAATGTGCCAGGTGGCGACCAGAGCACATCAAGAGGCCTGACGCCCACTTTGTCTACTGCATCTTTGTCACCAGGTGCCTGCCTCTGGGCCAGGTAAGTTCTTTTATCAGTGATGGCATAGCTGTCCCAGTGCTTAACTCTGCACATGCACCCAAGCACTCTTTTCCGTAGAATGAGAATATAGCAATGGGGGAAATGCACATTGGTGGGAATCCTCCCCCTCCCTTCATGTTCAGACCATGGCTCTCATGCGCTGAGCACAGAAACTCCCTGACTCTTTCAAGGTCCTGCCTCAAGAAGCGCTCTCTACCTTCACGGTACTTGTAGTTGTGGGTGATGTCTTCCTTGGCATCCCTGCCCACGCTCTTGGTGCTGATGTTCTTGCCCACCACAGTGGAGTACACAGTCTTCTTCCGGGACATGTCGCTCTGGAGCATCAGGTAAGCCACGTCCGCATTGACCTCGGCAAAGACGAACCGGACGTCATACTTCAGCTTCAGGTCTCCCTGCTTGATGGCTTTGACTGGAGAAGGCCCACAGCAGTAAACCCCTAGGCAGAGACAGGCGCAGTCAGCACGTGAAACGTACAACAAGTACTGCAGGCTCCCCCCCTGGCAGCATCTCCAGGTAGGGCAGAGAAAACCCTGGTCTGATACTCTGGAGAGCTGAGGCTAGGCACTGTTGCCAAGTCTGAGGTACGTGGACTCCTCACGGTCTCACTCAGCATAAGGAGCCTCCTGTCTTCCTATGAATTGCCTGGTGGTGGAGATTTGAGGCATTCTGTCTGCTTTCCATCAAGGAGGACAAATGGCCCAGAGCCAAGGTCCACTAGCCCGTCACTCTTGGCCTTCAGAGTGGGGTGTTCATGAGTGACCACGAGCCCCTGTTCTCTGCTGCCATACTATATGGTGGACATGGCAAAGGGAGGGGGGGCTGCACATTGACAGCGAGTGCCAAGGGTGTTGTGAAGGGCATGAAGTGCATGTGTGTGGATAGGTGCAGCTACGTGGGAGGTCCAGTGCAATAGGTGCCCTGTGTCCCTTGTCGGCCCAATGATTGGCCCATGGAGTGTTCTCTCTAATAAGTCCATGTGCTTGGAAAGTCAGCATGGGTACCTCCAGGGATCAGAGGACTGCCGTCGGTCAGACTAGACAATGCCATGGGCCCTGGTGCATTCTTGCCCTTCTTGGATCGGGGAGCCTGCTCAGTTCAGGCCACGAAGATGCCCCCCCCCGCTCCCACGCACCTTGTGCTCCTGACCCTAAGAAGCCAAGCACAGACTGCTGGGAGAGTGGGCTTGCATTACCTTCGCTTTTCTCCTGCGGAGTGGGGTCCAGGACCTGCCAGCCGTCATAACCAGCCGGGAGATCTGGGCGGCTCATCCAGCATTCCACCCAGCAGTGGTAATTCCTGTGGAAGTCACGGAAGGGAGGAAAGCGGGAGAAAGGAGAGGAGTGAGTCAGTGGGAAGGCCCAGAGCTTCCAACTACCTGATAAGAGCTGCTTGGCCAGCTTCCAAGGATCCAGTTTCTCCCCAAGGGATGCTCTCTAGGGGCTTTCTGACAGATGCCAGAACACACTCAGTGCAGAAGGCAGCAAGGAAGGCCTGACTGCAGACGACTCTGGTCCCATCACTGACTTCAAAAGCAGAGCAGTTCAGTGAGGAAATTGATAATTGCAGAGCTGGCTAAACGTGAGATGCCTGAAGTCCCAAATGCAGCCATTCCCACCCTGAGTGCTTGGCCCAGTCACCTTCACTACCTGCCGCTTCAAGAGGTCACAAGTCTCCACAGGTCATCCCAGAAACCACTCAGAGGACCCCAGAACGAAGATATGCAAGTGGTCATACAGGGCCCAGGGGTGTTGCTCCTCGCAAAGTGTCTGTTCTGTGAGTTTCACAGAGGTTCAGCGCACCTCCCAAGTTTCTCCAGTTCCCTGTTTCTTATGGGGCTTAGGCAGTTGTGCATGTCTCTCATATGTAAGGAAGAGGCCATAGCTGAGTGGTACAGCACATGCTCCTGTGTATTCAGATGGTCCCAGACTCCAAACCCTCAGCTAGCTGGGCCAATGGGCAGACTGAGCTGATGTAAGGCAGATCATGTGTTCATGTGCTCCAGCTGCAACCATCACAGTGCAGGCAGAGTCCCAATTACTCTGCTGGGCACTGAAGTTGATGCCCAGGTTTGTATCTCCATGATTTTTCAATACTTCTATCTGATGCATTGAATATATCTCTTTTTAACCACTAGGGCAGTGATTCTCACACAATTAGCACTGGGACCCACTTTTGAGAATGAGAGTCTGTCAGGACCCACCGGAAGTGATGTCATGGCCAGAAGTGACATCATCAAGTAGGAAAATTTTTAACAATCCTAGGCTGCAATCCTACCCTTAGTTACCTAGGAGTAAGTCCCATTTACTGTCACTGTTAAAAGAATATACATTGTTAAAAGTACAGGTCTGTAACATTTCCCCAAATGCAGTCACATACCATGGTAGCGTCAAGTCTAATATATCAAAAATAAAATATTGGAATGAATGGGGACCTACCTGAAATTGGCTCGTGACCCACCTAGTGGTTCGCGACCCACAGTTTGAGAAACACTGCACTAGGGACTTTTAATAATAATAATAATAATAATAATAATAATAATAATAATAACTTTATTTTTAACCCGCCTTTCTCCCTGAAGGGACTCAAGGCGGCTTACAACAGGTTAAAACAGATTAAAAACATAATTTAAAACAAATAAAAACATATTAACATATCATAAAAACAGCAGTCAGATAAAAAATAGTCTGGTAAAAAGAGCATAGAGCAGCAGCAAATCATAAAAGAATCAGGTCTGTAAAAAATATAAAATATGTTAAAAAGATGTTAAAAAGGCCGAGAACGCAGAAGGCTTGTTTTGTCTCTGTTTCGACAGAAGAGTTATGTGCAGTCCGCAGAGCATCTCAGAATCTAAGTGAACACTTTCACACAGAATTACAGCAGATTTCTTATTGTCTTTACTGAACTGTATTAAAACCACATACTTCACAAACATATTTTAACTGGTACTAAGACCTGTCAGCAGCAAAGTTAACTTTTTCCTTAAAATGTCAGTGGAGGCCAAGAAAGAAACTGGATCTGGGAGGTTGGTAACTTGGTAAAGATAACCACTTATTTATTGATTTACAAGATGCTTATATCCTTCCTTTCCAAGTAGCCCAAGTCTGTTTCACAACAATAAACTAAATAAGCATTAAAAGAAAGGAAAAGAATTGGCAGCCAGCCCCTGCTCCAGCTGGTTTCTGTCCTAAATGACTAAGAACTTTGAGGAAAAGATCTCTTTACTTATCTAAAGACCATTAACAACCATAAGAAAGATCAGAAGTTTGGACAAAGCAAGATAAAGACATTTGTTGATGTGATTGTTGGAAAGGAATTGCAGCCTAAGCTTGATCAAAGGAGGTCCTGGACAACCTCCAGCACAAATAGCAGAGAAACAGGGGAAGGAATTTTTCACACTGACTCTTTGATGCCAACTTACTCAACAGAGAATTCTCTTCCAAACACACTGGCCTCCTAAACATTGTTCTGAAATGGGCATTTATCCACACGCCAGTTGCTGGAGATGAAATGTTACAGGAGCTGACTGCTTTCCTGAGGGGTGGTGGTGGTGGTATGTGCACATGTGTGTTGCTTCTCCTTTCTTAAAGGAAGAAACTGCTCATTTGAATAGGTGCCTAGATGTAGCCTTTTCAATATCGACTGTATTTGTGCAATTAGGAGGCCTATTTCCTGGCAGTGTAATATACCAATGGACAATGAGCCCGTTTCTCTGGCAGCTAAACACACAGTATTGCAAAAATTATAGCCAACAGGTGTGTGATCTTTTAGACTTTGCATAACATGAAGAGAAGGAAGCATCTATCAAGCCAGTTCGGAGAGCAGGATTTCAGGATATATGGCCTGTCTTCTTAATTAGGAAATGGATGGATTCGGTGGCGTAGCTGGAGGGGGGCGGAGCACTCCGTCTGGCGGGGAGGCTCAGCGGGGCGGGCAAGCGGTCCCTCCCTTCAGAGTCATTCCGTACGGCTCCATTTTGCTCCCCACACCGGGAATGGCTCAGAAGGGAGGGGCTGCTTGCCCGCCCCACTGAGCCTCCCCGTCGGACTGGCTGCTCCGCCCCCCCTCCAGCTACACCACTTCCTTGGAGCCACAGGTAGAGAAGGGTCTGCTGCTGAGATCCCGTTTGCAACTGGAGATACCAGCTGCTTTAAGCCTGGGAGCTGGGCAGACAAGGCATGTGCTCTACCACTGAGCCATGATCCCTCACCTAAATTGGCTACACTGCCAGACTTGGGCCAGGAGCTTGTGGGTCAGGAACAGGTCTCCTTGTACGGGCCCACCAGGACTCTACCCAGCCCCAGCATGGCACAGGCAGCCAGGCCCATGGGCCACAAATGCCCTAGAAGCTGAACCACCACCCCGACTAGCACCTGCCCGCTTACCATATCAGTTCACGGTTCCCCTGCTGAAGTTTCCCGTTCTCATCCAGGTACTGCTCTATGATCAGGTTGCCGTTGGTATCATGGGCAGAGCTGTAATTGGTCACCACGCGAGTGGGGATGCCCAGGGCCCGGAGCACTAGGAAGGGAGGGAGGGAAGGTGGAAGACAGATCAGGCATCTGGCACAAAACAGTCAGCCTTTGACATTCCAAAAGCAGCAGGTAGCTGCTTCTGCCCCAGCTTCACCCCGTCCCCCACTACGCATCAGGGTCCTTCAGTGTGCTGCTGAGGTGTGGTTTGGCTGCAGTCACAGGAAGGGAAATTAAAATGGTAGCTCCACATCTGGTCTTCCTCCAGCAGCAAGTCTTGCAGAAACGTCGACTCCGACCAACCTCACATTGCAACAAATGTGCAATCCCACTTCTCCCTCCAGCTGAGCAAGGGCAGCTGAAGGGGAGGCAAGAGTTTCACCAGTGTGGAGCGTGGCTGGCTGGGGAAGGGGCAAAGCCCTTGCAATGCAAAGGTCACAGTTCAGAGTTTTGGGTGCAGGAGGCCCAGTGGCCCTGAATAGATAGGAGGTTGGAAGCTAGTGGAGTCCATCTTGCTCAGTGTCTTCTGCCCTCCTTGGGATGCCATCAGGAACTGAGGGAACTTCTGCAGCACAGCAGCTGCTCTTCCCCTGGGCTCTAGCCCTGCCCCCCATCCACAATATTCTCTCCACTGTGTATGACTTCTATGTTCATGACATTTCCCCATCCAGTGGCATAGCTGGAGGGGGGGTGGCGCACTCAGGCTGGCGGCAGGGCGGGCAAGCAGCCCCTCCCTTCAGAGCCATTCCCCTGTATGGCTCCGTTTTGCTCCCCCCGCTGGGAATGGCTCTGAAGGGAGGGGCTGCTTGCCTGCCTCACTGCCAGCCTGAGTACTCCACCCCCTTGCAGCTACGCCACTGTCCCCATCATTTGGGGTTGCAGCGAGAGCTCAGCAAAAAGACCAAATAAACCCCCCCCCCCCGCACTGCCCCAAGGGATGTTTCTTTTTTAACCCTGCTGGCTGCTTCCAGCCAAATGGGAATGATCAAGAGCTGAGCCTTGGGCCCTTCTTTAATCAACCAGGAGCAGACTGGGGGAGGGCTGGCCTGCAGGGCCCCATTGCAAACATTTTTGGTGGAGCCCCAGGTCCATAGTCAAGGTCTGTAGAACATTATTTTTATAGGGGGTAGGGGTTTCCAAACCCCAGGGGGCCAGATGCGGCCTGCAGCAAGCCTCTTTCCAGCCCGCGGCCAACCTCTTGTCCCCTGAAAGCCCCTGGCCCACTCAACTGAGCATGACCAGAACTGTGTTCTGATTGCGCCTGGAGGGTGTTCTGAGGGCCAGAGAGGTTGAATGAATGAGCCCATTCATTCATTTATTCACTCATCTAAGTTTCATCTCCTATTTATTTATTTAAATTTTATATTTAAATTTTTTTTTCCAGCCCTCAACACCACGCTAGATATCTGATGCAGCCTCTGGCCTAAAAGTTTAGAGACCCCTGCTCTAGGGCAACAGAGGGGAGAGGTGCCCTAGAGAGACAGCATCGCAACTCCCAGCACGCTGCCACTCTAGGGCACTGTCTCCACAGCGCTCCTGGGCGCCCCTCTTCCACCACTGAGGCCATCCCTCAGAGGTGGAGGGGAAGTGGGGCACACCCCCTCCGATTTCAGAGGAGATGCGTGTTGCTTCCTGGGCCCCGATGGAGCCTTCCACGCCGCTCCTAAGGTCTCCACTGCAGCAGTCTGGGGCTGCTTCCTTTGCTAGAAGGCAGCAATGTTAGGTATGAGTTACTAGGAAATCATTTTGACCTGTGGAAAAAAAAGCACTTTGCCCTTATCAGTGTTCCTTTTGGCTAAGGGAATGCAGAGGGCGTAATAGTGGAGTTATGGGACCAAGGCCCAGAAATTACAACAAAAAACAACAATTAGAACGCTAGAAATGTATTGCAGCTGTGAATGTTATCTTTAATTATTAGAATTGCAGCTGTGTAGGTACCATTTAATGAACAAAAAGTGATCTATAGTGACCCCAAGGATTACATCATTCAGTCAGGAGGCAGAGGGCTGGTCTATTGATTGGATCCTTGGTGTCTACAGAGGAATTTAGAAGATGGATTTATGTTGGTGTTTGGGAGGTCATCCCTGCATTGTCTTCTCATCGTAGGTGGCAAATATCTGCAAACTTTGGAGGACAGGTGAAGACCATGCTCTGTTATATTTTTTTAACTTATGCCTGCAAGTGATAAGGTTCAGTATAATTTAGGAGTTTTTAGGTTTATTTTTTTAATTGTGTCTGTGTTAAGTCACTGAGGGGTTTTTTTGTGTCCAGTTCTGGTTGCCGCATCTCAAAAAAGACATAGTGGAAATGGAAAAGGTGCAAAAGTGAGTGACTAAGATGATTACGGGGCTGGGGTACCTTCCTTATGAGGAAAAGCTATGGTGTTTGGGCCTCTTCAGCCTAGAAAAGAGACGCCTGAGGGGGGACATGACTGAGACATACAAAATTATGCAGGGGATGGACAGAATGGATAGAGAGATGCTCTTTACGCTCTCACATAACACCAGAACCAGGGGACATCCACTAAAATTGAGTGTTGGGAGAGTTAGAACAAACAAAAGAAAATATTTCTTTACTCAGCATGTGGTTGGTCTGTGGAACTCCTTGCCACAGGATGTGGTGATGGCATCTGGCCTGGATGCCTTTAAAAGGGGATTGGACAAGTTTCTGGAGGAAAAATCCATTATGGGTTACAAGCCATGATGTGTATGTGCAACCTCCTGATTTTAGAAATGGGCTATGTCAGATGCAAGGGAGGGCACCAGGATGCAAGTCTCTTGTTATCAGGTGTGCTGCCTGGGGCATTTGGTGGGCCACTGTGAGATCCAGGAAGCTGGACTAGACGGGCCTATGGCCTGATCCAGTGGGGCTGTTCTTATGTTCTTATGCCTATTGTTCTCTTTTAAGTGAGATGTAACCCTAACTTCATTGTTGTTGGCAACCTTCTGTTTCGGAACACTTCGGTATCGCGCTCTGAAAACTGGTTCTGGAACAGCGTCTAGTGTGGCTGAAAAGGCCGATTCGGGAGTGACAATGCCTTCCACACTGGGAGCAAGTGTAGTCTGTCCCTGGTCTGTCTCTCTGGCTGTGGGCCTTCCTTCTTTGCCTCAGTCTGTTGGCCAAAACTAATTGAGCTATTTAGCTGGTTTATTTGTGAGTGCAGAAGGGAACCAGGGCCAGAAAGAACTCTGTCTTGATGTTTGGTAGGCTACCTTGTTGAATAGCTAAAGCTGAGTCCCTGGTAATTAAGGGAACTGCTAGCAGCTTGTAAAGCTATTGTTGGCTAAGAGGCTGTCTTTTTTCAAAGAGGTTTGTTAAAGACTAATTTGCCATGTTAGGACCTTTGCTAAAGTAGCGGTAGCTATAATTTGACTTCTTCACTCACATGTTTGGAAGACTAAGTAATTTGAAGTAAACTGCAAAACTTGGCCGAGTGCTGCAGCTACTTTAAGAAATAAGCATCTCTGTGGCAGAGTGAACGTTAAGGTGCCATGGGGGTGCATTGGAAATACATTATTTTTGATAAGCCCTCTTTTACTGACCTTTCCTCCATAGATCTGCTCAATCACTTTTTAAACACATCTAATGCAGATGTGATCACCACATCCTGTGGCAAGGAGTTCTTCAGATTAATTATGTGCTGCATAAAGAAATGCTGTATTTTCTTTTGTCTGCCCAGTCAATTTTAGTAGATGCCCTCTGGCTCTGGTGTTGTGTGAGAGGGAAAAGAACTTAGGTGAAGCTTTGCCTCAGGTGAACTTTGAGCCTTTGTCACCAGCCAGCATTCCAGGTGGGAGGTTATACTGCAACCCAAGGAGACAGAACACATGTCTGGAATGTGGACTCCTCACCTGTGCAGGCCACAGCAGCAAAGACCCAGCACTGCCCGTATCGGACAGGCTGGCACCCGTACTGCTGCCACCTCTGGAGGATGTCCACGCTCCCGTTCCAGGCCATGGGGCTCACTCCGTCATCATAGTTGTTGTCCCAGCGCCCCATCAGGACGCCTCGGTCATCGTTGCAATTCACCTGTGGCCCGGAAGAAATGAAGGTGCTTAGCCTTGGAACCAACAACACCAATTGGTTGTCGACAATGATTGGAAGCCTTGGAATCAACCAACGGACCAGCAATTAAGGCACTTAGCCTTGGAACCAGCAACAGCACTTGCTTGGATTTGAAATCTGCTAGCAATTCACTGCAGCATGAATGTGGGCAAAGAAGAGAATGCTCAGTTTTCCTCAGTCGCCCAAAGTTAACCACCAAAAGTCTCCCAGCACTGAAGTGCTTTTGGCCCAGCATGCTGTGATTGGCCTTTTAAGGGTGGCTCATGAGTGGCCTGGGGGACAGAGCAGCTTCTTCACAAGCGGGGGTGTTAATGAGCATGTGGGGGTGAGCTCTCTGCTGGGGTACTGAGACACTGAACATCTCTTTAGGATCCTGGAAGAGGTGCTGTTCCCAACCCCATCCCCACCTTGCCCCCAACTCACCATGGCGCTCACCACCCGGCTCACATAGACTGGGCTGTTGCGACGGGAGCAGTCCTTGTCCTGGTTCCGGAGGAACTTGGGGTTGTTGTCCAGCAGCTGGAGGCAGATGTCCACAATTCCATCTTCAAACTAGCAGGGAGGGGGAAAAGGAGGGGGGGTGACCTTCAATTAGAGGGTGTGGAATAAAATGAGGGTGTGGCCTTTTCCTGGGAGCTGCAGTCAAGAACGAAGCCACCAAACACAGCCTGGCGCAACACTGTGACCTGACTTCAGAGGTTTCTGACCACGTGAAGCACTTGAAGGAAAGTTGGAAACGCATCAATAAGCCCCATCACATTTCTCAAGGGGAGGGGAGTTCCACACAGAGTTATGCAGCTCTCCTATCGAATAATTTGCTAACGGATGTGATGATGAGCCTTTGGCAGAGTCCAAAACGGAGCTCTCCTGGCTCAGATTCACCCACATTCAGCCACTGCTACATCCTCTGCATTCTGCTCAGGGAGGCCCAAGAACACCTTTCGGAAAAAGGGGCAGCAAAGCAGCATAACTATCTGGCAGTTGCAAGGATTAGCTTCCCCTCCGGCACCCCACTGGGCTCTGGTCACACCTGCCTGACCAGTAGGGGAAGGCCCAGGGATTCCCCACCTCAGGAACAGCCAATCAGAAAAGTTGAAAACCAAACCCCCAACACCCCATAATAAAGGCAGTCAGCTGGGAGAGGGTGTGCTCCTCTTGGGAAAAGCAGGGTTGACTGTCCCTCTACCAATGGAGGCAACTCTACATTTCAACCTGTACACCTGGATTTCTTAGTGCAGGGAGTAGTATAGTTAGAACCCAGTTTGGATTCCCATCATCCTGCTTCTATTTCCTTATTTTATGCTCAGTCCTGTTCCCCCCCCCCAAGTCATTTTAAATATTTAAAATATTACTTCCTGCCTGGTAAAAGACACAAGCTCAGAGTTAATCACCTCTCACTCTTCATTAGACCACATGGATCAAATGCTACTCTGTGTGTGCACAAGTGCTGCATATGTTACTGATGTACAAGCAGATGTACTGATGTACAAACTCTCTCTCCTTCAGCCACAAGCCCAGTCCTGAATGTTGCCTGGGATGCTGACAAACCCTAGGCTGGAGGCAAGGCTTGGAGTGGCTTCTTTAACCCCACTCTGGTGGTAGCAGATCTAGCCTGCGGGGGTCCAGCCAGTGATGTAGCTAGGATAATATTATTATTGTTATTATTATTTGACACCCGAGACCCATAAATTTTAGTCACCCCATATGACATAATTTTTCAAGTAATGCCATGACTGGAAGTGACATCAAGCAAACTAAAATAAATAATTAGAAATAATTAAATGAAAGAAAAACAAATAATTAGATAAGAGGAAGCCACCCTGTTCCACCAAGTGAATTTTCTCTGTAGCCTGCCTGCAATAACAGCCCCCTCCCACAAAAATCAGTGAGATTTTCAGCCCTGCCCAGTGCCCAGTTCAATTTAAGTTCTTATATTTCAAGCATAGCACTATCAGGACCCACCTGGCTTTACAAGTCTAAAACAGAAAAAAATTCCCTTACCCTCTCAAGCCTCTCTTTTAATAATAATAATAATAATAATAATAATAATAATAAAACTTTATTTTTATCCCGCCCTTCTCCCTAACGGGACCCAGGGCGGCTAACAACATATTAAAAAACAATAGAATTTAAAAACATTAATACAAACAGATAAAAACATTTAAAAACACACTACAGGGCCATAAAAACAGTAGTCAGATTAAAAGAGTAAAAGAGCAGATCACCGAGGAATCAAGCCTGTAAAACTAAAAGATGTATAAAAAGTTAAGAAGGCCAGAAATCAGAAGGCTTGTTTAAACAACAGTGTTTTCAGGCCTCACCGAAAGCTCTCAAGAGAGGGAGCCATTCTCAAGTCAAGGGGAAGGGAGTTCCATAAAGTTGGTGCCACTACCGAGAAGGCCCTATTTCTTGCAGCCACCCCCCGGACCTCCTTGGGTGGCGGCACTTGCAAAAAGGCCTTCTCTGATGACCTGAGATGGCGAGCCAGATTGTACGGGAGTAGGTGGTCTCTAAGATATCCTGGCCCAGAGCAGTATAGGGCTTTAAAGGTCAAAACCAGCACCTTGAATTGGGCCCGGAAACAAATGGGCAGCCAATGCAGCCCCCGGAGAAGCGGGCTGACAGAGTCAAACCGCCTGGCTCCGGTGACCACACGGGCCGCCGCATTCTGTACTAATTGTAGTTTCCGAACCGTCTTCAGGGGCAGCCCCACATAGAGCGCGTTACAGTAATCTAACCTCGATGTCACCGTGGCATGGATCACCGTGGCCAGGTCTGCACGATCCAAGTACAGTCGCAGCTGGCGCACCAGCCGAAGCTGAGCAAAGGCCCCCCCTAGCCACAGCCGCCACCTGGGAATCCAGGAGCAGCTGCGAATCCAGGAGGACCCCCAAGCTGCGAACCTGCTCCTTCAGAGGGAGTGCAACCCCATTCAGAGCAAGTCGATAATCCAGCACCTGCATCGAGGATTTCCGAACCAGGAGAGCCTCTGTCTTATCCGGATTTAATTTCAGCTTGTTAGCCCCCATCCAGATCCTCACTGCTTCCAGACAGCGCTCCAGGCCCTCAACCGCCACCTTGGAGTCTGGAGGAAAGGAGAGATTGATGACACCTCACTCCAAACCCCCGGATGACCTCTCCCAGCGGTTTCATGTAGATATTAAATAGCATGGGGGACAGAATTGAACCCTGCGGCACCCCGCACCTCAAGGGCCAGGGTGTCGAACAGGCATCCCCCAGCACCACCATCTGGGACCGACCCTCCAAGTAGGAGCGGAACCACCGCAAAACAGTGCCTCCAACTCCCAACTCGGCCAATCGGCCCAGAAGGATACCATGGTCGATGGTATCGAAAGCCGCCGAGAGGTCCAGCAGGACCAACAGGGACGCACTCCCCCTGTCCAGTCCCCAGCGTAGGTCATCCACCAAGGCGACCAAGGCAGTTTCCGTCCCAAAGCCCGGTCTGAAACCAGATTGAAAAGGATCCTGATAATCCGCTTCATCCAAGACCCTCTGGAGTTGGGCCGCCACTACCCGCGGCAGGTATTTTATTCTTTTTATTGGGGGGGGGGAACTACCTTCTGGAGCATTTGCTGAGCTCCAGGTCCATCAGGTTGGGACCATTCTGGTGGCCTTGTATTCCCCTTTGCCTGACCTGATCACAAGCCAAGGCACATTTGCTTACTCATGAGAAAACGCTTAGTTTTGTTTTCCATAGGGCTCAATTCACTTGTCAGCTTGGAGGGAGGGACTTCCTTTTCAGGTGTTTTTGGGGGGACTGTGTTCATTGGATCAGGACCGTTCTGGTGTTGTTGGATTCCTCTCAGCCTTCCCTTTCCGAAGGACTAAGGTAAGCTTGACTATTTGTGAGTACAACATGCAATGTGGCTCAGTTTCACTTTCCATAGGATTCCATGCATTTTTTGTTTTCTGGTTTTTTAGCCATAACTTTTGATAGAATGGATATATTTCACTCTGGTATTTTTCATTGCATTCTGCTGTAAATTCAACATCCAACGGTATATAACATGGTGGTATTATTGCAAACCACCACGATTTTAGCGATTTTGGTAACTTGTGGTGTCCCCTCACCGGCTGGTACCTAGGGCGAACCGCCCCCCACCCCTTGCTAGCTACGCCACTGGGTCCAACTGAGACATGTACCACCATGGCATAGCTAAGTCTCCCCTTGAGGAGCCTGAGCCCTTCCAGGGGATGGATGTATGGGGCATGTACCTGCCTCCCCCTAAGTCCTACAGGGCAGATCAAACTGGTTCTATCTGTTCCAACATCCAGTTCATCCTGTTTCACGAATTGGTTAATCAGATGCTCTCCTAAAGCCCACAGTCAGGGTGGGAAAGGAAGTGCCTCCTCCCTTGCTTGACTCCAGCAACTGGTATCCAAATAAATATAATAATAAATAAAATAATAATAAACTTTATTTATATCTCGCCCTTCTCCCTAAAGGGACCCAGGGTGGCTATGTGCGCTATCCTGGCTATCCTGGCAGCGGGAGGCGTCATGTAGCCCTCATGGGGCTAAGAGCTGCTAACAGCTCAAGCAAGAAATGGAAGTTGGCTTGGTGTGGAGCCCCTGCTCCCTATGCAGAAGTTCAGTCTGGTGGCACCTCCAGATTGGGGTGGGCAAGGCCCCTGGGAACTGTTGCCCAGCAGGACAGACCCAAGATCTGAGACTTCACAGCACCATGTGCTTGCCTCTGCAGTGAATCTGTTCACCAAGATGAGGGCTTTTTGTTCACTCTTATCCTTGCACTCCTTTTCCACAACATGGGCCACAGGTGGAATTCAGGTGGGGCCAGTCAGTCCCGAGAGCACCACACTGTGGAAGAGCGTTTGTCTCATGAGCTCCTACTTTCGACAGCCCTGCAAATGCCCTCAGGTGCAGAGGACAGCCCCTTTTTCTCTGGAGCAGGATGGAACCTGCCAAGTGGTGGGGATGGCACAGAAGCTGCAACAGAAAGCCCTTTGTCTGAAACCACCTGGACAATACCTGGCGGAGTCATCCATGGGCCCGGAAGGGGTGGAGAGCACTGACTCAGGACTGCGGAGGAAGCCTCTGGATCAGCTGAAGAATGTTCTGTGCTGAGAGGCTTGCTGGTGGCCTTGTGGAATGAGCAGGGCCTGCGCACTTGTTCCTGCATGCCTGCGGGGTTTGTTCATTCTGTATATCTGCCTTCAGCAGGATGTCAGGGAGAAGCCTGAGCTGAACTTTGGTGCAGACACGCAAGGGCTGACAAAGAAGGCAGGCAGGGGGCCCAAGGGCTGGTCTGCCAGTCATAGAAGGTCCCTTCCTGGAGCATCAGTCCTGCTGGCTGCTGGGGAAGGCATCAACCAGAGTTCAGCAAAAGCCCTGGCAAGACCTCTCTGGGAAGGGAGCAAAGCTTGCAGAAACAGGCATTCTGTCCTGATGGGGTGACTGCAGTTTTGGCAGCACATTTGCTATCTCCCAAAGGAAGGCAGAGGGGCCTGGCCCGAGCAGGAGTGATGAGTGTCACCTGAGCTGCTGGAACGAGTGCTTCCCAGGGGGCTGCTGGAGAAAACAGCCCTCCCTGGAGTCAGCAGCAGCAGCAGCAGGCTTTGCTGTTTCTCTTACTGCGGGGGGGGGGGGGGGAGATAGGCAAATGGAGAAGTGCTGGCCAGGGCCTGTTTGTGCAGCTTAGATTAGGTGTGCAAAGAAGCCACGGATAAGCTCAGTGGAGGGGCCTCCCCTCTCTAGCCCACAGAGGAGGCAAGGGATAGCTGTCAGCCACAAAGCAGGCAGCTCTCTGCAGCGCTTGCAGCTCACGTCCCCTGCCACAAGAGGCTGGAGCAGGGCAGAGGGCTGCGTTCCACCTGCCTACCTGGCAGCTTTCCCTGGGGGGCAATGGGAAATGCTATGTGGACCTTGGTGGAGCCTGGCCCTCGCTGGCCCACTTCTCGCAAGTAGCAGATGAGCAGCTAAACATGCTCCTGGCTTTAGAAAACAGGTGTATCAGGGAGGAGGGGTCTAGGCTGGACTTCTCCAGGACATGCTGATTTTCTATGGGCAGGGACATTTCTCTACCCAAGAGCATTCATTAATGTGAGTAGCAGCTCCCATCCAAGTCAAAGGTGAGCATTTCAAAGACAAGCAACTTGGACAGTCTTCAGAACAGAGAAAGGCTGAAAGGAGGGTTGATCCCATTCACCACCAAGAGATAGAGAGGGAACTTTCTGGTGCTACACAAACAGAGCTGAGTGCATGTGGGGGGCCAAGGCAGAAACCCTTGCACCAGAGTAATGCTTCTATGAACAGGTGTGCCCTCCCTGAACAGGAGGAGCTTTCTGCTGGCACAGAGGGCCTTGCCTGGGCAGGACAGTTCTTCAGGTCAATGAGGAAGCCTGTGTTCATGGCACATGCACTGTTTATGGGAGAGTTACTCTGGATGCCACCCCTTCAAAGGAGGAAGTACCATTAAAATAAATGGGACTTGCATCCACGTAAGCATGCAGGAGATCAGGCAGACTGATCAGTTAGTTTATTTTGTTCATGAATTTCTATACTGACTTTCTTCAGTGGAATCCAGAGAGGCTCAATAAAGCATTTACAATAATAAACACCATCACCATAGCAATGAATCAGTGAAAAAAGCAGAAACCCACTGGCTGGAGTGGACTGTGATAAGGAGTATGTTTGACAGTTACACAGGGAACTGCCTCAGGCTGAAAGGTGGTGTAGATAAATCTTGAAAGCAGTGACATAACTGGGGGGGTTCAAAGACGGGCGGACTTCCCTCAAATGAGGAGGCTGGTTAGAAGGAGGTTGAAAGGGAGGGTGAAAAGAGTCCAATCTCTCCAGAGTGCATGGAGGCTGCTTAAAACAAAAGTAATAGAGGCCCAGCAGAGGTGTATACCGCAAAGAAAGAAGGGTTCCACTAAATCCAGGAGGGTGCCGCATGGCTAACCAGCCAAGTTAGAGAGGCTGTGAAGGGCAAGGAAGCTTCCTTCTGTAAATGGAAGTCTTGCCCTAATGAGGAGAGTAAAAAGGAACATAAACTGTGGCAAAAGAAATGTAAGAAGGTGATAGGGGAGGCCAAGAGAGACTATGAGGAACGCATGGCCAGCAACATTAAGGGGAATAATAAAAGCTTCTTCAAGTATGTTAGAAGCAGGAAACCCGCCAGAGAAGCGGTTGGCCCTCTGGATGGTGAGGGAGGGAGATAAAAGGAGACTTAGAGATGGCAGAGAAATTAAATGAGTTCTTTGCATCTGTCTTCACGGCAGAAGACCTCGGGCAGATACCGCTGCCCGAACAGCCCCTCCTGACCGAGAAGTCAGATAGAGATTAAAAGAGAAGATGTTTCAGACCTCATTGATAAATTAAAGATCAATAAGTCACCGGGCCCTGATGGCATCCACCCAAGGGTTATTAAGGAATTGAAGAATGAAGTTGCAGATCTCTTGACTAAGGTATGCAACTTGTCCCTCAAAATGGCCACGGTGCCAGAAGATTGGAGGATAGCAAATGTCACGCCTATTTTTAAAAAGGGAAAGAGGGGGGACCCGGGAAACTATAGGCCGGTCAGCCTAACATCCATACCGGGTAAGATGGTGGAATGCCTCATCAAAGATAGGATCTCAAAACACATAGACAAACAGGCCTTGCTGAGAGAGAGTCAGCATGGCTTCTGTAAGGGTAAGTCTTGCCTCACGAACCTTATAGAAATCTTTGAAAAGGTCAACAGGCATGTGGATGCGGGAGAACCCGTGGACCTTATATATCTGGACTTTCAGAAGGCGTTTGACACGGTCCCTCACCAAAGGCTACTGAAAAAACTCCACAGTCAGGGAATTAGAGGACAGGTCCTCTCCTGGATTGAGAACTGGTTGGAGGCCAGGAAGCAGAGAGTGGGTGTCAATGGGCAATTTTCACAATGGAGAGAGGTGAAAAGCGGTGTGCCCCAAGGATCTGTCCTGGGACCAGTGCTTTTCAACCTCTTCATAAATGACCTGGAGACAGGGTTGAGCAGTGAAGTGGCTAAGTTTGCAGACGACACCAAACTTTTCCGAGTGGTAAAGACCAGAAGTGATTGTGAGGAGCTCCAGGAGGATCTCTCCAGACTGGCAGAATGGGCAGCAAAATGGCAGATGCGCTTCAATGTCGGTAAGTGTAAAGTCATGCACATTGGGGCAAAAAATCAAAACTTTAGATATAGGCTGATGGGTTCTGAGCTGTCTGTGACAGATCAGGAGAGAGATCTTGGGGTGGTGGTGGACAGGTCGATGAAAGTGTCGACCCAATGTGCGGCGGCAGTGAAGAAGGCCAATTCTATGCTTGGGATCATTAGGAAGGGTATTGAGAACAAAACGGCTAGTATTATAATGCCGTTGTACAAATCTTTGGTAAGGCCACACCTGGAGTATTGTGTCCAGTTCTGGTCGCCGCATCTCAAAAAAGACACAGTGGAAATTGAAAAGGTGCAAAAGAGAGCGACTAAGATGATTTCTGGGCTGGGGCACCTTCCTTATGAGGAAAGGCTACGGCGTTTGGGCCTCTTCAGCCTAGAAAAGAGACGCTTGAGGGGGGACATGATTGAGACATACAAAATTATGCAGGGAATGGACAGAGTGGATAGGGAGATGCTCTTTACACTCTCACATAATACCAGAACCAGGGGACATCCACTAAAATTGAGTGTTGGGTGGGTTAGGACAGACAAAAGAAAATATTTCTTTACTCAGTGTGTGGTCGGTCTGTGGAACTCCTTGCCACAGGATGTGGTGCTGGCGTCTAGCCTAGACGCCTTTAAAAGGGGATTGGACAAGTTTCTGGAGGAAAAATCCATTATGGGGTACAAGCCATGATGTGTATGCGCAACCTCCTGATTTTAGGAATAGGAATGGGTTAAGTCAGAATGCCAGATGTAGGGGAGAGCACCAGGATGAGGTCTCTTGTTATCTGGTGCTCCCTGGGGCATCTGGTGGGCCGCTGAGAGATACAGGAAGCTGAACTAGATGGGCCTGTGGCCTGATCCAGTGGGGCTGTTCTTATGTTCTTATGTTATGTAAAGCACTAAGTTTTGCAAGAAGCCTCACTGTGTTGTGCACTCTGGTGCTTAAGCCTCTGTTTTGCTCCCCCCCCCCCCAGAATGGCTCTGAAGGTGAGGCTCCCTGCAGAACTTAGTGCTTTGCTTGCTGTGATCAGGCTCCCTGAAAAACTTAGTGCTTTGCACCTCTCCCTAGCTATGCCAGTGCTTGAAACACCCCAAATGGGTTCTGGGATACTATTTTCTTGGGCCTTCAGTGAGCAGCTCACTATGGTTCAAGTCCTTGAGTTGGAGTTGAGAAATCAAAATAAACACATCACCATTATGAGGGGCGCTGGTTTTGAAGAGACAAAGGCCCAGTTCACAGAAAGCCAGAAGAACACAAAAAGAACTTTGCAGGACCAGGCTGAAGGTCCACTGAGCAGTTCCTCCAGGAAACCCACAAGAGGAAATGTGGTCACTAGCCTTCCGCTGGTCTTTCCTCCTAGCAACTGGTATGCAGATGCATACTGCCATAGATCATGGAGGTTCTACATAGGTGTCACGACTTGGAGCCACTGCTTGACTTATCCTCCATGACTTTCTCTAATTCCTAGCCTGTCAGCCAGTGGCTATTAGGCATGGATCAAAATACAAGGTGATCTATCACCCGGCATGGCATCCCCTCCTGAGCATGGGTTCCACTGCTCTCTGTGACCAGCGTGCCCTGAACTCCAGACTTTGTAGCCAGTGACTGGCATCCAGACAGGCAGCTCTATACAGGCACAACAAGCTGTTACTGAGTGGGCATCACAGGGCGCAAGAGGAACTCACCTGCCCAAAGTTCCATGGGGTGGGATAGATGTAATCCTTTGACCCCTGGAAGATCTGGCCATGCTGAGTCAACACGTACTCCGTGCGCTCCTCTTCGCGTTCGAGAAAGACGGAATCCGCTGGGAAAAGAGAACGCAGAGATGCAGCCACAGCAGAAAGGGGAGGGAGAAGGTGGTCCAATAAAGAGAAGAACCCACACTGCTTGAGGATTGCAGAGACGTGTTGCTGGGGGTTGGCGAGGGCAGGGGACAACACAGGGAACTCAGCCAGAGGGAGAGGAGGAAGGGAGAGTGAGGGAGTGCTTGGCCCAGCCTCCCCTTCTCTGCGCCTCCTCCTCCTCCAAGCCCCTCTTCTCTAAGCCCTTTTCATCAGCTGGCCCACCTATGCTGCGCTTCACCTGCCCCTTCTCTGCCATCGGGCTGGCCCCTGTTCCAGGCTCAGTGTCAGTGACTTGACATTCCCGGCCTCTCCCTCCTTCTTCATCTTGCCTGCCTAGTCAGTGTCAAGGCCAAACCCTGGAGCAAAGGGACCTGCCACTTCTATATTCTGTGCAGCCTCCATTTCTCCATGGAAGCCAAGTTGGTGGCCAAGAAGCGGATTAGAGCTGCAGAGACCCAGTTCAGGAGTGTCCAATGCTCCAGAGCAGTGATTTTCAACCTTTTTCATCTCCTGGCACACTGACAAGGCACTAAAATTGTCAGGGCACACCATCAGGTTTTTGACAATTGACAAGGCACACCATGCTGCCAGTGGGGGGCTCACATCCCCATTGGCCCCACTAATAAATGATCTTCCCCCAAATTCCTGCGACACACCTGTGGACCACTCGTGGCACACTAGTGTGCCACAGCACAGTGGTTGAAAATGGCTGCTCCAGAGGTTCCACTGCACAGTTTAGTGAGAGGGTTGCACTGCATGCTCTGAGCACATGTGTGCCAGGGGGACTCCTTGTGATGCTGCAGAGTCCCAGCAGCATCCCTGGCAAGACTGCACTGGGTCTTAGGGCACAGGTCACAGCTTTGATTAATTAATTCAGTACCCGTGAGGCTGGCACAGCCAAAAGCACTGTTTTCCTGTACCAGAAATGTTGAGAGCATCCTCTGGTCTTCCTGTCCCAATAATTGAGCACAGGCCTGGTCTAGGAACCAGAGCCTTCATCTGGAGAGGTCCTCAGATGTGCCTCTAACACATGATGGGGCTCCATAGGCAGTTTTTAAATAGCAGCCCTGGAGGGCCTACAAAACTGAGTGCAATCATGGGAGGGGCTGAGGGGGAGTTGGCCCCTCTCACAGTTTCACACCCAATCAACCCCCCCCCCCCAATGCCACTACTTAAAAAATCCATTGGGACATGTTGCATGTGCAGAGACCTGCCTAAGGAGGATCCTGTACTGCAAGGGCTGGAAGAGCCTCCTATTTGAGCTGGCTTGGGGAATGGAACGTAGGGATCGAAAAGGACCTTGGTCATGTTTTAGCTGATCAAATGCATTTCATTTGCTTTTCCCCTGAGATGTCACCGGTCTTATTACATATTTTCCCACTTGGCAGTCATTGTTTCAATCAACGATCAATCTAAATGGCTTCCATTACACAATTTTCCCAGTTCCAGCAATGTCCTTATTGCTGTGCAGAACATCTGTGATGTTCCTCTCCTGACGTTTCCCTGCACAGGAAGCTAACTGCTGGACCAAATGTGCAGCACACTCCAATGCACATTTACGAAGGAGGGAATCTCATTGTGTCCAATGGAGCTTGCTCTCCAGTTCATGTCTTTGAAGTTGCAACCTAAAACATGTCTTTTCCAGCAACCCGTCTTGCCCAGGACTGGCCCATCCATGAGGCCAACTGAAGCAGACACCGCAGGAAGCAGATCGGTGCTGGGGGGGCACCCATTTCTGTCCTCCCTGCTTCCATCTCCTCTTTCCACTCTCAGAACTGGAAAAGGAAGAAGTGGACAGACGAAGAGGAAATGGAGGGGAAAAGGATGCTGAGCTCGGGCGTTGGAGAGAGGGAGGCACAGATGCTGGCACCTCATTGAGTCAGGGGGGAAGAATTTGGCATGCCACCTCTGGTGTCAAGAGGTCTCCCCACAGCGACCAACCAGATGCCTCTATGAAGTCCACAAGTAGGGCATGGAAGGCTGCTTCTTTCCTGGTTGCTTATCCCAAATATCTGACACCAAAGAGAGAGGACATCTAAACCTGCAGGTGCCTTATAGTGCTATGGTTAGTGCTGTTCTTATTTGTCTGATCCCCTTTTAAAGCCCTCTATCCTACTGGCCACCATCACATCTTGTGGCAGTGAATTCCACAGACTGATTATGCACTGACTGAAGTAATTCTTTCTTGTGCTATGCCACTGAGTGGAGCAACCAGCACTGCAGGCAGGATTCCAGTGGTGGCCACCACACAATTTCCCACATGAGATGAAAAGGGGAAGGGCAAATGGGAAAGGCCCCTCCTCTTCTCCCCACCGCCAAAAGTTGCTTGGGAAAACCTGAGAAAATCTTACAGGGACACCAAGGGTTGAAGAGCAAGATGAATTCCCCCAGGTGGAAGCTGGAGCCTTGGTGGTCCGTGGAGGCCTCCATGGTCAGGCGGTACCGGCCAATCCGGGCGTCAGGAGGGGAGGTGATGGACACAGACAAGGAAGCTCCATTCTGGCTGTCCACTGCTGAGCTCCAGGTTGCCTCTTCCAGGGAGCACGAGAGAGGAAAGGGGAACCTGGTTCCTGATGTCTCAATGGGGCAAGGCCCTGGGGGAGGAAATGGGCTGGTTAGTGCTTTCTGTCAATGTATAGACTTTACTGTGGGGGATGCCTTGGCTGGCCCCCCTCTGGCTGGGCAGTGGGGGGGGGGGGTTGCAGCAGAGGCAGATGCCTCATCGGGAACCTCTTTGTCACACTCTTTCAATGCTCAACAGGAAATTTGGGGGGGGGGTTTGAGAAGGTGGAAAATGCACCTTAGACACCAAGAAAGTGCCTATATGAGAGTCGTTACCTTTTCCAGCTGTCTGTGCACATTTCTGAGGCCCTCCAGCAGATATCCCTGCCCCAGAAGGATGGGGGGGGAGTGACCAGAGAGAAGAAGGGGTATTTTGATGATAATGGTGCCCTTTTTGTGGAATTCCTTCCCCGAGAGAGGCTCACCTGGCACCTGGCAGTGACCTTTTTGGCAACAGGCAAAGTCTTGCTTTTTTTTAAATCTCCCCCAGGTCTCTTCAGAAAAGTTGTTTTTAACTGCTGGTTTTAAATTCTCTTAAGTTTAAAATTGTAAACCGCCGTAAAAACTGTGTTTGAAAAGCAGCATACAGTACAAATGTTTTCAATAAATACAGTTTTGCGGGTGGACAGGATCATTCACAGGACTCCCTCAAAGCCCAACTCTGCGGTTCTGTTACTCTATGGCCAAGACTCTGCAGAACCCAAATTATTGCCAAGGTGCACCAGACGACACACCCAAATGCTAAAGAAATGATCCACACTGGCTACAGTCCCTCTTTGACAGGACACTCCAGCCCCACCATTCTCGTCTCCTCCCTCTTCCACTTGGAGCCACGTGGTGGTGGGGCCCTTTGGCAGGCCTCTCCAGGTGCCAGGAGATTTAGGGCCAGCCCTGCAGACTAGCCTCACTGGAGGAGCAGACCCCATCATTCAGGGGCCATCGCAGGAGAAGCCACTGGCTGGACAGCCTGGGCCTCTTCAGACATGTCTGCCATAAAAAGAAGAAGACCTGCTGGGCTGCCTGCCAGACGGAACTGCATACCTCCATGACAGAGGGTTTATTTCCAGGAGCAACTGCTTGTCGGGGACTGAGAGGGCATGATCAGAAAATGATCCCAGCCTGTCTCCACTTGTGAGTGGCAGAAATCATACACCTTACTGCTAATTGGGTAAGAGGCACTTTTTCAAGTGGGTGCTCCTTTTTTAGCAGGGGGAGAGTAACTGGCCCACCTCACCCCAGCAGTGTCTGTTCCGGTGGCTGTCTGCTGGGATTCCTTTGCATCTTTTTAGATTGTGAGCCCTTTTGGGACAGGGAGCCATTTAGTTATTTGATTTTTCTCTGTAAACCGCTTTGTGAACTTTTAGTTGAAAAGCAGTATATAAACACTGTTAATAATAATACACCACTAGCAGGAGGTGTGTGGCCCTCCTGTTCCAAGCAGTGACTCCACTCATAGTGAAGGCCGATGCTGCAGAGGAGGATGGCGGGTTTTCGTGATTCCTCTGTGGCTTTGTCTGCACACTTCAGGGGACTCATAGGTGTGTCCTGGCCTCTAGAGCCCCACTCCCACATGCCCTTCGCTCAGACAGTCCTGCAGCCTGCCGCTGTGCCCAGCAGTTTCCAAAACAAGCCCTCACCTCCTCTTGGACACTGTCAAACTGCCCTTTGGGCAGTTAAGCCGACAGGTGGAACACTGAGGTAGAAGGAGAGGTACTTGGGACCTTAAGATCAGAATATCCGTTACACCAGGTATACTGGATATACTTGTTTACTTGTAGCTTCATCCTTTGCCTACCAAAGTAGTAGGCAAAACCTTAGGTAAGAACTGCTTTATTTGATTGCAGCCTATCAGCCCGAACATTGTTAATTTCAATGTCACAAATACTGGCCATGAAAGCCTTAGTGTTTAAGTCAAGCCAATATTTTATTGTTTAGATTTTTACGCATTTAAAATAATTGTACTGATCACCTGCTGTAAGCCACTTGGTCTTACCGCACTGATCTTACAGCCACTGATCAGGCCTGCAGAAGTTCCTTATCCAGCACGGGTGATAACTCTGCTCTCTCAGTTACTGAGCCATTATCAGCTGAGCGGTGGTCTGCAAAGTGATGCCTCAGCAGAAGTAGGGCTGTCCCTTCCCCCAAACTGTTTCTTGCCTTCTGAGGCCTCCTTCTGTCTCTCCCTCCCAGCGCCTTGGCAGAAGCAGCACTGCTGAAAGGGGGGTGCTTGGAGAGCCGGATAAAGAACTCCTGTGGGTCAGATGTGTTTGACACCCCTGACTGACCAGGATAAAAACCAGCAGTGAAATATTTTCCAAGTGCAAACCACACAGTGCACAAAAAGGGTTAAAAGAGGGCAACCAACAGCAAAGTGTTCCAAGTGGAGAGTGCAGGAACGAGACTGAGCCAAGAACCACAGAGATGGCAACAGCAGCAACGACCAACGCTGATAAAGTGCTGAGGCTGGAGACCAGTTCAAAAAAGCCACCAGAAGTAGCAGCAGCTTATCCCTCAACTCCAAGGTGTGTGTGTGTGTGTGTGTGTGTGTTGAAAAAGACCAAACCGAAAGCATGACCCTGGTGATCATCCCATTGACGCCCACCAGACCAGGCAACAATGAAGTGCAGTGTGGTGGTGTACATTGCCCACCCCCTGCAGCTAATGGGAGGTGTTAGAGAGGGGCTGGAGGGGTCCTTCAGCACCAGGCCTGCAACCAAGCCCAGGGTCACTCCCTAGCCAAGCAGGACCAGACTGTGCTTGCAATGAGTCCTTCGACTATCTACTCATCGGCTTGGGTTTTGTTCTGGCTACTGAAATGGCTGAATGGACAACGGGAAGGCCTCCCATCGCACAGCTGTGAACTTCCACTGAGGCCCTTGCTGGGCACTCCAGACAGGCCCAGGTTGCAGGAAGGACAGCACTTTCCTTTCACACTCTGTGCTTGTTCTTGTCAGGAGCACACAGGGGCTTTGCTGGTCTGGTTGGCCCAGAAGGATGGAGAGAGACGCGCAGAACCGCACGGTCATGCTCCATGCATGCCCTCCCCACCCACCTGGCTACAGTGACTGGCACCTTTCATTTTGACTGGCTCTCCAAGTGCCACTGGTCACAGCCTCCACAACGAAGTCTCTGTCTGTGCTGAGCCAGCCCCGCTGCTCCCCCACCCTGGTTGAGGACTCAGATTCCATGACCAAAAATACACATGAGCTAAGGAGGGGTGAAAGTGCTTGCTTGCCCGCCTTCCTTCCTTCGGTGCGGCCTCCTGGGTGGAAGATCCTCTCGGGGTCGGCTGTGTGAGAAAGCAGCTCAGCTGGAGTGTTCCTGGAGGAGCTGGGCCATTACTCAGTCCCCAGAGCCTTCGAACAGGAATAGCTGCTGCTTCTCCATCTCCTCCTCCTTGTTCCCAAACAAGGTCAAAAAGTTCCTCTTTCTTTCCTCAGACAGCTGCTCATTCATCTTGCAGGAATTCCAGGGTGGAGACCCTGCTGGGGCCTTTTGGTGTTGGATGAATCCAGGGCATGTTTGCCTTGAGCTGCCCCAGAGTGCGCCATCAGCAGACCATCCCCACCCTGGCAGCTTCTAAACAAAGCCTTCTCATGGTCCTGTGGAGCAGGGTTGAGTTTCAGACCTGCAGACAGAGCAAACTTCCTGGAACTGGAGGTGTGCAATTTGCAAGAGACAGAAGCCCTTTCATCTGGGCGGATTAACAGAGAGCCATGCTGTCAGGGTGAGGGGGTGGCTCCAGCCAAAAGAGCACTGGTCTGGGTTCTAGGGGGCAACTCCTTTTTTCTGTAATGGGCAAAGTCTGCGCCTCCCTTGCCCTGAGGTCAGCTGCTTTCAACCACTCAGGACATACAGGCCACGTATAGCTCACCTGCATCAACCCAATTGAGGCAGAAGGGAACTGATGCTGTTTGGTGATTCAGCCTTGGAGCCATCAGTCCAGCCAAGGCCAGGCTACCCTCAGGGTCTCTGCTCACTCTAGGTTCATCTGTCAACTGAAGCAGGCAACCTGTCCAGGTTCTGCTGGGAGATTCTGGGCAGACAGAATCTCATTTTGCTCCCCTCCCCTTCTCCCAACACATCCCTGCAGCACAGCGCGGGGGGGGGGGGAGTTTGTGACATCACAGCAAGCACCCCCAACACGAATCCTCCCTCCCAGGATACTTCCCATCAACTTTTTGGGACTGCAGTCCACAATCTCTCCCTCCCTGTCCTTCATTTACCTGCTCCCTCTCCCCCCACTTCCATGGACACTTTCAGCTGCTCTTCACCATGCATGTAGCTAATGGACTGTTGTTGAAACTCTGCATACCTCTAAAGCAGTATTGGTCAACCTTTGTCCCCCACTGCACCACTTCTCAAGGACCACCTATTGGAAGTGCCCCTGGAAGTAACCTGTGATGATGTCATTGCGAGTTGCTTTTGATTGGGAAGCCAAACACAGTGCAACAGAGATAAAAGGCTTATGGGGACAGGAAGACTTTACAGAGCACACAAAAAGTGCATGCTGGCGCTCTGAGCCTCCTACTGCTGCTTATCACATTGTGTTGCTGGTCTTGCTACCAGGCAGAAGGGGTCTGGGGGTTCTGCATGTACCACCGGGCACCACTTCACATACCACATGGTACAAGAACCACTGCTTAAGAAACTCTGCTCTAAGGAATTACCTACAGTCAGGTGCCTACCTGTTTGTGTATCATCTCACTTTGGCTATCAACCAGTTGCATAGTTAGATCATTTGACCCCTGGGGCACATACATTTTTGACACAACAAAATTAATTCATCTGGGCTTCAAGTCCGGGCGGGAACCCAGCTTCTACCCGCCCAGCAAATCTCAGCCACAGAGGCAAAAGTTCAACCAGGAGTCCAGATCTGCACACCTGAAAGAGATGGCTCCAGAGGGCAGTCAGAATGGGAGCCCAGATCTACCCAGTAGGTAGATCTGGACTCTAAGTCCAGGTGGAAGCCCATGTCTACCCACCCAGCAAACGTGAGCCACAGAGGCCGAAGCTCAACTGAGAGCCCAGATCTACCTGCCTGCTTAACTTGGGCTCTGGAGTCAAGTGTGCTCTTCCCCCCCAATAATAACAACAACAACAACAACAACAACAACAACAACAACAACAGTTTATATACCGCTTTTCAACTAAATGTTCACAAAGCGGTTTACAGAGAAAAATCAAATAACTAAATGGCTTGGATCTTTCCTTGACTAACATTGGATCTTTCCTTGACTCCAGGTGTGATCCAGAGCCTGTTGCGGCAGCTTACTGCTGGCAGGCACTATCACAAACGTGTCCTAAGGCACATTTGTAAGCCTCGCCGTAGGCCCAGTGCCGGAGATAGCCTATGAGCCTGTGCTGGGCCAGCTCTGGTGCTGAACCTGCATTCCGGCGCTCGCCTGGATCACCAGGTGGTGGAGAGGTGAGAGGGGGGCATAGGGGGAGGAAAGGGGGAGGTGTTCCGGGGCAGGGGAGGTGGGGGGAGGGCAGGGAGAGGCTTGGCGAGGGAGCAGGGTGGGATGGGGGCAGGACTGGTGGAGCTCAGCTCCACCAGATCCTGAGCCCTGTGTCAGGCTGTGTGGCCCAACACGGGACTCCTTGATTCTGTGCTGGCTCAAGAGCCACTACAGAATTGAGTAATCCCATTGCAGGGCTACTTCCCTTACCTGAGGGAAGGGGACAGATGTGTCCCCTGAGGAGCTGCCATGGGCTACCCGGTGTGTGTTGGATGCTGTGGTAGCCATTTTTGCATCGCAGTAGCCTCAAGTGCCGGGCAGGTCAGGATTGGGCTTCTCTTGACATACTGCCCTGCACTTGGAGGTCCAATGTAGCCATCATGCTTAATAACCACTGACAGATTATAGTCCATAATTAATGTTTAGAATCCACTTCAAAAGACATCTAAGTCACTGACTGACAACACCCAACTTTCCCACCACTGTCATCACTAGGGTTGGTGCCACTCAGTCTGGTAACTCATGATGTCACCCCTATTTATTTATTTATTTATTTATTTATTTAGTTATTTAGTTATTTAGTTATTTAGTTATTTAGTTATTTAGTTATTTTACGATAGAACAGTACAGGTTACCAGACCAATCAGTAACCAACAAAAAAAGTGGCCAACTTGATGACACACAACTGAATTGGAGTTTGAGTATTAGTTCTGATACATGGAAAAGGGAGCTGACTCATGATAACATCTTATTGGTTCCTTGCTGTGTCATAATAACACCTTATTAGCTCTCATAACACTCAGGCTCACTGGTCATTTTTGAGTTAAGGAAATCCACTTTTTCTGACATAAGGCAATTGTGTTTCCTTTTCTGGTTATTAAGTTATAGCTTTTTGACAGAAAACGGATATTTCCATCCTGTTTGTTTTATTGCATTTTGCTGTAAAGCACACATCAAATGGTATATTACATGATGGTATTATTCCTAGAAACCACGATTTTAGCAATTTTGGTCACAAATGGTGTCACCCCCCCAGGGTGTCACCTTATTAACACCGTATTGGTTCCATGCTGTGTCATAACAACATCTCATTGGCTCTGTGAATAATCAATTGCATTGGTCCATTTTGAGTTAAGGAAATCTACTTTTTGATACATAAGACAGCTGTATTTTTGTTTTCGGATTTTTTGGCCATAACCTTTGATAGAACGGAGATATTGTTTGGTTCGTTTCATTGCATTCTGCTGTAAATTACACATCAAATGGTAATGGATAGAGAGATACAGATAGCTGTTCTTTTGCTACCTGTTGTTTGTTTTCAGTAACTGTTGTGCACACAAGTTCACAGGTCTCAAGAATCTGAAAGAAATATCTCCCTTTTCCTTATCGTGGCTTCTGGAGGCAATCAGGTATCAACTGGGCAGGCTGTGGATGCCAGCAAGCGGGTGATTATAAGACTCGGCAACCTGCGAGCTGTTCTGTAACTACCTGAGCCAAGAGTTGCTGAGATGCCAAGACCAAAATGTTATCCTTTGGGGGGTCACGCACTAAACTCTGAATGAAACCCTGAAATGGCCAGCCCTGCTCTGCCTTGTCGGCAAAGTGCCTGGCTGAGGGCAGACTTGGAGGCGCCACTGGGAAGCGACAACCAGACAGCTCCCTCAGAACAGCAATCGGGTCAGAGGCAGCAGTTTTACAGGGCTGTGTGGAACTCATTGGCCCCTTCCATCCCCTGACCGGACTCCACTACTTTGAAAGGTGCAATGCCATCCTCTGGCCTGGTGCAGCAATGGCCCTTCAGGGCAACAGCCAGCAGCCCTCATCTCTGGCTAGCTACCAGGGTGCTGCAGCTGCCTGGAACCCCCACCCGAGTCCCCTAACCGGTTTTCAGAGACACTAGAAAATTAGTTTAAAAGCTAACAGAATGACCCTGCGCATTGCACTTTTGGAGTCATGCCCCAAATCCTGGACAGCCCTGCTGGCAGTTGTGGTCTGCTTTGTGATCTTGTGCTTTCACTGTTTTATCTGATGAGAGGCCAACAGAGGAAAGACCCAGCTGCCTTGTTCCTTGCAGAGCCCCCGTGCGTTACTGGGAACTGTGAGAAAGGCTGAGCGGAGAGCTTCCTCCCTTTGTTTCCTTCCTGTCCCCTTTGCTCTGAGACCAGCTGCCGGACTGCAGAGATAAAATGAGAGCCAAGCCTTTGGAATCCTCTGCCCCTCCCTCCCTTTTCCCATCCCAAGGAGGACTGCATCAGAAGCTGAGCCAATCCCTGCACCCTCAGTGCTGGTGTGGCAGCAATGGGGGGCTCAGTTGCGCCAGGATCCCAGCAGCCTGAGGCCAGCACTGCTCTAGGCCCACGCAGGAAGTCAGGTTGTGAGGCCAAAGAGGGGGAGAAAGCAGGAGAAACTATCGGGCCAGGAGGCAGGAGCCACCAGCACAGCCACACGGGCCCTTTGCAACGTGGCCCTCCTGCTCCCTGGATTCTCAGGTCCTTGAGAGGGCCCCAGTATCCGGGCTGGAGTACATCTCTCCAGGTCACTAGGTCTGAGGCAGCAGGACTACAGAGGCAGAATGGGCACCGCTCAGCCAGTGGCCTGCCCCAGACAAAGCAGCTGCCTGCTGCAGTCAGCAAGCACAGAAGTACGGCTGGCAGCTTCCGGACGCAGCGTTCCGCCTTGCCAGTTCAGGGGTGGGTGTTTTTTCCGGAGTGTGTTTTTCTGCTTGACAGATTCAGGTAGCGGCCTGAATCCACAGCCTCTTGCCTGCACTCTTGGAGGGCTTTGTCAAAAGTGGCCTCCCAGCTTGAAGAGATGCCAAGCCAAACACATTCCAGCAGCACAGCAGACTGGCAGAGGCAGCAGCCCCTCCTGCTTCAGCCAGATCAAACCCCTGCTGCCCCTGCCCCTTCCACACAGAGGCTGATGGGGCTCGGGTCCCAGCACGTCTGGCAAGAAGAGCTCGCACTGGCATTTACCACACATTGTGCTCCTCCCACGCCAAGCCTGCCAGTCATCCACTTCTCCTGGAGTACTTTTCTGCATGCTGCATTTTTCTCTTACAAGTTCTGTCAAATGGTTGTTACTTTTAGCCTCATCTTACTACGGGCAACTGTGGGGGGGGGGGTCGCTCCCAGGAGGCCTTACAGGGAGGACTCACAAAAGGGAGCTGTTATCCTGCTGGAATGTCTCAGGGGTGTGTTGGAAATGCTTTGGGGGCTGGTGTGACTTCAGAGGTGTTGTGAAAACAAACAAGTCAGATGGAGGAAGCAGAAACAGAAAAACTGTCAGACCGAGAGAGAGAGAGAGAGAGAGAGAGAGAGAGTTGGAAGCATGTTGTGTTTTGTAAGGGAGGGCACCAGGATGCAGGTCTCTTGTTATCAGGTGTGCTCCCTGGGGCATTTGGGGGCCGCTGTGAGATACAGGAAGCTGGACTAGGTGGGCCTATGGCCTGATCCAGTGGGGCTGTTCTTATGTTCTTAACTACAATTCCCAGGAAGCCTTGCAGGTCCCTTGTTATCTGGTGTGCTCCCTGGGGCATTTGGTGGGCCGCTGTGAGATACAGGAAGCTGGACTAGATGGGCCTATGGCCTGATCCAGTGGGGCTGTTCTTATGTTCTTAACTACAATTCCCAGGAAGCCTTGCAGGTCCCTTGTTATCTGGTGTGCTCCCTGGGGCATTTGGTGGGCCGCTGTGAGATACAGGAAGCTGGACTAGATGGGCCTCTGGCCTGATCCAGTGGGGCTGTTCTTATGTTCTTAACTACAATTCCCAGGAAGCCTTGCAGGTCCCTTGTTATCTGGTGTGCTCCCTGGGGCATTTGGTGGGCCGCTGTGAGATACAGGAAGCTGGACTAGATGGGCCTATGGCCTGATCCAGCGGGGCTGTTCTTATGTTCTTAACTACAATTCCCAGGAAGCCTTGCAGGTCTCTTGTTATCTGGTGTGCTCCCTGGGGCATTTGGTGGGCCGCTGTGAGATACAGGAAGCTGGACTAGATGGGCCTATGGCCTGATCCAGTGGGGCTGTTCTTATGTTCTTAACTACAATTCCCAGGAAGCCTTGCAGGTCCCTTGTTATCTGGTGTGCTCCCTGGGGCATTTGGTGGGCCGCTGTGAGATACAGGAAGCTGGACTAGATGGGCCTATGGCCTGATCCAGCGGGGCTGTTCTTATGTTCTTAACTACAATTCCCAGGAAGCCTTGCAGGTCTCTTGTTATCTGGTGTGCTCCCTGGGGCATTTGGTGGGCCGCTGTGAGATACAGGAAGCTGGACTAGATGGGCCTCTGGCCTGATCCAGTGGGGCTGTTCTTATGTTCTTAACTACAATTCCCAGGAAGCCTTGCAGGTCCCTTGTTATCTGGTGTGCTCCCTGGGGCATGTGGTGGGCCGCTGTGAGATACAGGAAGCTGGACTAGATGGGCCTATGGCCTGATCCAGCGGGGCTGTTCTTATGTTCTTAACTACAATTCCCAGGAAGCCTTGCAGGTCCCTTGTTATCTGGTGTGCTCCCTGGGGCATTTGGTGGGCCGCTGTGAGATACAGGAAGCTGGACTAGATGGGCCTATGGCCTGATCCAGCGGGGCTGTTCTTATGTTCTTAACTACAATTCCCAGGAAGCCTTGCAGGTCTCTTGTTATCTGGTGTGCTCCCTGGGGCATTTGGTGGGCCGCTGTGAGATACAGGAAGCTGGACTAGATGGGCCTCTGGCCTGATCCAGTGGGGCTGTTCTTATGTTCTTAACTACAATTCCCAGGAAGCCTTGCAGGTCCCTTGTTATCTGGTGTGCTCCCTGGGGCATGTGGTGGGCCGCTGTGAGATACAGGAAGCTGGACTAGATGGGCCTATGGCCTGATCCAGCGGGGCTGTTCTTATGTTCTTAACTACAATTCCCAGGAAGCCTTGCAGGTCCCTTGTTATCTGGTGTGCTCCCTGGGGCATTTGGTGGGCCGCTGTGAGATACAGGAAGCTGGACTAGATGGGCCTATGGCCTGATCCAGTGGGGCTGTTCTTATGTTCTTAACTACAATTCCCAGGAAGCCTTGCAGGTCTTCTTGTTATCTGGTGTGCTCCCTGGGGCATCTGGTGGGCCGCTGTGAGATACAGGAAGCTGGACTAGATGGGCCTCTGGCCTGATCCAGTGGGGCTGTTCTTATGTTCTTAACTACAATTCCCAGGAAGCCTTGCAGGTCCCTTGTTATCTGGTGTGCTCCCTGGGGCATTTGGTGGGCCGCTGTGAGATACAGGAAGCTGGACTAGATGGGCCTATGGCCTGATCCAGCGGGGCTGTTCTTATGTCTCTGTGAGGGACCAGGTGGTGGTGGAGGGGGGAGTAGTCCTGCCCCCTGAGGCATGCAGAAGAAAGTGGACTTTTCACTGCAAAGAATGGGGGAGGGGATTGCAGATGGGACAATAACAGGCCCCTCTCAGATTTTGCAGAGATGTGCAGTGGTGGGGAGACAGGTGAGGCAGAGCCTCCCCACTGAAGTGCTTCAAAAAGCGCTGCCGCCATGTGAGGTGCCCAAGCACCCACAACCCATGTGCTAGTTCCTCTCCCTCTCTGGTCAACAAGACGGATTCAGAGGTGACCCTGCTGGTGATGTTGATCACAGCATTCCTGCCGACCAGATCTCCCTCTAGATCCAGACTGCAAAGGGCATCAGACTGCTCCCTCCCACTGGTGGAGCCGGAGGTCGTCATCTCCCCAAACATGATGCTACATTTCGGGGCAGCCCAATTCTACCTAACTCCGCATGTGGCTATGCAGAGGTGCAGGCGCAAACTACACCGCACCCTGTGGGGGCTTTTCAGCTGCTGGAGGCCTCCTCAGGGTAAGGAGACATTTGTCCCCTTGCCCTGGGGTAAGACCCAGTAGCCACAATGGGTCAAGTCACAACGATACTGCTGGGTCCTGGAATCTGGGATGACTGGCTCACCCCCAGCACTGAGAGTGTCAGCTGGCAGAATTTCTGCATTCGAAAGGCCAGACTCAAGTGTCAGTCTCACTAACCTCTAAGCCTGGAGCTGACGTCTCCCTCCATTCATGGCAGAACACGTGCTTTTGAAAAGGCCTTACGCAAGAGAGATTTTCAAGCTTTAGGTGGCCAGAAAACCAGAATGTGTCTGGTTCTACTCCATGAATACTGTCACCTGATAATGGCCCACCAGATGGGATTTGAGAACACATTTGCTGAGACTGGAAACTCTTATTTGATTTCAAAATAAATGGCTAATTAAAAATATTCTGCTCAGGCTTCACTAAACAAACAGACCCAAAAGTCCACAAAAGCTAAAACTAGTTGAGCCTGCATTTGCCCACTGGCTGATTTAATGCACAGGATTAAGCCCCAATCAATTAATGCAATCAATTCATGTTTCAATTATAAACATTAACGTGAACCTACAGTTTCAGCAGAGAAGTACCCACTAGACTTGTTTCCCAGTGTCACTGACTAACGTTCCACTCCAGCATAAATCCCCCCTCGGGGGCCTTTGCAGGCTCTGCGGCATCCTGTGGGGAATTTCTGGCTGCTGGAGGTCTCCTTGGGCTAAGGGACATTTGTTCCCTTGCTCCTGGGTAAGCCCCAGCGGCTGAAATGGGCCAGCTCAGACCTGCACCAGTGATCTAGCTGGTGCAGGCATGCATTGTTCCCTGCAGGCGGATCAGGCCTGGGAAGGGGGTTTGGATGTGGTGCATGCCTGCACCATCAATTTTGCCCCCCTCCTAGGCCTGATTCACCCACCCCAGTCCCGTCACGGACTCGTTCTGCCCTCTCTCACATTGTCCAACCCCCTCCTCACTCTCTCCCCTGCACTGGACTTACCTGCCTTGGCAGGCCTCCCAACCTCTGCCAGCATCAATGGGAAGGCTCTGGCCTTCCTGCTGGCACATCTGGGCCTTGTGCTGTCACAAAGCACTTCTTGGCACTTTTGAGACAGTGACGCTGGTGGACTGCATGTTCTGCGAGAGCAAGCCCTCCTTAGGACTGGACCGAAAAGTTACAGAGTCACAGTTCTCAAAAGAACATCTCTCACCTCCCATCCCTGCAGACGAAACACAAGCCAGTCACCCCACCACCACTACACCACACTTTTAGGAATCCATCAGCCTAGCAAAAGATAGTGGTTAGTCAGCATTCACAATAGTACAGGTAGTCTACTTCTAAAATCAGGGGTTGCAAATACCTGTCATGGCTTGTAAGCCATAATGCAACTTGTCTCTTAAAACAGCCACAGTACTAGAGGATAGCAAATGTCACACTGATCTTTTAAAAAGGAAAGAGAGAGGACCAGGGAAACTATAGGCCAGTCAGGCTAACATCTATCCCGGGTAAGATGGTGGAATGTCTCATCAGAGATAGAATCTCAAAACACATAGACGAACAGGCCTTGCTGAGGGAGAGTCAGCATGGCTTCTGTAAGGGTAAGTCTTGCCTCACAAACCTTTTAGAATTCTTTGAAAAGGGCAACAGGCATGTGGATGCGGGAGAACCCGTGGACATTATATATATGGACTTTCAGAAGGCATTTGACACGGTCCCTCACCAAAGGCTACTGAGAAAACTCCTCAAGGACTTAGAGGGCAGATCTGCTCCTGAATTGAGAACTGGTTGAAGACCAGGAAACAGGTTGAAGAGTGGGTATCAATGGGCAATTTTCACAATGAGAGAGGTGAAAAGCGGTGTGCCCCAAGGATCTGTCCTGGGGCCGGTGCTCTTCAAGCTCTTCATAAATGACTTGGAGAGAGGGTTGAGCAGTGAGGTGGCAAAGTTTGCAGACGACACCAAACTTGTCCGAGTGGTGAAGACCAGAAGTGATTTTGAGGAGCTCCAGAAGGATCTCTCCAGACTGGCAGAATGAGCAGCAAAATGGCAGATGCGCTTCAATGTCAGTAAGTGTAAAGGCATGCACATTGGGGCAAAATATCAAAACTTTAGATATAGGCTGATGGGTTCTGAGCTGTCTGTGACAGATCAGGAGAGAGAACTTGGGGTGGTGGTGAACAAGTTGATGAAAGTGTCGACCCAATGTGCGGCAGCAGTAAAGAAGGCCAATTCTATGCTTGGGATCATTAGAAAAGGCATTGAGAACAAAACGGCTAATATTAAAATGCTGTTGTACAAATCGATTGTAAGGCCACACCTGGAGTATTGCGTCCAGTTCTGGTCGCTGCATCTCAAAAAAGACATAGTGGAAATGGAAAAGGTGCAAAAGAGAGAGACTAAGATGATTACGGGGCTGGGGCACCTTCCTTATGAGGAAAGGCTATGGCGTTTGGGCCTCTTCAGCCTAGAAAAGAGACGCCTGAGCGGGGACATGATTGAGACATACAAAATTATGCAGGGGATGGACAGAGTGGATAGGGAGATGCTCTTTACACTCTCACGTAATACCAGAACCAGGGAACATCCGCTAAAATTGAGTGTTGGGAGAGTTAGAACAGACAAAAGAAAATATTTCTTTACTCAACGTGTGGTTGGTCTGTGGAACCAGACCAGAGGCATGGGTTGCCTCTTTGGACAAGACAGTCCAAGGCTAAGTGGTACCCTTGTTTAGTGAGAACATTAGAACATAAGCAGATCCCTGCTGGATCAGACCAAAGGCCCATCTAGTCCAGCTTCTTGAATCTCACAGCGGCCCACCAAATGCCCCAAGGAGCACACCAGATAACAAGAAGACCTGCAAGGCTTCCTGGGAATTGTAGTTTAAGAACATAAGAATAGCCCCGCTAGATCAGGCCAAGGGCCCATCTAATCCAGCTTCCTGTATCTCACAGCGGCCCACCAAATGCCTGAGGGAGCACACAAAACAACAGACACAACCTGCGTCCCGGTGCCCTCCCCTGCATCTGGCAATCAGAGGCAGCCTGCCTCTAAAACCAAGAGCTTGCACATACCTACTAGGACCTGTAACCCAGAATGAACTTTTCCTCCAGAAATTTGTCCAGTCCCCTCTTAAAGGCATCCAGGCAAGATGCCATCACTACTTCCTGTGGCAAGGAGTTCCACAAACTAATTACATGCTGGGTAAACAAATAATTCCTTTTGTCTGTGCTAACTCTCCCAACACTCAATTTTAGCAGATGTCCCCTGGTTCTGGTGTTATGTGAGAGGGAAAAGAGTGTCTCTCTATCCACTCTGTCCATCCCCTGCATAATTTTGTATGTCTCAATCATGTCCCCCCTCAGGTGCCTCTTTTCTAGGCTGAAGAGGCCCAAAGGCCATAGCCTTTCCTCATAAGGAAGGTGCCCCAGCCCAGTCATCATTTAGGTTGCTCTGTTTTGCAGAAAGAATATGAGAAATGAGAGGGGCCAACTGACAGTGTCCGAACCCAGAGAGCATCCTGTTATTTGTCTTCCATTCAAATGGGTGTGATTTTGGTCTGGCTTTTTAAAGAAACAGCCCCCTCCCCAGGGAATCTTATAGCCATGTCCTCTTGAAAATGTGCCTCTTTCCCAAGACTGCAGGAATGTGCATGGGGATGTCAGCCAGAATGTCAGCAGGATCGTGTGTGTGTGTGTGTGTGTGTGTGTGTGTGTGTGTGTGTGCGTGTGTGTGTGTGCACCACCCCCTATGTGCCTTGCTTCTGGTTAGATCGAGACTGTGAGCCCTTCAGGGGCAGAACTTGTCTTATCTTCCATTGTGAAGTTCTAGTAGCAATTGTTACTTACAACTACCCTAGAAAGCAAATGAGTACTATTATCCCCACATTCGAGGCCAACTGGGGAGTGCCTGAGCCTGAGGCCCTCCACTCTGCCAGTCCTGCTGTCCCGCAACCCACAACAACCCCTTACTGTCTCCTTTCTCTGCACAGACTCTTGAATCAATGCAGGAAATGTAGAGCATGCTGGGATTCCTCTTCCACTGAAAGAGCCCGCAGAGGAAGGTGTGATCTTGGTCCGTCCTCTTTAAACCCTGGGAAATGCAGAGCTCTCTGGGAGCGACTCCAGGATGCTCCTCGTTTCCATGTGGTGTGGGGTGGTGGGTGGTGAGGCAGGTGAGGCATTGCCCCTCCACCAGAGTCCTTCAAAAAGCAGCACGCCATGTGAGGCACACAAGCACCCACAAACCATGCATGGAGCAAGTGAGTTGTGGGTGCTTGGGCGCCTCATACAGTGGCAGCACTTTTCAAAGGACTCCCGTGGGCATTCTCTGCCTCACCACTGACTGCATGTCCCTGGAAGAGATCCCAGCATGCTTTGCATTTTCTGTTGCAAAAACAAGGAAGGAGCCTCGTATGTGGTCCCAGATCCTTGGAGCTCAGACATCTGGGCTGCTACTGACTTCTCGCACTAACAGGAGAGGAAACTGTCCACATGCGCTGCCTCTGACGCATTCTCGGCATCACCTGACAAGACAAAGTTTCAAACAACACAGTCCTGGAACGTGCTGGAATCCCTACCATGAATGCACTGCTGAAACAGAGACGCCTGCGTTGGCTCAGTCATGTTGTGAGAATGGATGATGGCCGGATCCCAAAGGATCTCCTCTATGGAGAACTCGTGCAAGGAAAGCGCCCTACAGGTAGACCACAGCTGCGATACAAGGACATCTGCAAGAGGGATCTGAAGGCCTTAGGGATGGACCTCAACAGGTGGGAAACCCTGGCCTCTGAGCGGCCCGCTTGGAGGCAGGCTGTGCAGCATGGCCTTTCCCAGTTTGAAGAGACACTTGGCCAACAGTCTGAGGCTAAGAGGCAAAGAAGGAAGGCCCATAGCCAGGGAGACAGACCAGGGACAGACTGCACTTGCTCCCGGTGTGGAAGGGATTGTCACTCCCGAATCGGCCTTTTCAGCCACACTAGATGCTGTGCCAGAACCACCATTCAGAGTGCGATACCAGAGTCTTTCGAGACTGAAGGTTGCCAACAACCAGCCTTTAAAAAGCCCAAAGGAAGAAGGGAGCTGGATTATGTGCCTCCCCCCTTGCAGGCTCTTCCAATGAAGCAGGGACTGAGGCAGACGCAGGGAGGCACCTGCATTTCCTGCTTTAATTCCGGAATCCACATGGAGGAAGGGGCTGGGAAGGAGGCCAGCTCCATCAGTGGCAGTGGACTGGAGGGAGGCACCTGTTTGCTGCCCCCTTTGCTCCCCTTTATCTGCTGCCCACTTTGAACAGCCTCATTTACTTCATAGATAGGTCAGCCTGGCAGGGTTGTAGCTGGGGAGCTGCAGCTGGTTGTGGCTGCCTTCAGAGCCCGTCTAGGCAAGACCGGGACTGGGAAAGCCCTGATGCGCACCTCAGTTCTTTGCCACAACACTTGCCAGCTCTCCAAATGACTATCTCAGTTCATATGGAGCCCTCCATTCCATACGGACACTAGACTGGCTCGCAGACTTGAAGATTGTGACACCATCATGCTTCATGACAGGCATCGCATTGGAACCCCCTCCCCCCCAAGAATGACTCTGCCAGTGTCCAAAAAGTCGCCAGGACAAGCTTCCGGAAGGAACTGAATTTTGGCTAACTGCGTCAAAGTGTGGGGTGAGCAAATTCAGACCTGCAGACTGTTTCTCAAGGGGAGAAAATGCTTGAGCATGCCTGAAAGGCTGGGCATCTGACCAGGCCACCCCTTTCATTGCAGACTTTTAGGAACCATGCACAGTTAGGCCTGCTGAAGCACTCTGCCCTCAATGGGTGTGGGTGTGTCCAGGTCTGCATAGCCTGGCAGACCGACCTGCCTGCCACTGATCAAGAAGGTGGAGGACACTTGCCTGTTTCCACACTGAAGGTGAGATGGTCCACGCCCTCCTCGTACTCCCTGCCAGCAAAGCGGAGGGTGATGGTGAAGGGTTGCCCCCTGCGGACAATCAACTGCTGGCAGCCCGTTTCAGCTGTTCGGTGGTCCTGATTGTTGCGCTCACACTCCAAGTCAAATGACTGAAGCTCCAGATCTACAAGGCAAAGAGTGAATTGAGCCATTTTTCAAAAGGCCAACAGCAGCGTTGTGACGATCCTGCTACTCTCCTGAGACCTGCAGCCCAGTCCCACGGCCTGAAGTTGCCAACAGAAAATGCACATTCTCCGGGTGGCGGCTTTGGAAAAGCAGCCATAAAGCGTGCTCTGGTTGTGTGCTGAGTTGCACTGGAGTCTTCCTGCCCATGTTGTTGGGCCACTAGCGACGTGGTGTAGCAGGTGAGCCAGTGGGAGAGGCGGGAAGGGGGCAGGGGAGGTGGAATGGGGCAAGGAAGGGGTGAAACGAAGCTGGGAGGGGTGGAACAGGGGCTGCTGTAGGAGGAGGGTGAATCTGGCAATGATGTAGGATACAAGATTCTGCTCACAGGCAGCCTCCTAACCCCCTTTTTCTCCTCAGATTATGGACGGTGCAGCCCCACTGATTCAGTGGGGGAGATGAGGGGGCTTGCCAGAGCTACGTAAACTTACCTCTGTGTAGGCCTCCTAGTGGCCTTTGGGTCTCCTCAGACCCACATCAGCTATACAGCTGGCATAAGTCTGAGGAGAGGTAAGGAGCAAGGCGGGTTGGAAAAGAGGGGACAAGATCCTGGTGCACCCTGGTGCCACCCCTCCCTGCCCCTCTCTACCCCCAAGCTGCCCCTGCCCTTGCCCTTCTCAGCAAAGCACTGGTATCAACGGAGCATCCAAGAGCTGCTGTGATGCATTTAATTCCTCTTAGCATTTGTGGGAGCAACCTGGAAGCAGGCGGCTGCAGCCTGGCCTTTGCACCACAGTAGAGGACCTGGCACCCTCAAAACAGGGGTTCTGGCAATGCAAGGCCCTGACAGGATTCGTGATCCATTTCCCAATGACTCTTAGCGTGGAATTTCGCTTCTTCACTGCTGCAGACTGAGGTAAAGTTCTCATTGAGCTACACCCCTTGACCCCAAGATATCTTTCCTGGTTTATCTCTGGCAGATCAGTCCCCATTGGTGTATATATGAAGTTGAGCTATTTTTTCCCCAATGTCCCTCACTTTGCACTTCTTGACACAGAACCACATTTGCCTTCTGGCTGCCCAGTCTGGAATGGGAGCACTTTGGAGCACTTCAGATTTCCTTTGGTTTTAACTACAGTGAATGGTTTGGTGTCATATGCAAACTTGGCCACAGCGCTGCTTACCTAGGTTGGTTGGCAACCGTCAGTCTCGAAAGACTATGGTATAAGCCTACAGCACCCGATATTCCCAGGTGGTCTCCCATCCAAGTACTAACCAGGCCTGACCCTGCTTAGCTTCCAAAACCAGACAAGATCAGGCATGTGCTAACCTAAATGCCAGGTCGTTTATGAACAAGTTAAAAAGCACCAGACCCAGGCCAGTTCTTTGGAGTGGGCTTCTCACCTCCCTCTATTGTGAAAATTGTCCATTTATTTCAGGAATGGCATGTCCAGGGATGCCACCTGATGCCACACAGCCCCAGGTTTGCCACTGCATACAAAAAAGCCCCTCCCCCCCACTGTGCTCAGCCACACAGTTTTCTCAAACCAGGACATGCAGAATGCCTGGCTTATTTATTTATTTATTATTTATTTATTCATTCATTCATTCATTCATTCATTTTAAGCACACAAATGAAGGTGCTCCTACATGACCACAGTCTCTTTAAATGGCACCAGAAGTCCTGCATTTCCTGGCTGGGAAAACCTCACAGCAGAGTGAGGGAGGGAAGGGGGAAGTCCACTTTTTGCTGCTTTTAATGAGCAGGAAACAAATCAACACAGCTTTTGCCTGCCACTAGCTCTAAGGAGGTGGTGGCAGACCCAGGGTGAAGGAAGGAGCCCCAAATCTGCAGTGTGTCCCCCCCATCCGCCACTGACGTAAACCAAATCATTCGGCTTTGTGGCTGGGCCAGCCCCAGTTTGTCCCCCCTCTCTGCTTCCTATTCTTTAACCATTCCAAGTTTTCAGACAGTCTCTAATCTGGTTCCACTCTCTACAGGCCTGCAAAGGTCAATAAGGAGTGAGAACTTTTGTGCAGAGCATGCAGAGAACCTAAGTATTTCTCGAGAATGAGTGGAGGAGAGCCTGCTCCTGCCTGGGGAGAAGGAGGCCTTCAATGCAGGGATGTGGCTCTGAGTCACTTCTCAGGGAAGAACTTCCTGCCTGCTTGATAAGAGAACCACAAAGGAACAGGGTTGGGCTGCCTTGGAAGGCAGTGGAACAATAGCAGTTCCTGCAGTCCCTACAAGTGAGGCTGGACAAATAACTGTCTAGGACACCCGAATGTCAAGGGGAAGCCCACAGGAACCCTTCTGACTGCACTGCCACAATTCTTTCTTTTTTATGGCCCACCTCTGAGTCCACGTAGGGGTGTCCTACATACTACACACATATTGGTGCCTTTTTTACAATTTCACCAAGCTGTAATTTTTTTTTTTTTGGGGGGGGGGGGAATAAAATGGAAGCACATGCCTGATCTCGTCTGATCTGGGAAGCTAAGCAGGGTCAGGCCTGGTTAGTACTTGGATGGGAGACCGCCTGGGAATACCGGGTGCTGTAGGCTTCGACCATAGTCTTTTGAGACTGAAGGTTGCCAACCAATTTTTTTTTTTTAAACCCACAGCCTCTGGACGATGTGCACAGCAAGAGTGTGTGTGTGTGTGTGTGAAGAGAGAGAGCAAGAGTGTGCATGTGCAGGACTGGCTGATCCATGAGGCCAACTGAAGCAGCTTTCAGGAAGCAGATTGGGGGGGGGGGCTCTCTCTGCCTACCTGCCTCCACTGCTTCTCCTCCTCATTCCACTTCATGGATTGGAAAAGGAAGAGGAAGTGTGGAGGGGAGGAGAGTGCTGAGTGGAAACTTGGAAGAGTGGGAGGAACAGAGGCTGGCACAGCATTTGGCAGGCCACCTCAGGCACCAGGAGGGCTTGAACTGGCCCAGTGTGCATTTGTGTGATTGCTGCCAAGGCTCAAGCTGTGGTCCAGAGGAAAAGAGACAAGTAGCTCTATCTTTGGCCAGGGAACACCTACTCATTCTGGGTTAAACAACCCAGTCCCTAACTAGGCTTGGCCACAGCATAACAAAGGTTCTGTTCTTGCAAATGGCGGTCATTTATGGCTGTGGTGTTGGTGGCGTGCTGCCACAGCTGCCCATGTGCGGGACTGCAGGTAAGCTGGCACAAAGGGCAGGCATTGGGAGGAATGGAGTGGGGAGAGAAAGAATGGGGGAGTGCCTGGGTGGGGAAGGAGGTGAGGGGGGGTATATATTCGCAGCAGCAATTTGCTCTGGTATCCCAGCGTGTTCCTTCCCCCATTTTCTCACCCTTATTCTCCTTGGACTTACGCCAGCAAAATGGAGCAGTGGAGGTTTGGCTCGGGGTAAAGGAACAAATGTTCCCTTACCTCAAGGAGACCCCCATGCCTCCCATCCAAGATGCAGCGAGTGCACTCCATTGGTGCGTCTGCAGGAGGAGGGGTGGGAGGGCTGTAGGCCGGTGGCATAGCTGGAGGGGGGCAGAGCACTCAGGCTGGCGGGGAGCCTCAGTGAGGTGTGCAAGCGGCCCCTCCCTTCGGAGGAGGGCTCCTCCTCCATTTTGCTCCCCCCCTAGGAATGGCTCCAAAGGGAGGGGCCACTTGCCCGCCTCGCTGAGGCTCCCTGCCAGCCTGAGTGCTCCACACGCCCCACAGCTATGCCACTGCTGTAGGCCTGCTAGAGAGGTGCACTTCTAAGCAAATCCACCTCCTCCTCCTGGCAGCCTCTTCCTTCCGAGCATTAATCACCCTGATTGTACTTATTTTTCCTGCACGTGCTTCGTTGCTAACATGAGCTACACTCACGTTGCCTCTTAACCCCCTCTTGGCAAACTAACAAAGTGAGATTTAATGGCTCTTCCTCTCTGGCTTGTTTGCCAGGATTTCCAGTGTCCCACACAATGCTTATTTGCACAATTCTCCAAAAGATGGAAGATTTTGCAATTTTCCGGACCGAACAGCTTGGCTGCCATCATGACACAGGAGGGGAGTTCACAGGCGAGGCCAGCAAGAAGCCTGACCAGGATCACGGGGATGAGGTCAAGTCACACATGGACAAAACGTTTCTCGAATGACAACCTTTGCAGAACCAAATTAATGCAAAGTGAATTTCAACTTCCATCTTCAGCAAACAAAACCCTGAAGAATTTAAAACAAGCCCCGAGAGGTTTAATAAAACTAAGACCCTAAACCGATCCCCCTCCATCTTCTGCCATGTCTGAGTGTGTGCTGCATGCTATGGGGGGGACAGGATGGGAGAGTCAGATGGCAAGCAAGAGGTAAGTAAACAACTATTTTCCTTTTTCCAGTAGGCTGCCTGATCATCTAAGGGTCTCCAGGGACCCGCCAGCTATTTTGCTGGTGTAAGTCCAAACAGAGGCAGAGGGCAGGACTGGTTGGAAAATTGGGGGTGGGATCCAGCTTGTACTTTCGCTACCAAGATCCACCCCTCCTGCTTCCCTGCCCCAAATCTCCCCTGAGCTGCCCCCTCTGTCACCTTATCTGGGCCGGTAGAGCGCCCAGGCGAGTCTGACACATGCACTGAGTCACTGGCTGTTTCCGCCTGCAGCTCCATCATGCAAAATGGCAGTGTGCACCATTGCAGGGCCATTTATGACAGTGAGTTGACAGAGCCACTGTTTTAAATGTCCCATTGGGCTGCAGTGAAACTCCTCAAGGGGCTTCAAGAGGCTTCAAGTTCCTCCTTGAAGTTCACTCAAGTTCCTCCTTCAAGTCCACTCCTCAAGAGGCTTCGAGTTCCTGAGATCAGCTACCCTGGAAATGTTCAAGGTTGGCCTGGGTGGGATGGTTTCACAGTAGGCTACATAGGTTTCAGGTGGGAGGGATTTGATTCAAGAGGCTCTTTGCTGCCCTTCTGTCCAGAGGTAAAACTCTGGTGTGAGTGAGTGCCTTAGGAAGGGTCAAGCAGAAAGGGGGAAGTCCCAGTTGTGCTGAAGGCCATTATCCTGGGGGGGGGGGGGAGGTACCAGGGGGTGGGCCTTGAGGTTGTCTTCAGCAAAAGATGGACTAGATCAAGCAAAGGCAGCTATAAGAGAATGATCTATAAGCCCCTTGCACCTGATTGACCTTTCAGTGCCACCTGACATTCCAGACCAGGAGCATTGTGGGCTCTTTTGTGTACGTGTTCACTTGAATGGTCAGGGATGTCTTCCTTTGACCTTCAGGCTCACTGGCAAACTGTGGGTCTGGTACCCACCTGTGGGTCATGACCAAATTTTTGTATGATCATGGAACTAACAGGGCAGATGCGGCTAGTGCCTCAAGGGTTAAACAAGCTGCTACTTGGGGGAGGGAGCACTGCTGCCCAATCACCTTATAGCTGCCACCCGTGGCATTTATAAATCCGGTCACAGCCTCCAGGCCCTCTAAAAGTTTGAGAGCCACTGGCACAGAATGAAAGCAGTGAGCCAGTGTCTGATCCCAGAGGCTCTTATCTGAACACAGCATCGCCTGCCATCTTCAACCACTATTATCAAGGTCAGGTCAGGTCAGCACAACGTGTGCCCCATAAACAGCCCACCAGGCTTGTTTTGTGACTTGCAAGTCCCTGTTGGCAGCTCCCACGCAGGCAGCCTCAGGCAGGCAGCAAAACCAGGAAGCTCTCTGAAACTCTCCTGAGCCACCATGCCTGACTGCTGGGCTACGCATGGGGCTGGTTGCAACTGTGGTCGCTCGTCCTATTGGGAAGCAGGCACGCAGTGTCCCTGCTCTGACCTTCCTGCCTCCTGGTGGAGCCATGTGTGGGTTCCTCTTTCCACTCAGGCTTCTCCCACACAATGATTCTCCTGAACTTCTGACAAGGCTTCTCAAGGGTGCCCCAGGCAACTGATGAAGCAACTCTGCGGTTTCACTGTTTCCTCTCTTTTGACCCTTGGAAATAATGAACCTGGATCTGGCAGCAGGAGGGGGTAGGAACGCCTGCCTCTTCTGCCATGGCCAGAGCACACACCTGGGTGGATGCCAGGCTTGTCCCACAGTCAGAGGGCTCACCCCACCATTGTTCTTGCGAGCGGGCACTTGAACCAGCAGTGCCCAATGTCAGTGACACCATTTCATGCGGAAGCGAAACAGTCTGATAAAAGGCGTTTCTTTTTAGACAAGCCGTCTGAGTTCTCGGCCTTTTAATCGTTTTTTAAACATCTGGCTTTTTCTGGCTTGGGGCTTTTGTACGATTGCTGCTGCTGCTGCTGCTCTTTTTATTGCAATAATGTTTTATTGCTGCTTTTAAGATGTTCTTAATTGTGAAGTGTTATAATGTAATTTGTGTTTTTAATCGTGATTTTATGTTCTTCGTATTTCTCAACACTGCTGTAAGCTGCCTTGGGTCCCTTCAGAGAGAAAGGTGGGGCAGGCAGCAAATAAATAAATAAATAAATAAATAAATAAATAAATAAATCAGCCAAGCTGAGAAAAGGCCCAATCCTGCCCCCCACCAGCCCAGAGCATCCGCACAGTTGGAGGAACATGTGCTTCATCCTGTGGATGGGGGAGGACATCAGACAGCCCCTGAGAGGTAAGTAGAGCATTTTTGAATTCACCTCTCTGTAGGCAGCCTGGTCTCCAATGGGTCCCATCGGCTCTCTTGCTGGCATAAGTCCTGCTTGGATGGGTCCAAATCAGGAAAGGTGAGAGAGGATTTCAGCTGCAGCCAAGATCCTCCTCCTGCTGTCAGAGCCCTGCCCACTCCTCTCCCTGATCTGCCCACAATCCTGGTCTGATCCTCCCCCACTGATGTATGTATGAGTTTCAGTCCTGGTCTGATCCTCCCCCACTGATGTATGTATGAGTTTCAGTGGGCTGCTGCCACCTGTGTATAGCCTCTGGCCATTTGCCTTGGAAGCTGCAACCCACCCAATGGCAGGCCCAGGATTTACATTCGACAGGTCCTGAGATCTGTGGGCGCAAGGCCCCAACAGGACTGGGTTCAAAGAGGGACAGGGCAGGTGGGGCTGGTTGACTCAAGAAGGCTCATAATGCTTTAAGACGTCAGGCTTAGATGCAGACAGAAATGCTGACAAAATGTATTGGGAATTTTACATGGAAATGAGTTTCAGGACCTCAGTCGTTCTTGTCTGAAATTAAACAGGGAGATTCAAAGAGGCTGCAGCCCCCAAAATGCCTGGAGGGCAAACAATAGCCCACTACTGAGCACTGCTTTGGGCTGCTTCTTCAGCAAGGGAGGAGGGGGTAATTAGCCCCTCCCTCAGTTCTGGAGATGTTATTTGCAGCCAGGGATCAGGGTGACATGCAAGCCCCCGTGCTCCCTGGCTGCAACTGTTAGCACTGGGGCGGGGGTGAAGGGTGGGGAGTATCACACAGTGCTCAGTTTGGCAAAACAGGGTGCTGCTTCATGATTTGGAGGAAAGAACTTGCCTTTTTCTGCCCCAGTTCAGTGGGAGCCATTGGGAACTTCCCCACAGCTTAGTTGTGTTGGCAATTTGGACCCCGGAATCTAAGAGGTGCAGGATGGGGCCAGTCTAGGAGCTGGATTTCAGCCCCACATTCTGTTTCCAGCTAATAGCAAAACAGTGACCACAAGCATGCCACAGGGGTGAGGGCCATTCCCTTCTCTTAGTCCCCAACCCCTGCTAGGCACAAGCCCTCTGTGTGGGGCTCCATGCGGCATCCTAGCATCATAGACTGTCTGAGTGCGAAGGGACCTTGGAAGTCATCCAGTCCTGCTCAGTGCAGGCAACTGCTCCAGTGTCCCTGACAGCTTCACAGCCGTGCAGCTTCTGCTAAAGCATTTCTCAGTGTTTGTCCCCCACTGTACCACTTTGCATGGTTCACCTATTGGAAGAACTGCCAGAAGTAACTTGCAATGATGTCATCATCAGCTACTTTGGGATTGGGAGGCCGAACACAATGTGGCAAACACCAGTAAGATGCTCAGGGTGGATGGGAGGGCTTTTTAAGCACATGAGAAGCGCATGCTGGAGCTCTGCCTGCCGAGCTGAGCCTCCTATCACTGCTTGTCAGGTTGCATTGCTGGTCTCTCTGCCAGGAAATGGGGGTCTGGGGGTCCCACGTATACCACTGGTGGGACTAATACTACTGGTTGAGAAACGCTGGGCCTTAAGTACCTCCGTTGTGGGAGACAAGGTAGGCTGCATAAGGCAGACTGCCAGACAGCCCTTAGGATTAGGAAATTCTTCCTCATGGCTAGCCTGAATTGACTGCCCTGTAGTGTAAACCCATTGGTTGTAGTTCTGCCCTTGGGAGCCACACAGAACAGGTCCTCCCCTTCTCCCGCATGACAGCCCTTCAGAGGTGGCTTTCCTCCTCCCCCTTCTCCAGGCTGAACACATCAAGCTCTGCATCTTCTCCAGGCTGGAGGCATCAAGGTCTTTTAACTGTTCCTCCCAGGCCTTCTTGGTTTCCAGAACCCTCACTGTCTCCGCTGCCTTCCTGTGAACTTCTCCCAGCTCATCCTGGCTCACAGTCCTGCATGACCCTCTCCTCTTCCACCAAGAATCCATCAAACCCTTTTGACCATCTCAGTAACCAGCACCACATCTTGCTGCAATGAACTACATCACCATCTTCTTTGGTTATTTCTGTTTTTTTCCAGCAATTATACCCTAACACTTTCTGCTTGAATAATCAAGGTTTTTCTCAGAACGGAATCCCCTGCCAATCAGGTGTATGTGTTATGAGAGAGGAAGGGAAATGCTGCCTCCAGATTCCAAATCTATAACTTTTATTAGGTATTCCTTCATTAAATTCTTTCTATTACATGTCCTTTTGCAAACTGAAAAACCCTCCTGCTTAGCTTGATGGGGAACAGGGAAGAGCCCTCACAAATATACTCAACATGATTTTAAATGGAAGCAGCTCAGATTTAGTATTTTTACCCAATTCACAAAGATGCTGAGGTCTTACAAGGGGTTGTGCTGTGAGCCAGGTTTTGCAAGATAAAGGGCCCAATCCTATCCTGTGTTCCAGCTCTGATTCAGCTGTGCCTGTGGGGCATGTGCGGCATCCTGCGGAGGGGGGGCAGTCACAGACACCTTCTCCAGGTAAGAGAACATTTGTTCCCTTACCTAGGGGCTGCATTGTGGCTGCCTAAGCACTGGGATGTTGGATAGGATGGGGTCCCTAGTTTCATTTGCCCATGAAAGAGCTGAGCTGGTTTGCCAAATGCTTTGCTTTGTTCTAGCAAATGCTTCTTGTGCAAAAACGGACTTCACTGAAAAATGACATTAGTCAGGATATCTCACATGAAGGTAAACTGACTGGAACAAAGCCAGAGATATTTTTAAGCAGGAGGACACTGGATCTCACATGTCATCCTTCTTGATGGTTGCAAGGAAGGGGGGCATCCCTCAGGTGATGGGGTGGGAAGTTCCAGGCAGAAGGAGGAGAGGCATTGCTGTTGGAGAGGGCAGGAGGCTGCTGGTTGGCTGAGGGTGGGGAAGCAAGAGGAGCGAAGAGGGTAGCAGGATAGGAGAACACAGAGGCCAGGAGCAAGGAGACCAAAGAGTGGTTTGACTATAAGGTCTGGGAATTGTGCTGGACAGGGAGCCAGTGCAGGAAGCAGAGCAAGGGTGTGGTGAGGTCTGTCTAGTAGTTTTCTAGAGGGAGCTGGACAGGGAGGAGGTGATGGCTGCAGTGAAGGCAAAAGGTGCTCGGGGCGTGAACGAGGGTTTTCACTGAGGGAACAGGGAGGAAGGGATGTGTTTTTGCACTGCTGTTGAAGGAGAAGCAACATGACTTGCTATGACTTTTTATGATATGTGTCAATATGTTTTTATTTGTTTTAAATTATGTTTTTAATCTGTTTTAACCTGTTGTAAGCTGCCTTGAGACCCTTCGGGAGAAAGGCGGGGTAAAAATAAAGTTATTATTTTTATTATTATTGATGGTCCCTGATAGGATTGGCAATGCCCTTCCTAGTAAGAATGAAACAGAATGAGCCGAGAAGAGTGGAGAAGAGGAAAGCCTTAGGAAACAAAGGGAGTAAAAGATGCTCAAAACAGGAACTGTCCATAGGGGCAAATGGCCAGCTGCTCTTCAGAAATCCCACTGCTGCATTCAAGATGGAGCAATACAAGGATCAGGACCCAGAAACACAACACTTTTAATTAAAGGCACAGGAGCCCCAAATAGTCTCAACAGCACTTTGCCTGTCCACATAGGAAAGCTGGACACTTTGCGTTCCAAACAAAATAAGAAGCTGCAAATCCAGTGTGGAAAAAGTCCAGGGGGGACAACGCAGGAACACTGCAAGGCAACAACCCAGTCAATGGAAACTGAGGATCTACATTTCAGTGCGGCTCCTGCAGAAAAGTTTCCCATAGAATTCCATCCTTGGAAATTGGGGAAATGCACCAACTCTGAACTTTCTTTTCCTGCCATCAGGAGCGCCACTGGAAGAAGATTCCAAGCACTTGTTTCAACATTTCCTTTTTTTAATGTCTCCAGCACCTTCTTTTTTCTTAAGCACACCAATTACCATAACCACTTATGGTGCAAATAACTCCTGCAAATAATTTCCTCCCTGTTCAATACTGTTTCCTTTTCTTCCATTCTTAGTGCTGTTTTCTGGCTCCCCCTTTCCTTTTTCATCAAGGACTTTTCCATGTTAGGAAAAGGAAATTCATGGGCAGCTGAGGCTAAAGAAGGACCATTTCTTTTCACAAGAAATGAGAAGTGCCATTTCAAAAGAAGTGCCAGTTCTTTTCACAAGGTTTTTCCTGAAAGTTGACTTTGCCGTTTATAGAGCTGGCGAGGAAAGTGTTCTCATCTTTCCCAGAATTTCATGTGGGATTAGCATAAAGAAACACACACAGTTCATGGAGAAACTCATTGTGTGGGCTCCTCTCTGCAATGCTCCTGTCACAATAAGCGAAAGCATTTCAGATAGAGTAAAATGGGGGTGGGGGGAAGTCCACTGTTCCTGCCCAGGGTCACTTTCTGTCCTCCCCATTTACCTTCAGCCATGCTGTTCTGCACAAGGGTCCTTCTATGTCTCTGCCTTGGTCTCCTCCTCTGTTGCTGCTGCCAGCTCAGTGACACACAACTTGCTGCTTGCTCACCTCCCAGTGTTGTGTCCATTTATATAGTCATCTAGCGCACACACCCCCTCATCTGGCTGATGTAGGGTAGTTAGAATGAAAGTTGAAGAAAGCAAGACTAGGGGAGGGGGAAGAAAGAGAAACCAAAAGTTTCCAGGAAAATGAACCCCCCACAAGGCACCCAGAGCGCGATACCATAGTCTTCCGAGACTGAAGGTTGCCAACAACAAGGCACCTCACTTTGCACCAGGACTGGGTTTGCAGGGCAAAACTGAGCGTTGGGCATTTTCAGAGCTAAGCAGCAGGGGGACATTTCTGGTTGGAGAAAGGGCCCCCTCCAGCTGCCTGGTTGGACCAAAGCCTCTCCTGAGGTTGCAGGATGGCAGGACCGATGCCCACACCACATACCACACTAGTGTATGTGTGTGGCTCCTGGCAAACCAGCCCCTGGCTGCTTGTCCTCCAGGTTGCTCTCTGGCCATTTTCTTTTCCCAGCATAAAGGAATGCTTGTGCCTGGGCTCCTGTGGATTGTTTTGAAGCGCAGCAGAACTGGACTTTCAAAATTCACCCTCCCCTGCTGTGTTCCACATAGCAAAGGAGACAAGCAAGAGTCTTTTTGAACTCCTTGACAGGGTCTGGGAAGTGTCTGAGCTTCCAGGGCCTTTTGGATGGGAAAGGCACACAGCAGCCTGAACCTGAACACACCTGCAGCATTGAACAGTCTTCCTCCCACGGGTCAGTTCGTTTTGTGCTCCAAGGAAGAAGGGATGGAAGAAGCACTGGACATCTCTGAGGGCAAAATACAGCACAGGTTGCAACAACCCTCCAACTCCTTCTCTTTCCTCGATTCTGCAACTCACACCCGAACGGAGGCCAGCAGCCTTATCTCCGGGGAACAGGAGGTGCCAGGCAGTTACACTCCAGGACCTGGTTAATCTGTCAGGGATGGGGAAGGCGAGTACATATCGCCTCTCCTGCATGTCAATGTGACTCCATGGGCACCTTGTCTGTTGTGATCAAGGAACACAGAAGGCACCTGTGCGTCTGCAGGTGTCATGCTGCCATGTGCCAGAGGGCAAGGTGGGCACAGTGACCAGCACTCCCCTTCCCTTTCTCCACTTCATTCACTCAACTATGGGAACGACTGGAGAAAAGGCCTTTCCTGAGAATGAGAAAGCAAGAACAGGACTGGGGTGGCAGCCTCATGGTGATGGGGCAGGAGGGGTGTGGCAACCCCTCTTTCCCAATGCCTTCCCCTCCAGGATTGCTCCAATGCCACAGCCTCCTCTGTGCCAGCCACTGCTTCAAAGCAGGAGATGCAGACTGGGGTAGACGACCTCTCACCTCCCAGCATGTGGAGAAGGTGGCAGAGGTGGAGGAGAAGAGAGGGGGTGGGAAATGCTGGCCCCACGTTGATGCCGGTTTGGCAGAATCAGGGCTGGAGATTCCACTTGACTCTCCACTGCCATGGTTTGGTTTAATCCTCCTTTTAAAGCTGTCCCTTTTCAACATCTCTCGATACACTTTCTGCACATCAGACATAATTTCTCTCTCTCTCTCTCTCTCTCTCTCTCTCTCTCTCTCTCTCTCACACACACACACACACACACGTGGACATGCATGTACATACACAAATACATACACAAACACCCCCCCCTCCTCTGTTGGTTGATGTGAATTCACTGTGACCAACCCTGCTCTCGTAAACACTCACGCAGTCGCGAGCCCCAGTCTGCAGTCAGGAATTAAACTCCTTGGGGGAATGTATTGCTGGAGGGGCCACAATGCAGCACAGGGCTGTTTGGGGACCACTGACTGAACAGTGGAATGAACAATCTCAAAGTGCTTCTAATGGGGCTAACAATAACCATGAGGCAGCGTTTCCCAACAGATTATAGATTTTATTAAGAGATATAGGAGACCAGAAAAAGGCACAGTTTGAAGAGGAAACTCCCCAAAGAATGCAGTCTACACCAGGGAAGTAGTGCCTAGTAGTTAGCACAGGAGGTTGAAAAGACTGACCAGCTGACTTGGCCACTGGGCAGCTAAGCTCTCTGACATTGCAGGGAGACATTGCAGGGAGCAAGCAAGACTGGGGCACGGCGGAGAGCCCGAACTTGCAAGAACTGAGAGGAAGGTAATGCATGGATGTTCTGTTGGCACAGCTTTCCATCCTGCTCTGAGGCCCTTTCTTAGCACGATCGTGACCCAAGGGAGTTGTGCCTCACCTCCTCCTGGCTGACTCCCAGGAATGTCAGCCAAGGAACCAAGATGGCGTGAGGAGAGGCTGTGCAAGCCTCGGAAAGGGAGGACCTTGGCAACATCTCCAGAGGGGAATTGGAGGTTGTCATGATCTGAAAGACAACCAGCAACATCTGCCAAGAAAAAGCTCTTGCCTTTCCTCAGCAGCTGCTGGTTGACTTTTGGGTCACCCCTGGACAGTGGTGTAGTAAAAGGGATGCAAAGCACTAAGTTTTGCAGGGAGCCTCACTGCATCCTGCAAGCGGCCCCTCCCCCTCCCCCTCCCCTTTGGAGCCATTCTGGGCATGGAGAGCAAAACCGACGCAATGCTGGAACATGAGAACATAAGAAGAGCCTGGCTGGATCAGGCCAAAGGCCCATCTAGTCCAGCTTCCTGGATCTGACAGTGGCCCACCAGATGCCCCAGGGAGCACACAAGACCACAAGATCTCGCTGCCACATCCCTTCATCTGGCATTCTATTTACACTCACACACCCCAGTGAAGACACTGGATTGCAATTGGGTTGCACTTGGGCCACTTTATTAAACGCAGTGACCAATTTTAGTGCATGAAACCTTCTGAACACCCTTCCCTCCTTTCCCAGTCTGGGGAAGGCAAAAAAGCTGCCATCCACCTCCAATTCAGATGATAGAAAAGAATTCCTACCCAGCCCTCATGATGAGTGACCAGCTAATCTTAGACTGTACATACCCCTCATGGCTTGTAACCTGTGATAGAGTTTTCCTCCAGGAATCTGTCCAATCCTCTTTTAAAGGCACCTAGAAAAGATGCCATCATTACTTCCTGCGGCAAGGAGTTCCACAGACTAATCACATGCTGGGTAAAGAAATAACCCCATGGCCTTTGCCCCAAGCAGGGGCGTAGCTAGAGGGGGTGCAAAGCACTAAGTTTTGCAGGCACCTGAATGTGCCTTGCAAGCAAATCCTTCCCCTCTCCTTTTGCAGCCATTCTGGGCAGGGGGAACAAAATGAAGGTGGAATGCCTCCATTTTGCCCCCCCCCCAGCCCAGAATGGCTTCGAAAGGGAAGGGGAAGGTGAGGGGCCACTTGCATGGCACGTTCAGGCACCTGTAAAACTTGGTGCTTTGCACCCCGGCTAGCTATGCCACTGGTCCCAAGGCCCTTCTAGCCATATTTTGTGGGCCCAGTTGCAGTGGAACTCAGGTCGAAGCAGAGTCTGTGCCTTCCTAAGAAGCTGAGTCCGTGCCTCAGTGTGCATGAGAGGGACACAGTGAGCCACATCAATGTCACTGCCTGTTCTGATCGTCATGTGCTGATGTGCTGTAGACGATAGGCCCAATCCTATTTGACTTTCCAGCTCTGGTGCAGCCGAAATGCAGCCCCGATGTAAGGGAACAAACACTCCCATACCTTGAGGAGGCCGACGTGACTGTCCCCCACCGCAGAATGCAGTGCATACCCCATTGATATAACTGCACCGACCCTGGAAAATTGGATAGGATTGGGCTCTTTGACACAGCCAGGCTCACCTTTTGTTCCCCCTTTCTATTGCATCCTGCAGCACAAGCCAAAAACTGAGTTGCTACATTTTGCAGCAGGCCCTTCTTAGAATGTCCAGCTCTTCAGAAAACCACACTTTCCAGCTCCCCTGCCCTGCTGTCATCTTCCGAAGAAGCAGGAGCCTTGCCTCATCTCTGTGGGATGTGGCGGTTTCATCAGGCTGACCTTTGCCTGTGGTGCTAAGGATGCTCTCGAGGTCTCACATCCCTTTGGGGGAGGCTCTGGCCTTGGGCTTGACACAGATTTCTCACAGTCCAGCTGGCTCATGCTGGCACCTCAGCATCTCACCCAGCCCATCAGTGACCAGGGCAGGGGGGGAGGAAGAGCAGCCAATTTGTAGGACGGAACAACCAGTACTTTTCCAAGTCCCTTATTCTGAGGGACAGAGTCAGGCCCAGACTACCAGGAGGTTGACTAAAGTGTGTATTGGGGGACCATCAGCATGGAGTGTTTCAGGCTCAGTCTGAGGACAGCCCGGCTCAAAGCTCCTTGCTGACCCATGACGTCAGTGGGTCAACACTGATCATAGTGGCTAAGGACTGCCTAACCAACTGGGGGGGGGATAATGGAGAGAGGCCCATGCCTGTTGCACTGAGCTCTCTGGTCTGAGCCCAAGCAGCGCTCAAAGTGGCTGCAAATGCCACCGCCGAACACTCCTCCACCCGAAAGGCTTCCCTGCTCTCTTCCTCTGCTCCTTTCTCCTGACACAGTTGCTGTCCCTGCTTTGTTTAAAGGGAGGACGTGAACTTGGTGTGCCTAGATTTCAGCACTGCAGTGGTGGGGCCTCCCTCCTTGGAGGTGCTCAATCAGTGGTTGGGGGCCACCTGCCTGCTTAGGCTGCTGTAGCCCTTGCCTGTGCTGAGCAAGTGGTTGGACTCGATGCTCTCCAAAGTCCCTCCCAGCTCTGCTCTGCTCTCTAGTTCAGCACTAGCAGGACCTGGAGCAGAACTTGTCTTGGTGTCTCTCTTGTGGAGCAGCCAAGCCAATGTGACCTGCACTTGCCAACACATTTCCTCTCTGGGCACAGCTTCTCCATGACATCAGCCTGTCTGCACCAGCCAAATGTGAAGTGATGTGAGGCTAGCAAAACAGAGCTGTTCTTTCTAAAGGGTGCAAAGGCTGTGCTGTTTTGGTGTTTTCTGCTGTACACTCAGCTAAGGAACAGTCAGTCACAGTTCAAAGCAGACACACCCATGCCCCGTACACAAGGCCAGTCCTCGGTGCTTAAGGAATCTGCTTTTCCTCCCCACGTTGCCTTCTTGAGCTCTCCATGGGGAGCCACCCTCAACTCAGCATGGCCAGCTACCGCTGCTGCAAGGAGGATCCCGTCCCCAGCTGGCATCAAGGGCTGCCTTGGCCAGCTCAGGAATGGCTTGGCATCCCACGCCTTGGCAGGGAGCATCTTGCTGACCGCCTCCTACCCTCTGCCTGGAACATGGTGGAGCAGAGTGACAGCAATCAGAAGCAAGCAGCAGTGTGGATTGAGGAAACCTCCTGATTTGAGAACATCCAAGTACTCCCCATCCATAACACTGCCCCCCATGGGTTCCATTGGGGTTCCTTGGGCTGGGGCTGCCCCAGCAAAACTCCCTTTTCAACGCTTATGTTTTTACCCTCTATTTTGCACGGCTCCTTGATGCCCCCTATAACATTGACACATCTGCTCCCAGGGTCCCTTTCCATGTTTTCTGCAGTTTTAATGTGTCAGAATTGGGTTGGTTCCAAGTCAGCTTTTAGCAGTTCCCCAGAGGCAAATTGCACATCATGCATCTAGGAACAGCAGAAGAGTCTGGCAGCTCCTGAATCAGGCCAAAGGGGGGCCATCCACTCTAGCACACAGTGCCAGCAGCTGCCTCCAGGAAGCTCCCGAGGGGTGGGCACGAGGACAGCAACCTGCCCTCTTGTTTTGCCAACATTTGGTATTCAGCAGCAAGACCCAATGGTTTGGGATCAAGACATCTTTCATCCATCCAATCATCTGATTCATGTAACAAAGCCTTGATTATTAGAAAATTAACAGTGGTGATAGGCAAACTCCTTCCTTAATTCAGACATGGCCTCATCTAACAGAGACCATTTTTTAAAAAAAAAATTGGAAAATAGGTAACTTCTTTCAAGAACAATGGGGAAATCCAATGAGGGACGGAACTGCCACAAGAAGCCTTCTTGAGGGGTGGTCTTCTACAGGAGTAACACCTGTAGGGGCCCTCAGGATGCTGAGAGTAGATCTTCTCTAGAGGCAGGTTGCTTGAAAACACAGCCCAAACCCGTGGTCAGTTCTGGAGAGAGATTAAACTCCTTCCAAAAACAGCAGCTCTCATAAGAACATAAGAACAGCCCCAGTGGAACCAGCCATAGGCCCATCTAGTCCAGCTTCCTGTATCTCACAGCGGCCCACCAAATGCCCCAGGGAGCACACCAGATAACAAGAGACCTCATCCTGGTGCCCTCCCTTGCATCTGGCATTCTGACAATAGTATTGTAGTATTGGCAACCTTCAGTCTCGAAAGACTATGGTATCGCGCTCTGAAAGGTGGTTCTGGCACAGCGTCTAGTGTGGCTGAAAAGGCCAATCCGGGAGTGACAATCCCTTCCACACCGGGAGCAAGTGCAGTCTGTCCCTGGTCTGTCTCCCTGGCTATGGGCCTTCCTTCTTTGCCTCTTTGCCTCAGACTGTTGGCAAAGTTAGTGGATAAAAGCACAACTCTGGTTAAGAACATAAGAACAGCCCCACTGGATCAGGCCATAGGCCCATCTAGTCCAGCTTCCTGTATCTCACAGCGGCCCACCAAATGCCCCAGGGAGCACACCAGATAACAAGAGACCTCATCCTGGTGCCCTCCCTTGCATCTGGCATTCTGACATAACCCATTTCTAAAATCAGGAGGTTGCGCATACACATCATGGCTTGTACCCCGTAATGGATTTTTCCTCCAGAAACTTGTCCAATCCCCTTTTAAAGGTGTCCAGGCTAGATGCCATCACCACATCCTGTGGCAAGGAGTTCCACAGACCAACCACATGCTGAGTAAAGAAATATTTGATTTTGTCTGTTCTAACTCTCCCAACACTCAATTTGAGTGGATGTCCCCTGGTTCTGGTGTTATGTGAGAGTGTAAAGAGCATCTCTCTATCCACTCTGTCCATCCCCTGCATAATTTTGCATGTCTCAATCATGTCCCCCCTCAGGCGTCTCTTTTCTAGGCTGAAGAGGCCCAAACGCCATAGCCTTTCCTCGTAAGGAAGGTGCCCCAGCCCCGTAATCATCTTCGTCGCTCTCTTTTGCACCTTTTCCATTTCCACTATGTCTTTTTTGAGATGCGGCGACCAGAACTGGACACAATACTCCAGGTGTGGCCTTACCATAGATTTGTACAATGGCATTATAATACTAGCCGTTCTGTTCTCAATACCCTTCCTAATGATCCCAAGCATCGAATTGGCCTTCTTCACTGCCGCCACACATTGGGTCGACACTTTCATCGACCTGTCCACCACCACCCCAAGATCTCTCTCCTGATCTGTCACAGACAGCTCAGAACCCATCAGCCTATATGTGAAGTTTTGATTTTTTGCCCCAATGTGCATGACTTTACACTTACTGACATTGAAGCGCATCTGCCATTTTGCTGCCCATTCTGCCAGTCTGGAGAGATCCTTCTGGAGCTCCTCACAATCATCTAGTCTTGAGCACTCAGAGACTTGAGTGGCTGGTAAAGTGCAACCTTTTTTTTAGTCTCATAAAGCTAGGTGGGTCCCGATAGAGTGTCATTTTAAAAAGTGGGTCCTGGCACTAAAAAGTTTGGGAATCACTGCTCCACAACATGAGGTTCAATTTAGCAGGGTCTGACAGTTTGGGAATCATTGGCATGCATGAGGAGCACAAACAACTTCAAAGTGCCTCTAAGGTCCAAATCCTAACCAACTTTCCAGCACTGGCATAGCTGTGCCAGTGGGAGGTGTGCTGCATCCTGCAGTTGGGGGGCACTCATACAGCCCTCCTCAAGGTAAGGGAATGCTGGTTCCCTTACCTCAGAGCTGCATTGTTCTCACCTTCGTGCTGGAAAGTTGGTTAGGATTGCGCCCTAAATTAGGCTACCAGTAACTAAGTGACTGAACTTTTCTAAAAGAAGATAGTTTATTAAAGAAATATCGATAACAAGTAAAAAGTCACATTTACTTTCAGTTGCTTTGCTTAAGAGATCAGTTACAGAGCCCTAAATAGTCCCAAGTGAAAGAAATAGAGAAAGAAAAATTGGAGAAACAGAGAAAAAAAATAGAGAAATGGGAGAAGCAGGAGTTTGTTGGAGACGTGACTGAGTGAGGCTGGACCAATCTGGGTTTCCTCCCCAGTCAGCCAGCAGAAGGTGATTTAGCAGGAAGCTTTGAAATAGGTACACAAGAATGTAGGCTTTTAGGTGGAGGGAGAGAAGAGAGAGTGAAACCTGAAGGAGAGGTTACCACTCTATTCTGCTGGGCAGGGTTTTGAGTGTGAAGTTCTGCCTGAGCATCAAGGGCAGGGCTGCACAATCCCAGATTCCAGGGGAGAAAAAAAGGAGCAAAACGGTGTTTTTGTTTTTTTTGGGGGGGGGGCAAATGGCAAGACCGGGGGGGGGGGGAGGAGGAGGAACAGCAGCTCAGCAGTACAGATACTTCCCAATGGGTGGAGAAGTGACACAAATCCACAGTGTGGACACGTCCAAGAGGTGGAGAAGTGACCCTGAGGATGCTGTAAAAGGAAAAACCTCAAATCACAGCATGGACTCTCCCAGAGGGTTTAGGAGGCCTGGCGCCTGGGCAGCTGGTTGGCAACCTTCAGTCTCGAAAGACTATGGTATAAGCCTACAGCACCCGGTATTCCCAGGCGGTCTCCACCAGGCCTGAACCTGCTTAGCTTCCGAGATCAGACGAGATCAGGCACCTGCAAGGTAAAAGTTGGACAGCTAGAACTTACTTATTGTGCAGCAGGACTTGCTTACAGCGAGGATCTATAAAGACCCAAATTTGCTTCCTTACATAGGATAAGGAAACATCCAGATGCCCCCTTTAATGGGCCTTGGTTAACATGGAGTTCAGCATGACCTCACTCTGTGCAAAGCCCTGCTTGGCTCTGAGAAATGCCCATCTAGAAATCAAAATGGAGTTAGGACTACACAGGTGTTGGGAAAGGGAGGGTGTTTGTAACTGAGGGAACACTGAGGGAACACACCCAATGCCCTGGAAGGAATGCGGCAGGACATTCTTGAAAGGTGCCTCCCCTTTGCCCCCTTAACTGGGGTAATGGTGGTCTGCTGAAAAGAGCTCTGCTGGGAGGGAGGGAGGTAGAGGGAAATAAATGAAGGGAAAATGCTGGGAAGTCCCCACCCCACCTTTTGAACAATTCTGCCCCCATTACCACTTCTCCATTGCGGAGCCAGAATGTCAGCCCCAGTCTTAGGAAGTTTGATCCCTGGATGGGTGTGTAGCTGTTGGCTCCTCGCCTGAAGATGTCCTCAGGTGCCCTAACCAAGCTTGTGGTCTCCTTTTTCCCTTTGCAGGTCTGTTGCTTTCCCCTGCTTACAACCTTGCTCTGTTGCCATGGAGTGAGGGTGCTCTCGCTCATTTCCCCTCCATGCTTGACTGCCAGGTTTTGGCCCCGTTTCCTGCTTCTCTGTTAATGGAAGTAAATCACTTCATCTGTTGCTGAAATTTTCAAAGGCAACTTGCACTGGGAATGGGAACTTGCACTATTTGTCTGAAAAATAGACAAATTTTTCTATTTGCCAGGGCAGGAGGTCTGGTCTAGAGGGTAGAGCCTCCATTTGCCTGAAGATTAACATCCACAAGGTCGGCAGTTCGAGGCCACCAGCACTGTGCGACCTTGAAGCAGCTGGCAAGCTGCAGCTGAGCTGTTCCATCTGCTCGGAGCGTGGGAGGATGGAGGCCAGAATGTTAAACCAGATCGGAGTGTAACATCTTGAATGTGGTGGTTCTTGAAAGAGAGAACCTTCTTTCAATTTGTAAAAAACCCTGCGTGGATTTAATAAGCCTGCCTGTGTAAACCGCCTTGAATAAAGTCTTGAATAAAGACCAAGAAAGGCGGTATATAAATACTGTATATTATATTATATTATTATAAAAATAGTTTGTGCAATGGTTTGCACAATCATTTGAAAAGGTCATTGGGATCATTAGAAAAGGTATTGAGAACAAAACGGCTAATATTATAATGCCGTTGTACAAATCGATGGTAAGGCCACACCTGGAGTATTGTGTGCAGTTCTGGTCGCCGCATCTCAAAAAAGACATAGTGGAAATGGGAAAGGGACAAAAGACAGCAACTAAGATTATTACTGGGCTGGGGCACCTTCCTTACAAGGAAAGGCTACGGCCCAGTCCCTCTGCAAGGACAGGAGCTGTTCAGGGCTGGCAGCGGAGAGGTTTTAGGAGAAGGAAAAGGAGAAAAGATCTTTTTTTTTGTCTCCTTCCCCACCTTTTTGAAACCTGTCCTGCTGCCCTATAAAATGCTGAAAAGCTTTATTGCTGCAGGAGGGGGGCTGGAGAGGTGGGACAAGTGTTCTTTTCTCTCCCTTCTCTCCTGAAACCTTCCTGTCTAGTACAGAGGAGTGTTTGTTTTGAAGCTCCTAGCATACATTCCCCCACACCAGACATTCCCTTCCTGCAGAGAAATATCAAAGACTGAGCCTCCAGGCCATGAATGGGCACAACTGTCTGATTGCCTGGCAAGGTCAGCCCAACACATTGGTTGCTGATGTGACTGCGTTGTGCAGTCACTGGTCCTCTGCCTGGATCCCCCTTGGGCTGAGGATCTGTGACTGCCGAGCACCTCCAGAATGGTCTTCTGCTTCACTGGTGTCCCTGAAAGTGTTCCTGGAGTTGCTGCATAGTCAGGCCCTGAATGTTCAGGAGTGCTATGGGGTAATGAAATTGGATGCATAAGCAGGTCTGGTTGCCCATTAAGGCTCAGAGCCTGCCAGTTTGCACATGGCTCTTTTGATCTCAGATAAGTGGCATCCAGCAATCACCCCCTCCCAGCAAGGGCAGCCTTGGCAGTGTTGGCCACCTTTAACTGTGCTGGAAGCTTTGGTGTGCCAAACCACTTGACTGGGTGCCTGCACTGCATGCCAGGGTGCTGGCAGAAGCCCTGCTTGGTATCTGTTGTTGCGGATGAAGGCGGAAGAGAGACTGCAGAACACAGTCTGCATCTGAAGTTTCTCTGGAAGGTTAAATACACTAAAACGGTTCGCTCAGTGAATTGCTGGAAATCAGGGGTGGGGGAGGGAGAACAGGGAGGTGGTTGTGCGGGAGGAGGGCCTGGGTGGACCATGTCCAGGAAGCAGGTGGGTTTGGTGACAGCGGCGTCTGCCAAATCCTAACCCCCTTTACAGGCTCGACCCTGCGGCCAGGTTCACAATTTTGCCGGCGTAGGTCTGAGTAGACCTCTCAACGCTCCAGAGGCTGTCTATAGTAGACGTCAACCACAGTGTTGCGTTTGTCTCTCTTCCTCCTATTAGCCAGATGCTCTCCACAGGACCACCGTGACCATTTTGTTGGATTTCTGAGCAGGTGTATACATATTTTACATCTAATGCCACCCCTCTCCCCTTTTACGTCATCTGTTCTTCCTGAACAACTGATAGCCTTCCATTTGTGCATTCCAATTATGAGAGTCATCCCATCAGGTTTTGGTTATTCCTCTCATGTCAAATTTACCCTTACTTGCTAGAAGTTCAAGCTCATCCTGTTTATTTCCCATACTCTGTGCATTTGTATATATGCAGCGTAAGCCCTGGAGGTTACAGCCCCTTTCTGAGTTATGCTGAGCCTCTCCAAATGCTTCCTAGTTACAGGGCATTCCTGAAGTTTCCCATCTGGACCTGTGAATGAAGCTTCAGGCTGATATCTCCAACCCCCTCAGCCTTCAGTTTAAAGCCCTCCAGGTCAGGTTCGCCATGCTTCTGTCAAAAGCATTCTTCCCCATCCTCCTGAGGTGCAGCCTGTCTCTCGCCAGCAGCCCTTTCTCCAGGAAGTGCATTCCGTGGTCCCAGAGGTCAAATCTCACCATCAACCAGTGGCATACCTGGGAGGCAAGGGGTACAAAAGCCTTGGGGCCATCCACTCCCCCGGTAGCACCCCCCTGCAGCACTCAGTTGGCATGCCGATATCAGGACACCAATCTGAGGGCCACCCCCAGGTGTTGCTGCTTGTAGCCTCCACGGCCCTCAGAAAGCCTTGTAAGGTGTTGTATGCAGAAGAACTTTGCTTTCTCTGTCCTGAACTTGCTACCATGAATGAACTTCATTGGGTGACCCATTAAGATAGGAGGAGGAGAATTTCTCTGCCTTTACCTTCTCTGGATGAAAAAAGATCCTTGAAGTGCTTTAGTCTGTTCTTCTAAGGAAAATGGACAACAACAACAACAACAACAACAACAACAACAACAACAACAACAGTACATAAGACCTTTATTGGCATAGATAATGGAAATACGAAACAACAACCAAACATTAAACATTCAGAAAACACACACAATAAAATAAAGCACTCGTAATCATCCAACACCCCCTCCCCCCATTCACCATAATATAGTGGAAGACCCAGAATTCCGTCCTGCCAGAATCCCAGAAACAAAGTTGGCAACCTTGTCAAGAGAGTCAGTTTCCTCTATGGAAAGAAGAGTTTGTAATTTAAATGAATCCTCCCAGCCCTGCATTTTGTTCAGCAGTGGAGCCAGATAGATCTTACGAAGGGTATCATGGAGTGGGCAGTAAAAAAATATATGATGTAATGTCTCCACACAATTCCTGTCACAGGTACATCTTCTTTATGAGTAGGGAATGCCACTAAACCTGCCCGCTAGCAGAGCTGATGGAAAGGCATTGCATCTCGCAAGGGAGAATGCTCTGCGAGCCTGTGGGCACTGCAGATGATAAAGGAAAGAAGCCGGCTTCTCAAAGCTGACTGGGATGTGCAGATGGAGAGGGGAGCAAGACAACAACAGTATTTATATACTGCTTTTCAACAAAAAGTTCACAAAGGGGTTTACAGAGAAAATCAAATATCTAATGGCTCCCTGTCCCAAAAAGGCTCACAATCTAAAAAGATGCAACACCAGCAGACAGCCACTAGAAAAGACAGTGCTGGGGTGAGGCGGGCCAGTTACTCTCCCTCTGCTAAATAAAAGAGGAGCACCCACTTGAAAAAGCGCCTCTTAACCAGTTAGCAGGGGTTAACTGGACCAACTCCTCGCTCATTTTGGCTGCCCCTTTTTGCATGTTTTTCAGCTCTGTGGTATCACTTGGCGATGGGGTGACCAGAGCTCTGTGTGGGCTGTGCTGGGTTCACATGTTTTGATCAACATACTTGATCAAAAGTTACAGAGGGGAAGTGCAGTGTTTGTCATGCGGGGTGTTGGTGTTAAATCTGAAGGACGGTTTCTTGGTCTCACATCTCCCTCTTCTGGATCTACAAAGTAGGCAGCACTTTGTAGCCAAAGAAGGGAAGTAATTCCTCTGGACTAGACAAAGCTTTGAAAGGGAGAAATGAAAACCACATTTCCCCAACAGGGCAAGATCTCTCCATTTTTCTTTGATTGCCCATTCTAAACAACAGGGAATTCATTAAGAGTCTGAATGGGTTCAAAGTGGGTCTGCAAAGCTCAGGGCCCTATTTCCCAAGTGGCTGGAGAGATGCTGAGGGGAAGCCCACAAGCTGTCTCCAGGTGTTAGCCTCCTCCCCCCCCCCCCCGGTGGATGGAACTCAGATGTGTATAACCCCTGAATATGGAGGGTTCCATCAGTTAATACAATTTTGTAATTATGTTCCAAAATCCTCCACAAGGTTTTCCTGCACAAATCCCAATGTCATGAAAGGGAACGGTAATGAATCTGTTGGCATTTTCCAAACCAGTCCTGTTGAGATTGTTCTGACCTTCTCTCGGCATGAGATGCAGGACCATAAAACGCATGGAACGATGACCCACACGCACCCGCAGCTGAAAATGTCCAGCCCTACGAGTTGCTGCGCTGACAAACAGAAGAGCCCACAGCTGTGACTTGAGTTAGCACTGCACCCACATTCATCGTACATACACCACATGCTACTATGGACCAAACTGACTCTTCAGTGCAACAATTTTCAACATTTTTCTTCTTACAGCACACGGTGGTCATCTCTACGGTCTTTGCCTCTTGTGCTGTCACTTCCGGCTTCCAGGAGACTCCTCCGGGTTCTGTGGCTCTATTTATAGGGCACCTGTCTGTAGTAACTCTTGTCAGCAGAGCTGGTGAAGGAAGAGGGACAGACAATTTGTTACCACAGACAGTTGCTAGAAACAGAGCCACAGAGCCTAGAAGAATTTTTCAGTTTTTCAAGAGTTGTGCCCCAAACCCCTGACGCACACCTGTGGACCTTTTGCCACACACCAGTGTGTCCTGACACACTGGTTGAAGTTTGTTGCTCCAGAGCACGGCACAAGGTTTTTGCAATGTCAGCCCCGTCCCACATTCACACCCTGGATTGCTTTCGAATTCATGGACACTCCTCGTCTGCAAAGGTATCATTCATGCCCAACTTCTTTTCAGATGATCCTGCTGCTTCTTGGAGGAGACAATCAACTTCCTTTCTTGGCTCCCAGAAAGGTCACCATTAATTGGTTAAGAACATAAGAAGAGCCCCACTGGATCAGACCAAAGACCCATCTAGTCCAGCTTCCTGTATCTCACAGCGGCCCACCAAATGCCCCAGGGAGCACACCAGACAACAAGAGACCTGCAAGGCATTCTGGGAATTGTAGTTAAGAACATCAGAACAGCCCCACTGGATCAGGCCAGAGGCCCATCTAGTCCAGGTTCCTGTATCTCACAGCGGCCCACCAAATGCCCCAGGGAGCACACCAGATAACAAGAAGACCTGCAAGGCCTCCTGGGAATTGTAGCTAAGCACATAAGAACAGCCCCACTGGATTAGGCCATAGGCCCATCAAGTCCAGCTTCCTGTATCTCATAGCGACCCACCAAATGCCCCAGGGAGCACACCAGACAACAAGGGACCTGCAAGGCTTCCTGGGAATTGTAGTTTAAGAACATAAGAACAGCCCCACTGGAGCAGGCCATAGGCCCATCAAGTCCAGCTTCCTGTATCTCATAGCGACCCACCAAATGCCCCAGGGAGCACACCAGACAACAAGGGACCTGCAAGGCCTCCTGGGAATTGTAGTTTAAGAACATAAGAACAGCCCCACTGGATCAGGCCACAGGCCCATCTAGTCCAGCTTCCTGTATCTCACAGCGGCCCACCAAATGCCCCAGGGAGCACACAAAACAACAGATACAATCTGCATCCTGGTGCCCTCCCTTGCTTCTGGCAATCAGAGGCAGCCTGCTTCTAAAACCAAAGACTTGCATATACCTACTATGCCTTGTAACCTGTAATGAATGTTTCCTCCAGAAATTTGTCCAATCCACTCTTAAAGGCATCCAGGCAAGATGCCATCAATACTTCTTGCGGCAAAGAGTTTCACAAACTAATTACACACGGGGTGAAGAAATATTTTCTTCTGTCTGTCCCAACCCTAAGAACATAAGAACAGCCCCACTGGATCAGGCCATAGGCCCATCTAGTCCAGCTTCCTGTATCTCACAGTGGCCCACCAAATGCCCCAGGGAGCACACCAGATAACAAGAGACCTCATCCTGGTACCCTCCCTTGCATCTGGCATTCTGACATAACCCATTTCTAAAATCAGGAAGTTGCGCACAAACATCATGGCTTGTACCTCGTAATGGATTTTTCCTCCAGAAACTTGTCCAATCCCCTTTTAAAGGCGTCCAGGCCAGTCGCCATCACCACATACTGTGGCAAGGAGTTCCACAGACAAACCACACACTGAGTAAAGAAATATTTTCTTTTGTCTAACTCTCCCAACACTCAATTTTAGTGGATGTCCCCTGGTTCTGGTGTTATGTGAGAGTGTAAAGAGCATCTCCCTATCCACTCTGTCCTTCCCCTGCATAATTTTGTATGTCTCAATCATGTCCCCCCTCAGGCGTCTCTTTTCTAGGCTGAAGAGGCCCAAACGCCGTAGCCTTTCCTCATAAGGAAGGTGCCCCAGCCCAGAAATCATCTTAGTCGCTCTCTTTTGCACCTTTTCAATTTCCACTGTGTCTTTTTTGAGATGCGGCGACCAGAACTGGACACAATACTCCAGGTGTGGCAGTGGGCGTAGCTAATGATCTTGTAGCCCCGTGCCAAGCTCAAAATGTTGCCTTGGAAGTGATGTCACAACTGGAAGTGACATCATGCCTGGGCATTTTAAAAAGTGAAAATTGGGAGGAACCCACTTCCTTGCCCCAGCAGCTCACCACCCACTTGCTCTGCTGCTTCTATCTGCTACCTGGGGTCAAAGAATATTTTGTAGCTCCCCCTCCATAACAATATCAAATTTAATTAAGTAAATAAAAAGTTATTGTTCCATGTTGTATCATAATAACATCTCATTGTCACTCAGAACAATCAGTCTTCATAGGTCAGTTTTGATTTAAGAAAATCCACTTTTTGTTCCACAAGGCAGTTGTGTTTTCATTTTTTGGTTAATTGACCATAACGTTTGATATAATAGAGATATCCTAATGTGGCTTGTTTCATTGCATTCTGCATGAAATTACCTTTCCAATGATATATAACATGATGGTATTATTCATACATACCAAGATTTTCACAATTTTGTTCACTAGTGTCAAGCCCAGCTTGTTGCCCCCCTAAAGCTTGATGCCCACTGCAACTGCTGCCCCCTGCACCCCCTTAGCTACGCCACTGAGGTGTGGTCTTACCATTGATTTGTACAATGGCATTACGATATTAGCTCTCTTATTCTCAGTGCCTTTCCTAATGATCTCAAGCATGGAATTGGCCTTCTTCACTGCCGCTGCACTTTGGGTCAACACGTTAATTGAGCTGTCCACCAACATCCCAAGATCTCTCCCCTGATCTGTCTGAGACAGGGTTGACTCTTCAGGCATCCATCAAGGGAAGAAGGGGCAGGAGGGTTGGGGAAAGTCTGGACCTGATGAGGCTCTGATAAAGGCTGTGAAACTGTGAAGCACAATAAGGAAAGTTTGCGTTGAAATCTATCGGGTGCCCTGCATTTCCCCACACCCCCAATTTCAAGCATCCGTTGCATGGCTCCCCACCTTCCGCGTCTCAGCTGGTTGATGCCATAAGAACAATTTTGCCTGTCCAAGAAGTACTTGACTTTCAGGAGATGAATGTAACCGGCAGGCTCTTTTGATGACACACAAGGGAAGTGCAGGGGGTGCTGAGCCGCCATCTGAGAAAGTTGCTTGAAAACAGGAGTGGATTCAAAAGTGATGTCCAAGCCCGAATTCTGTGCACAGCGGAAGCCCAATGGACCTCAGTGGGCATCTCCGAGCAGAGGCATGTGGGGCCAGGCTGCGAGACCCAGATTTGTCTTTTGCACATCTGTGAATTGAGTGAAAGCTTCACATTCTCCTGGAAGTACAACCCATTTTGAAAGGCTGTCTTTGGATGAATGTGATTGACTTAGGGCCCAAACCTACCCAACTTACCAGCGCAGATTCTCTCTCTCTCTCTCTCTCTCTCTCTCTCTCTCTCTCTCTCTCTCTCTCACACACACACACACACACACACACACACACAGGATCTTTCCAGCGCATAGCAGAGACAGCAGCAGGAGTTCCATTACTGAAATGACTTTCCTAAATTGCTTCTGCCTTTCAAAGTCTTCACATCAGTGACCGATTACCTGTGTCTTGTCAATGGGTGCCTGGCTGGGATAATTGGGATGAAGGTTCCCCAGGAAGGCAGAAATGTGGAGCTTATTATGCAGGGTATGGCTAGAGTGGATTCAGAGATGCACTTTTCCCTCTCACACACCAGAACCAGGGGAGATCCACTAAAATTGTGGAGAGAGTTAGAACAGACAAAAGAAAATATTTCTTTACCCAGTGTATAATTACTCCCTCACCTTGGCACTCAGGTTCGGGCACACTGGATTGGGAGGGCTCAAGAGCTGTCACTTCCCTTACATTTGCAGGATGAAAAGAAAAGAGTTCCCTGCAGTCTCCAAGGGAGGGTCAGAGAGTGAGTGCCTGGTATTGCCTAATACATATGCACATGTATCTGAGGTGCTGGGTGCATGCCGGGAGAGCGAAAACCTGGCCATAAGAACATAAAAACAGCCCCGCTGGATCAGGCCATAGATCCATCTACTCCAACTTCCTGGCACAGAATGTTGGCAAAGAGGAGCTCCACTGAAACTGGTAAGTTGGCAGGTTGGGCAGAACAGAGCAGGGGGTGGGAGAGCTGAGGTGGATCAGAGAAACGGGCAGGGGTGTGTCAGAGGCAGGATCGACTTGCAGCAGATGCTCTGGAGCCAGCAGACATCCCCCTTTGTCTCCTTGGGCCTGCAGCAGCTAAAGTGGGCTTATGGAGGGCCAAGGGCAGATATTTTGCCTGGCATTTCCCAAGCCTCCTGATTGACCCCCTCCCCCCATAGCAAGTAGTGTAGCATGTTTTGGTGAGGGGAAAGGATCCAATTGGGCCATGAGTCTTACTTTCTAAAAGGTACAGTGTTCACTTTTAAGCAGTGAGTGAATAAAGGCCATCATTTGCCAGGTGACAACTAAAAATTAGGGGAAACTCATCCCCTGCACATCACCTGTAACATCTGGCCATATAAAGGAGAGGGAATCCGTCAGTCAGTCCTGCTGGAAGATAAAGTGCAGTTCGCTTTAGGCAGAAGGCAAAGTCCCTAAGCAGTGGTGGAAGGTGACAGACAGGGAAATGGCCTCAATTCCATCATTTGTTCAGACACAAACACCCAAATCCTGTGGCAAGCAAAGCCAGATTCCACCATCTCATTAAATTATGCAAATTAATCAGCTGTACCCCATCAACATGGTCTGTATAGTCAAAGGTCCATATAGTCAAAGCTATGAATTTCCAAGTTGTAATATATGGCTGTATATATTTCAGAGCGCGATACCATAGTCTTTCGAGACTGAAGGTTGCCAACTATGGAATATATGGCTGTGAGAGCTGGACCATAAGGAGGGCTGAGCACCAAAGAATAGACGCTTTGAGACATACAAAATTATGCAGGGGATGGACAGAGTGGATAGGGAGATGCTCTTTACACTCTCATATAATACCAGAACCAGGGGACATCCACTAAAATTTAGTGTTGGGCGGGTTAGGACAGACAAAAGAAAATATTTCTTTACTCAGCGTGTGGTCGGTCTGTGGAACTCCTTGCCACAGGATGTGGTGCTGGCGTCTAGCCTGGACGCCTTTAAAAGGGGATTGGACAAGTTTCTGGAGGAAAAATCCATTATGGGGTACAAGCCATGATGTGTATGCGCAACCTCCTGATTTTAGAAATGGGTTATGTCAGAATGCCAGATGCAAGGGAGGGCACCAGGATGAGGTCTCTTGTTATCTGGTGTGCTCCCTGGGGCATTTGGTGGGCCGCTGTGAGATACAGGAAGCTGGACTAGATGGGCCTATGGCCTGATCCAGTGGGGCTGTTCTTATGTTCTTATGTTATGCTTTTGAATTATAGTGTTGAAGAAGACTTTTGAGTCCCCTGGACTGCAAGGAGATCAAATCAGTCAATCTGACAAGAAATCAACCCTGATTGTTCATTGGAACGACAGATGCTGGAGCTGAAATATTTTGGGCATCTCATGAGAAGGGAAGACTCTTTAGAGAAGACCCTGATGCTGGGAAAAATTGAAGACAAAAGGAGAAGGGGATGGCAGAGGACGAGATGGTTAGATAGTGTCATGGAGGCAATGAAAATGAATTTGGACAAACTCCAGAAGTTAGTGGTAGACAGGGGGGCCTGGTGTGCTGTGGTCCATGGGGTCATAAAGAGTCAGACACAACTGAACAACAACAATAACAACCTTTAAAAAAAATATAACACAACTATAGTTGTTGTTGGCATCCTTCAGTCTCGGAAGACTATGGTATCGCGCTCTGAATGGTGGTTCTGGAACAGAGTGTCCTCTCCAGTGCGCAAAGCCTGGGTAAAGTAGATATGGAGGATAGACTGTTTCCCATGCAGCAAATCCCCCCTCTCCATGTCACTGAAATGGTCCAATGGAAAGGCAGAGGCCAATACGATTGGTTCCAGCGGCGTCGCAGGAGTCGCCAGAACGTGACTGTGTTCAGCCATGAACTGCCTCAGGGACTCCGGCTCCGGATTTTGCCCCAAGGTTGACTCCTGAAGCCTTTCCCATAACTGGATGTAGCCACAAGGCAGTGGAGGTTTGGGATCAGAGTTTTCCTTCTCTCAGATGAGCTGCCTTCCCAGGCTGACGAATCCCATCTACCGGTGGCTGTTTAGTCGCCTCTTACGAAAAGTACAGCCAAACTGAGGGCCTATTCTTGTCCCCAGCCCCCAGGGGAAACAACTATAGTATGTTGTTAGTATTAGTGAGTTAGTATATAGTATGAGTTGCCTTTGTTCCTGCTGGCCATGAAGAGACAAAGAGCACTGAAGCCACCAACCATCCAGAATCTGAATCTCTGCTCTGCCACTTTCTAACTGCCCAGAGGCTGTCAGTTTGCTTTGAACTGGAAATTTGCTTTTAGAAGACCCATATCAGTTCAGCCCTGGGGCGGGGGGCGGCTGGAGGCATGCCTGGGGGAGGGATGGGAGGCAGGTTCCTCTGCTCTGCAGGATCCAGGCCACTCGTGTAGGGCTACGCGCCCTACACGAGTGCCGTTACCTTACCGCTGACCTTTTAGTTGGCAGTAAAGTAAGTAGCCCCACTGCAGGGCCGCTTACCTTACTCGGGGGAAGGGAACGAATGTCCCCTTCTCCCAAGGCACCTCCTGCGGTATCTGGCGGCAGCCCTTCTCAGAGCTGCCACACCTGGGTGCCCCGGGCAGCTCAGGATTGGGCTGCCCATATTTATTGTCGAAGTTCCATCTAACTCCATAAAATTTCTGATGGAAAACTTAGAAGGATATGGAGAAGTTGCTGGTTTAAAAATAAACAATCAAAAGACTAAAATGTTACTTAAAAACATAAAAGAGAAGGAGACAGAAAGAATGCACTAATTTGGACTACAAATAACAACAAAGGTAAAATATTTAGGAATAATAATTACTAAGAAGACTAATTCATTGATGGAAGATAATTAAAATATTGAAAGAAATACAAAAAGATATGGAGAAATATGATAAATTACAATTATCCTTGATGGGATGAATTGCCTTATTCAGTTGGCAACCTTCAGTCTCGAAAGACTATGGTATCGCGCTCTGAAAGGTGGTTCTGGAACAGCGTCTAGTGTGGCTGAAAAGGCCAATTTGGGAGTGACAATCCCTTCCACACTGGGAGCAAGATGATGAATATATTACCAAAATTAATGTTTCTATTCCAGACAATTCCAATTATTTTAAAGAGAACATTCTTTGATGAACTTACTAAAATTACTACAAAATTCATTTGGCAGGGGAAGAAACCGAGAATAAGACTGAAATTATTGCAAGACGATCAAAGAGCCGGATTTGGATTACCAGATTGGGAATTATATCATCAAGCAGCAGCCTTGAATTGGATAAAAGATTGGGGAACCATGCCAAATTCAAAAGCAGTAATATCAGAAGCACATGATTTACAAATAGGCTGGCATGCCTTTCTTTTTTATTTATGATAGTCAAAAAAAAATGGATATTTTGGACAACATATTTTAAGAAGGTCTTTCATGTGAGTATGGGATCAAATAAATTGCAAAGTATATCATAAACTCCCTAGATGAATAAGACCACTAGAAATTGCAACTACCCAAACTGGGTTTAAAAATATCAAAATAAAGCATATAGCAAATTGTTAAATATCAAAAGGAGAGCTTCTAAGCAAAGATGAGCAGGAAGAGAGAGGATTAAGTCTGGACTGGTGAATGAATTACAAATAAGATCAAGATACAAGAAGACTTTAAAATAGGCATTTATGAAGAAGATATTTGATAAAATATTCTTGACTGATGATGGAAAATATATCAAGAAAATGTATAATTTTCTTCTTTAGATAAAAATGGAAGATGAGGTAGTGAAAGACTCAGTGGTGCTTTGGGCAAAAATTTTGGATATAATATTTTGATTATTGGAATCAAATTTGGAATTCAAATATTAAGTTAATGAAAGCGGTTTCTTTTAAAGAGAATTTATATAAAATGTTTTATAGATGGCATTTGACTGCAGATAAAATAGAAAAAATGTACCCAGGTTTATCAAATAAGTGTTGGAAATGTAACCAGATTGAGGGTACTTTTTATCATATGTGGTGGACGTGAAAAAACCAAGATATACTGGAAAATGATACAAAAAATGTTTCAAAAGATATTTAATGTTGTAATACCATTTAAACTGGAAACATTCCTCCTGAATACAGTGTCAGAAATTAAGGATTTACAAAAGAAATACAGCGGCAAGAACATTGTATGCACAATTATGGAAATCTACAGATATTCCTAACAGAGAAAAATTAATAGGTAAGATTTACGAAATTGCAGGAATGGATGTAGTAACAGAAAGAATGAAAGATAAAGATTTAGATAAAGTAAGAAGATTCTGGAAGCCGTTTTATGATTGGATAGATAGCTTTGAATATTATAGATTGAGTAGATTACAACATTAAATATATTTTGAAACATTTTTTGTATCATTTTCCAGTTTGGGCGCAATCCAAAGGGTGCCTTATGCCGGCCCAAGTCCCTTGGGTTGGAATAAGAGGGTCGCAAACGTGCCGTAAAGCATGTTTGTGCCTCCTCGCGGGGAAGCCAGGTCAGCGCTCCGAGAAGCACCGGCCTGCAGAGGCTGGCATAAGCCTCTGCCGCGGCTTTCCCTCAGCTGCTTGTGTCAGCGCGCTTGCGCTGACACAAGCAGCAAAGGTAGGCGTGGAGGGGCGGGGAAGAAGGGAGAAGGAGGTGTTTCTGGGTGGGGAGAGGGTGGGCGATGGGCTGCCCCGGGGTGCTTTCCAGCACTGACATGAGGGCAATGCAGCTCTGAGGTAAGGAAACAAACATTCCCTTACTTTGAGGAAGCCTCCATGAGTGACACCCAACTGCAAGATGCAGCACGTGACCCATTGGCACCGCTATGCCAGTGCTGGAAAGCACTGACATAAGGGGTTAGGATTGTGCCCTTAATTCCTTAGTCAGGAGGGGCCGTTTGGGCAGCGGTATCTGCCCGAGGTCTTCTGCCATGAAGACAGATGCCAAGAACTCATTTAATTTCTCTGCCATCTCCGCCTCCTTTTATCTCCCCTTTTCCTCCCTCACCATCCAAGGGCCTAGGGCTTCTCTAGCAGGTTTCCTGCTTCTGACGTATTTGAAGAAGCTTTTATTATTCCCATTATTTTCCTGGTCATGTGATCCTCATAGTCTCTCTTGGTCTCGCGTATCACCTTCTTACCTTTCTTTTGCCACAATTTATGGTATATTCCTTTTCATTCTTCTCATTAGGGCAAGACTTCCATTTACGGAAGGAAACTTCCTCGCCCTTTACAGCCTCTCTAACAGCCCAATTCTATGCATGTCTACTCAGAAGTAAGTCCTATTAGAGTCAATGGGGCTTACTCCTAGGAAAGTGTGGATAGGATTGGGCTATAACTTGGCTCATTAGCCATACCGGCATTCTCCTAGACTTGGTTGAAGCCTTCCTCCTTCAACTTACATTGCAAGTTCCACTTCAGCACAGATGGCCTTTCTTTTCACAGTATACTCATATAAGGTTTAGGATGAGTTTAAGCTGTTTTTGCTAGATATTCATTCATTCATTCATTCATTCCTCAGTTTATTTCTCTGAAGGGCACTCAAAGCGGATAAAGGATCCACTTCTCTTAGATGGAGAATGGATCCCTTTGATGGGCTTGATCATGTGCAGATGGTGGCAGTTTAGCCCTGGGTTGTTGTTCTGTGGTGATACAGGGATATTTCTTTGTGTGTGTTGTTGTTTATAAACGAAAGGATATAATTTTCATTAAAACAAAAAGAAGCCACGTTTTTCTCTGTCTCTTATCTTTATCTGCCCTTATCTTTGAAATGGGCACAATTGGGTGTAAAGTACTTTGCAAGTCCCAAGACATTTCCTTACCGTTAATTTGAGGAATAACAACGGTTGCAGCATAGTCCTTTATGAGACTTTCCACAGATGGCTGGGGTAAGAAAAGAAATGGCAAATCATCATGACCAATATCTTGGAAGGGGCTAAGGAGCCCTCCAGTTCGCCATTCCCACCTCTAACCACCCCCAAAGCAGCGAATCTTACATCTGTAGGACTCCATATCTGCTTTACATAAATCGTGTTCTGTTTGTGGAGGAATTCCAGTTAATGGGGAGGACCCAACACAAAGAGCCCCCCCCCCCCCCAGCTTAGGCTGAATCACCAGGTAGCTGGAAAAAGTGTTGGGTTGAATAGGATGAACAGGGGAGGGCCCTAGCCCATTTGCTCTCCAGATGGAGAAGTGGCTTTTCTGGCTGTGCCAATGGAGTCCTTGGGGTTCTCAGATCATGGGAGCATTCAGTTTATGTTCCCAAAGGCAGCTTACCGTTAACGGAAAGGGTCCAACCTCTGAGTGCTTTGGGGATAGCGACAATCTACACATGTTAAAGACAAAGAATGATCTTTTTTCTGTCCTAAAAGACAAGCCCAGTTGAGTCAAGAGAGTGGCCACATGAACATAAGAACATAAGAACAGCCCCACTGGATCAGGCCACAGGCCCATCTAGTCCAGCTTCCTGTATCTCACAGCGGCCCACCAAATGCCCCAGGGAGCACACCAGATAACAAGAGACCTCATCCTGGTGCCCTCCCTTGCATCTGGCATTCTGACTTAACCCATTTCTAAAATCAGGAGGTTGCGCATACACATCATGGCTTGTACCTCATAATGGATTTTTCCTCCAGAAACTTGTCCAATCCTCATTTTAGTGGATGTCCCCTGGGTCTGGTGTTATGTGAGAGTGTAAAGAGCATCTCCCTATCCACTCTGTCCATCCCCTGCATAATTTTGTATGTCTCAATCATGTCCCCCCTCAGGCGTCTCTTTTCTAGGCTGAAGAGGCCCAAACGCCGTAGCCTTTCCTCATAAGGAAGGTGCCTAATCATCTTAGTCGCTCTCTTTTGCACCTTTTCCATTTCCAGAAAAACCAGAACAGGTTCTAGCAGACAAATATTTGCCCTTTCCAGAGAAAGTTGGCTAAACTGAAATCTTATTGATATTGACGGGGCAAGTTATGGTCCACTAAGCTGTCACGTAACTTCTGGGTTAGGGCGCTGATACACAAGAGCAGTAGAGCTTCCCACTCGCCCTCCACCCTCTCAGTGAAGGATTGCTGTTTCTGTCCTTTCTCCCTTCCCTTTTCACTTGAAGTTGCCATGCTGCAACTAACAGAACAGTTGAGGTTCAGCAGAAGAAGAGGGGGTTGGAGGCTTCTCCCAGGTGCACCACAAGTGGTGGGCAAGAGAGGTAGATGTTGGGGTCTGAGGAGGAACTGGCATCACCTGTAAAGCATGCAAAGTGATACACCTGTTCCCCAGGTGGCACTCTGGCAAGCTGTACCTGTCACCAGAGCAGCAGGTCACCTAGGAACTGATTTATCTTGAGAACGTAAGAAAAGCCGAAACCCTGCCTAATGCAGAATTCAGTTCTCTGCAGTGGTCCACTGGCTGCCTCTGAGAAACCCACATGCAGGAGAGAAAGACAGACTTCTGCCCCTGCTCCTTATCAACTGGAATTTAGAGGCAGCCAGGCCTGCCCTGCGTGACTTTCTCCAATCCCCTTTTCAAGCCATCCAAACTGGTGGCCATTTTGCAGCAATGGATTCCATAGACGACTGACGCACAGTGTGAAGAAATTCCTCTTTTTGACTGTCCTGAAGCTCCCTCCAGTCCATTTCATTGGATGACCTCAGAGGATCTAGTACATTGAGAAAGGGAGAAAAATCTCTGTCCACTGTCTGCTGTGCATAATTTGATACATCTCAGTCTTGTATATAAAACGAACCTCAGTCAATCTTTCATTTCCTCTCATGTGCATTTTCCAAGGGAATTGTTCTCCTCCTGCAAATATTACACAGAGATCTGTTTCTGCCTCACTTTAGCCCTTTGCAGATGTTAATGAGCACCCACAGGCAGGTGGTGGGTGGGTGGCAGCTCCCCAGCTGCAGGCCCTTCCCCAATCTGAGTGCTCATGCAAAGGTGTGTAGCAGGGCCCATGGGGGGGGGGTACAGGGGGTAATTTGCACCCAGGCCTGGGATCACAAAGGGGGCCCAGGGGCCAAAATTTTCTGGGATCTTACATTTTCCAGTCTCACTCAGACTTGCTGCCCAGGTGGGATACTAGGGGTGCTACTATGAACTGTGTGGCAGCAACCGCCGTCTCAAGCCATATGCACCAGGCCAAGGAATTAACATAGAGTCAAATCTGGGAGGAAACTGGTCTGCTAGAGCAGCTCTTTGGCTTGTAGCCCACTTGCCATGAAGGAGCGTATAGGAGCTCAGGGACACAGCTGAGGGACTGCTGCTGCTGCTGCTGCTGCACACAACGCACACACAGTGTGGCACACACAGGACACTTTCCATTCCAGTGTGAGTTTAAACATGATGATGCTAATTTTCTGCAGTGATTTTCTATATTTAAATGCTTTTAGAGAAACTTAGGAGTCTGTTTGGTTTTCCATATCACTGTATCCAACTGCCAACTTTGCATAGCTGGGTAGACTTGGGCTCCACATTGGGAAGACTGGTAGACGTGGGTTCCAAAGACTTCTGGTGGACACTACACCCACCCCTCTCTGCTCCCATTCTGCACACCCTGTCACCACCCTACCCCATTCTGTTTCACCCCTCCCTGGTGTGTAGAGCTCTTCTGATAACATGGAGCGAGACCTCCACACAAACGATTGTATGTGCAGGAGCTCATGACACACAATTGAGTAAAAGGCCTGCCCTAGTACCGCAGTCATCTCTCCTGAGGGCATCGTGTTGCACTTCATTAATGTCTGCAGAAAACCCTTGGCTGTGATTCTGGAGGCAGAGCCCAGCTCTGAGACCAGCAGGGCACTCTGCCAAGACATTTCAACAGCAACTCTGCTTCTGCTTTCTATTGTGCAAGAGCAGATTTCAAAAGATGCCCCCTTCTCAAAAGGCAGGAATGGGGAGAATTATTACTTCATTGTGCAGGGAAAGCTGCCACCTCTGATGGTAGCCATTTCTGCAGGGGCTTTTTTTCCAAGTTAATGTAATACTGGCCCTTCCTGGACAACCTGTTAAAGCTCCCAGGGTGGCTTTCAGAATGTTCATGAGATGGATGCCAGTTCTGGGAGACTGTATGCCAATCTGCAGGGTTGGCAACCCCACTTTAAGAACATAAGAAGAGCGCCGCTGGATCAGGCCAAAGACCCATCTAGTCCAGCTTCCTGTGTCTCACAGCGGCCCACCAAATGCCCCAGGGAGCACACAAGACAACAGACACAACCTCCCCTGCATCTGGTGCCCTCCCCTGCATCTGGCAATCAGAGGCAGCTTGCCTCTAAAATAAAAAACATGCACATACCTACTATGACTTGTAACCCATAATGAACTTCTCCTCCAGAAATTTGTCCAATTCCCTCTTAAAGGCATCCAGGCAAGATGCCATCACTACTTCTTGTGGCAAAGAGTTCCACAAACTAATTACATGCTGGATAAAGAAATATTTTCGTTTGTCTGTTCTAACTCTCCCAACACTCAACTTTAGTTGATGTCCCCTGGTTTTGGTGTCATGTGAGAGGGAAAAGAGCATCTCTCTATCCATTCTATCCAGCCCCTGCATAATTTTGTATGTCTCAATCATGTCCCCCCTCAGGCGTCTCTTTTCTAGGCTGAAGAGGCCCAAACGCCGTATCCTTTCCTCATAAGGAAGGTGCCCCAGCCCCGTAATCATCTTAGTCGCTCTCTTTTGCACCTTTTCCATTTCCACCATGTCCTTTTTGAGATGTGGTGACCAGAACTGGACACAATACTCCAGGTGTGGCCTTACCATCGATTTGTACAACGGCATTATAATATTAGCCGTTTTGTTCTCAATACCTTTTCTAATGATCCCAAGCAGAGAATTGGCCTTCTTCACTGCCGCCGCACATTGGGTCGACACTTTCATTGACTTGTCCGCCACCACTGATCTGTCACAGTCAGCTCAGAACCCTTCAGCCCATATGTGAAGTTATGGTTCTTCAGCCCATATGTGAAGTTATGGCTGGGGCAGACGTGGCCATGATGATGATATGACCCTGAAATGGCATGCATGGAATTAAGTACCTTGAGAATCCCAAGCAGAGATTCCAGGCCACATTAGAAGCCCTGTTTCATTCTGGGAGCAGAGTCTGTGGGCCCAGTCCTAACTAGGAGTGTAGAGGAGTTTGCAACAGTGGAACAGTGTTCCACTTTCATAAACTGGCTGTTAACTGTGCACATAGTGTGCTGCTAGTGGCCATTTTGTAAGCACCACCACAAGAGGTGGTGGTGATGCAACCTTGCTTGTGGCAACTGGGAGCTAACTGGGGGACCCCAGGACTGCAAATGGCCCCCGGGCAGGGGTTTGCCCACCCCTGTTCTTGAAGAAGAACTCCAAATGTTGTAGCATTTCCTTTTAAGGGGGGAGCCCCAGCCCTTTAATCTCTTCCAGCTACCACGTTTTCCAGACTCACAAAGAGAGTCTGGTCCAACAAGAAGCTGACGGAACATACCAAGATCCAGGTCTACAGAGCTTGTGTCCTGAGTACACTTCTGTACTGCAGCGAGTCATGGACTCTTCGCTTACAACAGGAGAGGAAACTGAATGCATTCCACATGCGCTGCCTCCGACGCATTCTCGGCATCACCTGGCAGGACAAAGTTCCAAACAACACAGTCCTGGAACGAGCTGGAATCCCTAGCATGTATGCACTGCTGAAACAGAGACGCCTGCGTTGGCTTGGTCATGTCGTGAGAATGGATGATGGCCGGATCCCAAAGGATCTCCTCTATGGAGAACTCGTGCAAGGAACGCGCCCTACAGGTAGACCACAGCTGCGATACAAGGACATCTGCAAGAGGGATCTGAAGGCCTTAGGAGTGGACCTCAACAAGTGGGAAACCCTGGCCTCTGAGCGTCCTGCTTGGAGGCAGGCTGTGCAGCATGGCCTTTCCCAGTTTGAAGAGACACTTGGCCAACAGTCTGAGGCTAAGAGGCAAAGAAGGAAGGCTCACAGCCAGGGAGACAGACCAGGGACAGACTGCACTTGCTCCCAGTGTGGAAGGGATTGTCACTCCCGAATTGGCCTTTTCAGCCACACTAGACGCTGTGCCAGAACCACCATCCAGAGCGCAATGCCATAGTCTTCTGAGACTGAAGGTTGCCAACAGAGATATAATCCAGAGCTAAGAACTGCTCACAGCAGCAGCCACCCACATGTCCTTGGACATTGTTGTTGCTCAGGGTTAATGCCAGGAAAAAGGAGGAGAGTTTGGCTGCCTGTGTCCCAGCAGACGTCCCTGAGACGTCTCAGGCACCCCGTCTCAAAATAAATGAGTTTGTGGGGCTTGCGCTTCCAAGAGAAGGAGAGAAGAAAAAGGGAAAATGGTATTTTCAACGCTGGCATTCCAACACCGATCACAGCTTGCACCACCTCACTGTAGAGAATTCAAGCAGCTGCTCCAGACAGCCGAAAAACATCAGTCGCCCTTTTTTCCGGGCCTTGTTTCAAAAGGAAACGGGTGCATTAGGCATGCCTTGTTCCGAATGCTGAGCAGGGTGCTGTGTGATGCCTGCCTCCAGCAGCTTTTGGCCCCTTCAGCTTCTGCCCCCCAAGTGGGCCAACTGGCTCCTTTCCAGTGGTGCTCCACTTCTATATTAGCCGGGGGGACAACTGTCCCCATTCACCGCTCTGTGTCCTTTCTCGATGGAGGTTTGCTGCCTGTTACAGGACAGAGGGCTACCTCCTCATTGCCTTTGCCCAGACATCCCCTTTGCCATGTGAGCCTTTTGTCCTGGAAAAGAGGTTTGGAAGTTTTCTTAGTCATAATGACACGTCTGTCTGCCCAGGGCTGGCCTTAGGAGCTGCCGGGCCCAATGAGAAATACTGTATGCACTTGCACAGCTCCAGGTTCACAGCCAAGGTCTGCAGAATCCCAGACAAATCCCAGATAGAATTTATTATAGCTTTTATATCCCCACTGACTTTTTAAGAATCCAGAAAATTGTTGCTAATTATCTCTAAAACCCGCAGTGTGGTGTTAGGTGTCCGTTGCAACGTGTTGTTGGGTGTATTTGACAAGACTAGAGTGGGTTACCCTCGCACAGGGGGCCCTTCGGTGTGGGGCCAATGGGGAGCAAGTGGCTTACGGCTGGGCAAGGGTCATAAAACACCCACTCTGCTGTTCCAGCCGGATTCCGATGCCGCCACCCAGCAGCAATGCGCCACTCTCGTGACTCTTCAGCATGGGAGATTCCATGCTGGGCCTTCAGCTGCGAGGCGAGGTTCTGGCTGCAGCTGCCGTCACTCTGCTCCCCACCCCAGTGCAGGGCCCCTCCAGGTGTGGGGCCCAATTGGTCAAACTGCCCTAAGCCAGCCCTGTGTCTGCCTCCCCACAGGGACATCATCCACGCGCACGTGTGCATTGGCAAAACACTGCAGAACAAGCAATCCTACATGATCAGACATATGCCTGCATCAAACCTATTTTGTGTGGTGTCTTATTGAGCAGGTGTAAGGACACTCTAAGGTGTGTTGCGAGGACTCTGTCCCTATGGAATCTGGATGGGATTGTACCTGCAGTTCTGGGCAAGATTCTCTTTCTGCAGTGACTTCCCACACTTTGCACATGGAGAGAAACTTAATGAGATCCTCTGTGCAGAGTTCCAGAATGCATCGAGGAAAGTCTTCCGCCTGAGCCAGAGTGAAACCAGAGGAGTGGTGCCGAGCAGCCCGGAGAAGCAAGGGTGGGATGGAGTGGGGGGAGGGGAGACTGCAGTCCACACAACACCAGGCACAGAGGATGGGTGCTGTACGCCTTTATTCGGGGAAGGGCAGACAGGGTCACCTGCTTCCCCAAGGATGGAGGGAGACGAAGGCCGCTGGGCAACAGGGGACCGCACACCGTGTGCGGGTTCAGTCTTCGGCTTGAATCGGTGAGTTCTGCTATCATCGGATGAAAATGGTGCAGGACTCATTGTGCCGGGGACTGAGCTGTGGAAAGGAAGAAGCAGCAGGTCATGGATGAGCCTGGATGCTCCTGCCTGCCTACCCACCCCCTGATTGCTGGGCCAAACGCCCCCCTCCCGGTGCCCTTTCAGACGCAGAGGTTCTTCCCTGTCCAGAGCTCAGACGACTTATTGCAGGTCAGACCACACCTTTCCCACCTGACCAGCCCGTGCATGCAGGAGCTCCTCCTGGTCCCTCCCCTCAGCCCACTCGCACACTTCTCAGCAACACCACCAGGCACTTAGATGCCACTCCTCAGAGCTCTGCCACCGACTGCCAGGTCTGGCCCATCTATGAGGCGCAGTGATGTGGGCTGCATCAGCAGGGCAGGAGGGTGGTGGACTGCGGGTGCCCTGCCTCTGCTGCCACCACTGATGCCCTCCAACGGATGGAGCTGCGCTGGTCTGCTTTCCTCCCTCTCAAAGTGAGCAGCAAGCAGATCACCCACCTTCTTGTCTCACTCCTGACTCGGTTTCCTCAAATGTGGAAATTCAGGGACTTCCAGGGACTGCAGGAACAAAGGAGCCCTGTCCTTGGTACAATTCCTTTTACTCAGACTGCCATTCCCAATTTTGTGGAACTGAGGACTCCTTTTTCATGAGCAGAGCTGGCAGTGGGCAACCCAAGGGCGGCACCGGACAGGGTTTGGGGTCATGCCACCCCTGCTGACTTCTTACCTAGGTTCCCGCAGACCATCAAGCATTCCAGCTTGCTGGAGAACCGATTGCCATTTCCCCCACAGAGCCCGTAGACAAATATCTCGCACATCTTGGTGCCTGAGTTGTAGTAGTACATTTCTGAGTAACCCAGACAAGGACCAGAATCTTTTGGCAGCTTGCAAACCTCTGAGGCCACAGAAGGAAGGGAAAGGGAGAAGAAGAAATCAGCAAATGGCTGCGTTGCCTCCCAAAATTCTGAATCCAAAGTTTAAGCTTTCTTGTTACAACATTTACAGTACAATCCTAAGCACTCTATGGGCGCAATCCTGAGTGCACCTTGGGCCGGCACAAGTCCCCTGCGCAAGCCCAAGAGGGTAGCAAATGTGCCATAAAACACATCTGCACCTCCACAAAAGTTGGCTGGGCTGGTGCAGGGATGCGCACTGGCCAGCAGAGGCTGAATCCTGCCTCTGTGCAAACTCTGGTAGGGAGAGCTGTATTGGCTGAGCTCAGCTGACATATGGATCTGGGGAGGGTGGGGAGGAGGCAGGGGAGATGCAGGAGGGAGGCATTGCGGGGTAGGGGAAGGGTGGGCAGAGGGTGGTCCTGGGGCGAGGTGAGAGTGGGAGGTGCAGCTGGGACCCGGCTCTTATGCCGGATCCCAATCCCGTTAACCAAGCGGTGCAGAGTGCAAGCTGCTCCTCTCGCCTCAGACTTATGCCACCTCCTGAAGTGGAGCAAGTCTGAGGAGACGCAGTGGGGTTGCGGTGGCTTACCTGGGGGTAAGGGGGTTTCCCCTTACCTCCGGTTAAGCCACTTTGGGCCCCTAACTTGTGCTGGATACAGTGCAGGCCTGCTGTGCAGCGCAAGGTAGGATTGCGCTGCACAGTGCTTTGCGGCAACATAGGAATTAGATGTGCCGGTGGGAAGGCCTGTAGCGGCTCACCAAAGCTGGTGGAAGGAACACCGTGTGCCAGAGAAGATAAGGCCTGAGCCAGGCAGTGGAGGAGAGGGGCAGCGTGGCTTCCCCTGTAGACCTGCAGTGAGTGGCTTCTTAATGGGAGCACTGAGGATGCTGAGCTCCCGCTCAAGAGAGGCTCGCCTGCATCCCTTACTAACCAAGTCCTACATCAAATCAAGCTCCTGCAATTTGCTACTCATCACGTTATGAGTACATCCCCCCTTTTTATGCATAGAGAGTTACTCATAACATAGTAACCAAACAACATTTCACGTGCCTACATCCATGGATGCCAGCATACCAGATGAACTGTTCTCCCAGAAACTCTGGCATACAGGCCATGTTTCCAGAAGACTTGGTTGAGCCTCAGGTTCTGGTTGGCTTATCTGATCCCCCTCCCCCCACCTTCTGGAAGGAAAGCAATGACCTCACTTATGGTCTAGCTGAATGCAACTTTGCAATTCTGTCTACAGTTTGTGTTTGCTCTCCTGAATGCAGTTCCAGCAACTCTTGCATTTTGGGTCAAAGCGTAAAGCATAAACCGTACGGCTCCGTTTTGCTCCCTCCGCTGGGAATGGCTCCAAAGGGAGGGGCTGCTTGCCCACCCCACTGAGCCTCCCCGCCAGACTGAGTGCTCCACCCCCTCCAGCTATGCCATCGCTCACAGGAACTGCTGCCCATGGCCAAGACAAGGTAGCTATATCTTGCACTTTGAACTCTCAGTTCTCACACTCCCCCCTTCCCATTTCCCCTCCTCTTTATCTTTAGTGGTTAGCAGCTGGGTTCGAAGAAGCAGGGACTCCTGGAACTCTGTCCCTATAACTTCCCCCTTTCCCTCGGTTGCACCAGTGGCGTTGCTAGGGGGGTGCGGAGGATGTGGGCCGCACCCAGGTGACGCGCCAGGGGATGACGTGCCCTGGGGGGATGATGCGCTAAAATAGCAGAATTAGGAGCTACCCTGTCATGCCATACACTGTTGGATGTGGAATGTCCAGCAGAATGCAATGCAAAAAACCCGAGTGAAATCACTCCTTTCCTTCAAAAGTTATGGCCAAAAAACGAAAAGAAAAGAAATGCATGGACCCCTATGGAAAGTGAAAGTGAGCCGTATTGTGCGTTTACTCGTGAGTAGGCATACTTGCCATAGTCCATCGGAAAGGGCAGGCTGAGAGGAATCCAATGACACCAGAATGGTCCAATCCAATAAATGCAGCCCCCAAAAAACACCCAAGAAGTTCCCTCCCTCCCAGCTGCGAGTCTATTGAGCCCGAAACAAAGTCACGTGGCCGCGTTTACTAGCGAGGAGGCAAACTTGCGTTAGTCCATCAGAAAGGGCAGGCAGAGAGGACTCCAACAAAATCAGAATGGTCCTGATCCAATGAATACAGCCCCCAAAAACATAAAAGGGAGGAGGTCCCTCCCTCCCAGCCCTATGGAAAGCAAAGCAGCCTCACGTTCGTGTTTACTTGTGAGTAGGCAGACAAGCCTTGGCTGGTGGTCAGGCCAGGCAAAGGGGAATGTGAGGACACAAAATGGTCCAGATCTGATGGAACTGAAGCTCAACATATGTTCCAGAAGGCAGCCTCTCTATCCAACAAAAAACGACAAAAAAGAGGCTTGAATGGTAAGGGAAAAGTTTTCTATTTTGCACTTGCAAAGCCAGGTGGATCTTTATTCTGATGTGCCTGAAATAGAAGAACTTTCAACTGGGCACTGGGAGGGCTGAAGAGCTCACTGATTCTTTTTGGGGGGTTGTTATTGCAGGCAGACTACAGAATAAGCTCCATTGACCACTATGGGACTTACTTCTGAGTAGACATGCATAGGATAGGGCTCACAGGCTGCAATCCTACCCACACTTTCCTGAGAGTAAGCCCCATTGACCACTATGGGACTTACTTCAGAGTAGACATGCATAGGATTGGGCTCACAGGCTGCAATCCTACCCACACTTTCCTGAGAGTAAGCCCTATTGACCACTATGGGACTTACTTCAGAGTAAACATGCATAGGATTCGGCTCACAGGCTGCAATCCTACCCACACTTTCCTGAGAGCAAGCCCCATTGACCACAATAGGACTTACTTCAGAGTAGACCTGCATAGGCTTGAGCTCACAGGCTGCAATCCTACCCACACTTTCCTGAGAGTAAGCCCCATTGAGCACTATGGGACTTACTTCAGAGTAGATTCACTTGGTGGAACAGGACTGGCTCCCCCTTATTTATTTCTTTTATTTTAATTTAATTATTTATAATTATTTATTTTAATTTGCTTGATGATGTCACTTCTGGCCATGACATCACTTCCAATGGGTCCTGGACAGATTGTCATTCAAAAAAGTGGGTCCCAGTGCTAAAAGTTTCAGAACTGCTGCAATAAGGTGTTAGTAAGTTGACACGGGGTGTGTGTGAGACTCTACAAGTTTTCAAAATCACTAAAATCAGAATTTGGAGGAACAAGACCATCATGTTATATATCAATCAATGTGCCATTTCATGCAGAATGCAATGAAACAAACCACATTGAAATATTTGTGTTCTAACAAAAGGTACAGCCAAAAAACCAGTGGGGGTGGGGCGATGGTATATAACCACGCCCACCACCTGGGGTGTTGCCCCGCCCACTGCATGGGGTGATCCGCAGGCCTCCCGCACCAGGTGACACGAATCCTAGTGATGCCACTGGGTTTTACCGAATAACTCATCACTTTAGGGCTGCAATCCACAATCCTCTCCACATTTACCTGGGAGCAAGCCCCATTGACTACAGCGGGATTTACATCTGAGTAGACATGCCTAGAATTGGGCTCTAGGGCATTTCAATAATTCTCTATTGCATCTTTTGGGTATCTGTTTTGCGTGTTATTCAGATCCCATGTTCCAATACAGCTGCCAGCCGTGCAATATATATTGATTCCCCTAAACTCCATCTCTTTTGGTTACAAGAGGGTATCTGGGATCAGAGGGAACCCCTTGTCTTGGTACCCTTCCTTGTTCAGCTCTGCGCTTCAGTGCTGCAGATGTTGTGCTTTGTGTTGATATTAGGTTGCCTGGACGTAAAGATCTCAGCTTAATGAGAATAAAAGTGAAAATTGAGCAGCAGGCTAAGGAGAAAAATGCAGCATGGAACCACCACAAGTGACACACAAGATGATGGTCAAATTGGAGAGATGGGCAGAGCCCCCCCCACTCGGCCTGAACTCTGCCCCTTCTGAGGGATGCCCTGCATTCCTTCCGATGAAGAGCCACGGTCAGATCCAGCAATCCACTGGCGCTGCCTGGCCAAGGTCGCAAAGCCAGGTTCCCCTACCTGGGCTGATCTTCCCGCAGGCCTGCTCACAGGCCTCCTTGGTCTCAAAGTTGTTGCTGTTGCCCCTGCAGCCCCCATAAGTGAACTGCAGGCACTTCTTCTGGGCGGGGTTGTAGTAGTAGCGCTTGATATTTCGTTTGCACGGTCCAGTCATGGGCGGCAATTGACAGCGTTCATTGTGCACTGTGAGAGACAAAGGGGGCACGTGAGGAAGGGGCTCGGAGAGCTCCCAGAGGCTCTGCTCCTGCCCAGGCACCCTAGGAGAAGCCCCACCATTCCTGTGCTGTGGGGCTGGAAGTCTTGCCTGTACCTGGGTCTAGGCAACCCCTCACTTCTGGGTGAGGGGACAGTCCTGGTCATCCTCACAAGTGTTGTTGAAGCAGCAACACTTCAAAAGCAGGGCTGTCCACCCTCCTCCCACCCAGGAATGCCTCCCTCCCGCCCCCCGAGCCTTGTGTTGGCCCAGTTGGTGACACCCCCCCATCAGCTCAGAGGCTTCTGCCAGTGCATAGACTTCTCACCAGCCTTGCACCAGCTCATGTGCAGCTCAGGATTTCTGCATTTTTCGTCCTTGGGAGAAACAAAATATGTGAAAAAATAAAAACATGTGCAGTGCAATCCTGAGCTGCACATGAGCTGGTGCAAGTCCGTTGTGCAAACGTGCCATAAGGCATGTTTGTGCCTCCTCGACAGTCGGCAAGGCCGGCGTGAAATCTATGCGCTGGCAGAAGCCTCTGCGCTGACGGAGGGGAGAGAGCCTTGCACCGGCCCAGCTGGGCCAACGCAAGGCTCTGGGGTGGGCGGGGAGGAGGCGGGAGGAGGCAATCCTGGGTGGGAGGAGGGTGGGCAGTGGACAGCTCCAGGGGCAGGTGGGCGGGGAGCGGGAGGCGGGGCTGGGATCAGGCAGTTATGCTGGATCCCAACCACTGTTCCCGGGGAGGTCGGAGTGGCTTGAAGCCGCTCCACTCTCCTCAGTATGTTGCTCTCTGTCCACACTTTCAATGGCTCTCGATCATGTCCCACCTTTGCCGCCTTGTTTCCAAGGCAGAAAGCCCTCCTTGTTGTAACCTTTGTTGTAGGGAAACAGCTCCTGCCCCCTTGTCATTTTGGTTGTCCCCTTTTGAGTTCTTCAGTCTCCTTCTGGAGGTGTGGCAACCAGAACAGGACACAGTAGTCCAAATGTGGCCGCACCACTGATTTGCACAGAGGCAATGCAGTGTTAGGATTTGGCCCCTTTCCAGCCTGGTTCCAGCCTGTGGCATAGGGCCACTTGGAGGGGTGTTTGGGGGTGGGGGAAATGGGGACTGCAGCTGGCCTGAGGTGGTGATACCCGCCTTCTTCCAGGTGGCTAGTCCCTTGTGAGAAAGAGATATGCCTTGCCGCCCTCATGCAGGACCACCTTCCCCCTCTCCTGCCCAGAGGGTCAGGTTCCTTCTGGATGTCCCTTGCCTCCCTTGGCTGTAGCCATCAGCCCCCGCTTTGAGAGAGGGTGACCACAGGGCAATGTTTCTCCTTTGGGAGACCCTCTCGCCTTGAGGACAGAGGTTTTCTGTTTCTCCAGAGGAGCATTACTCTTTGGGGAAAGTGGCACCTCTGAAATCAGCACCTTTCCCTGTGCAAAACGAATGCCCTGAAAGCACAGGCTGTGCCTCATCGAGGCCACCAGGGAGCTTCCTGCCAATTGGCTCTATTGTCTGCATGTCAAAATGACATGTATTTTCTTGGTGCTGAGGAGTCATGCATGTCCCTCTGTGCGCACACACAGCCGTGTGAGGGCACATGCTAAGTCTCCCTCATTTGCTGGGCAAAGACGTGGCTGCAGGTTGTGTTATGCCTCCTGGATAGCACTTATGTAGAAACCCAGACCTGGGTGGGGCTTTTGAAAGACATTGCTGGGGGGGGGGGAATCTTTGGGAAAGGGGGTGCCCTGGAGAGGGAGCAGGAGAGACCACTTACCCTGAGGAGTTCCCTGCCCAGAAATGGGCATCGGCTCAGTCCAGAGAGTGAGGAGACCCACCAGGAGGAGGAAGCTGCTGGCACGCATGGTGAGTCCGTGATGGGAGTCCACCCCTTGTCCAGGGGCCTTTATAACTCCGCAAACTGCATTCCAGCAGAGTTGCAGCATCGCGAAAGCAGAAGAGGAAGCTGGTGGGTGAGGGACAATGTGGAAACACTTCTTGGAGAGGTTAGGTAAGAATAACCGTCATTGCCAAGGTGAAAGACCTGTTGCTCTCTCCCCAGGGCTTGCAGGCTCTGCTGGTGTAAGAAGCACAGCTCTGCGGAGTCACCTCCTTGGACAGAACCCATCCCCAAATCCCTTGGACTCAGCACTGCTCACAGCAGCAGCACCAGACACCTCCACTCCCTTGAATACTATTGCTTTCTCAGAGGTGCCTTGATCCGCAGAACATCAGAATGGCCCCGCCAAAGGCTTCCTGCAGCTCAGCAGATGCTCAGGGAAGACATCAAGGCACCTGCATCCTGACGCCCTCCCTTGCACCTGGCATTCTGAGGTAGCCTACGTCTAAAACCAGGAGGGTGCACAGACCCATCAGGGCTTGTAACCTGTGATCTGGGTTTCCTCAATAGATCTGTCCATTTCCCTCTGGCAGTGGCTGCTGCTGTTTGCTTCCATTTTTCATCTTCCTATAGATCTGATTGACTGTGCACACCGTTGTGATTCTGTCTGCAGGCAGTCACGGCCTCAAGTCATCACAAAGCCACACTGATGTGTTCCAAATGTGTCAAAATGCCAAGTGTGGCTTACCCTGGCTGTGGATTCTGGAGTGCATTGGATTCAGCAGCAGAAAGAGACTAAGGGCACAAACCTAACCAACTTTCCAGCACTGAACTGGCTGCAATGCAGCCTCAAGGTAAGGTAACAAACATGCCCTGACCTTGAGGAGGCCCCCTTGACTGCCTCCCCACTACTGAATGTAGCGCATGCCACGTTGGCACGGCTATGTCAGTGCTGGAAAGCTGGTTAGGATTGCGCCCTAAGGCTGCACTCCTGGGCAGACCTGAGGAAACCCCTTTGAACTCAGCGTGGAAATGACTTCTCAGTGAGCAGACTGGTGATGTCTTCAGGATCCAAGAGGTTTTGTATGTTTACTATGTTTTTGTCCCACCATTCAAGAAAGAGTTTTTAAAGCACAATGGAAGCAAGATGGTTCCCTGCCCCAAAGGCCTGACAATCTGGAAGAGGGGCAGGAAAAGAGCAGGAAAGGGTGAGGGATTCGGAAAGAAGGGTGAATGGGGAAGAAGAGGGGATTCCCCTGGCGTTGGCCTGACACCAACCTCAGGCCATACTCAGCTGGCCCGGAGGAAACCAGGCTCCCTTTTCTTCTGCTCCGTGGCCATTGAGGACCGGCCACTGGGCCTGATTGCTGGATTGAATGGGAGGTATGGGTGGAAACTGTGTCCCTTCAGAAGCCAGCTCTTCCAGTAGAACGAAGCTGGCAATTCAGGGCCTCTTGGTACCAGCTTGGAGAGTCTTTGCTCTGCGAGAGGAGAGGGAGTCAACTGCCAGGTAGCCATTGTCTGATGAGTGCAGAGGTGCCAGGACAGAAATCAGGACACCTGGGGGGTGGCAATGGAAGCTACATGCCATAGCAACCCCGAGGCAGACTCTGACTTAAGAGAAATCAGGCCAGGTTGATTGGAAGGAACCAGGAGGGGTTTCGCCATATACTTGGAAGAGATGAAGCCTGTTCTTGGATGGGAGTGCAGCGGGATGGCAACGACCACCCTGCACAGTGGGACACAGAGAATCGATCCAAAGTAGTAAGTAGTTAGGTGTATTGTTTTGCTGCTGCCTTAGCAAGTGTGTACTCTCACTTAAATCCTGGAGACCTCATCTCTCTCCCTCCCCCCCCCATGTGGGGTGGAGGATTCTCCTCATACTTACTAACATGGAAGAGCTTTAATAAATCTTTGAAGTAAACAACTTGGAAGCAAGTTGTTCCATCCTTGGGTAAAAAACACAAAGTTGGTGCTGGAATCTTTCTCCAATTCCCCCCCCCCCCACGATGACGTACAGGCCCAGCAGTTCCTGCCATGTCAATCTGAAGGGTTCCTGTCACTCTGTGATGGATCAACAGCTCCTGGCAGGTTTCATGACGAACACAGAAGCAGCAAGAGAGCTACAAAGTGATGATGGACACTCTAGGCCAGTGTTTCTCAAACTGTGGGTCGGGACTCACTAGGTGGGTTGTGAACCAATTTCAGGTGGGTCCCCATTCATTTCAATATTTTATTTTTAATATACTAGACTTGATGCTACCATGGTCTGTGACTGCATTTGGGGAAATGTTACAGACCTGTACTTTTAACAAGCAACTATGCATATTCTTTTAACAATGATAGTCAATGGCATGTACTCTTGGATAGGATTGCAGCCTAGGATTGTTAAAAATGTTCCTGCTTGATGACATCACTTCCGGTGGGTCCTGACAGATTCTCATTCTCAAAAGTTGGTCCCGGTGCTAAATGTGGGAGAACCACTGCTCTAGGCAATCTCTCTTCCACAGGGCCTCTTTTTTGACTGGCTTGCAAGATTGGATGCAGTGATGATAGTCCCTGAAAAATTTCCTATGCAAATGTGCTATTCTGAGCATTACGAATTTTATTTTATAATTATGATAAATGGTATGTCCAATTTTATGGACCCAAACACCTTTAACTTGCATGTAAATTTAAGGGCACCTGCTGGATTGGGGAGCAAAGTTGGGAAAAAAGGGAACATCCACTGGGCGGGGCATCTGACGGAGCAGTCAGACTGGGAGCCCAGGTCTACCCACACAGCAAATCTCGGTCATGGAGGCCACGGGTTCAACTGGGAGCCCTGGTCTACCTAGCAGTTAGATCAGGGCTACAAGTCCAGGCACACGCCCAGGTCTATCTGCTTGGTTGACCTGGGCTCTGGAGTTAAGCTAGTGAGGTTGCTGGGAGCTGCAAGGGGGCAAGCTTGGGGGGGGGGCTGCCCACTGCAATGGGCATCTGTTCTGTGAAACCGCATCTGAATTCTGATCCTCTCCACACCTTCCAGGGAGTAAGCCCCATTGACTATAATGGGACTTACTGGAACGTGCTGGAATCCCTAGCATGTATGCACTGCTGAAACAGAGACGCCTGCGTTGGCTCGGTCATGTCGTGAGAATGGATGATGGCCGGATCCCAAAGGATCTCCTCTATGGAGAACTCGTGCAAGGAAAGCGCCCTACAGGTAGACCACAGCTGCGATACAAGGACATCTGCAAGAGGGATCTGAAGGCCTTAGGAGTGGACCTCAACAGGTGGGAAACCCTGGCCTCTTAGCGGCCCGCTTGGAGGCAGGCTGTGCAACATGGCCTTTCCCAGTTTGAAGAGACACTTGGCCAGCAGTCTGAGGCTAAGAGGCAAAGAAGGAAGGCCCATAGCCAGGGAGACAGGCCAGGGACAGACTGCACTTGCTCCCGGTGTGGAAGGGATTGTCACTCCCGAATTGGCCTTTTCAGCCACACTAGACGCTGTTCCAGAACCACCTTTCAGAGTGCGATACCAGAGTCTTTCGAGACTGAAGGTTGCCAACACACTTCTGAATAGACTTGCATAGGGTAGGGCAATCCTCTCCACACCTTCAACCTCCCTCCTGAACAGCTTGCCTCGGCTCCCCGGAAGTCCAGGGCAGCGAGTCGGCCAGGTCACCTCCCCTCCTCAGAGCTCTCTCCTCCTCAGCGGCCGGCTAGTTCCCCACCAGCCTGAACCAGCCTGACAGGGGACGGGGTGGGGCTCAGGCTCTTGCTCTCTCTCCTGCTCCTGTGGCAGCCTCAACCACAAACCTCCTGCCAGGGAGACGCACAGGGCACTGGGAGGGGGGTGGGGGAGGAGGGGTGGAGCGGGGGGAGCTGCCTGACCAGGGAAAGAGAAGCGGAGGCGGCCAGCAAAACCCCACTCGGGTAACTTCTTTCTGGAGCAGGACAGTTTGGGGTGGCATGCACCCATGCCCCCCCCGATCCGCCACTGGGCAAGGCTTCCTGCTGAGTCAGCCTACGCAACACCACCCTGCGTCAGTGGCTCTCCCAAGTCTTCTCTGTATCCCCCCAAACTTGTGCCTGGGACCTTCTGCCTGCAAAGCAGGTGCTCTGCCCTTGGGCTCTGGGCCCATCCCAGAAGGGAGCACAACCTGGACTGGAGGCAGAGGGCACCAGGGCACCAAGCGCAAGGAGCCCCAGGAGGAGGAGGAGGCCGGCAGACTTCATGCTGAGCAGGAGGACTGAACTTCTGCTTGCTGCCCACCTCCACCCCCCCTGGGCTTTATATCCCTACACAGCAGGCATGAAGAATAACTCTGCTCCTCCCCCACAGCGCAGGAGAACAATAGAAAACAGAGGTGTTGGTAAATGTACCCCGTTGTGTAAGGTGCCACAAGGACACACAGGTCTTTGCCAAACTCCCAAAGGCAGACTGTTTTGTCATCCACGCCCCATTGCCAGGAAGCATCTGGGAGGAACCCTGAAATGGGGGGGGGGGTGGAATTTGCTTTGCATCACAGTGATGGGTCAGCCATTAGAAATGCAGGCTAGCCACTGCTCAAGGCTCACTAAGAGGTCAACTACTAGTGGGTCTTAACCACTAGGCTTGCGTGCCTGGGAATTCCCAAGGTGTGTCTGGACACCCACTTCCCACATTTCATGGTGAACCACAAAGCAAGCAGGAAGAACAGTGCTGCCAGCCCCATTGCGACCAGAGCTGGCTCATGTCCACTGCTGGCTGGTGAGAAGCGGAGACATCAGATTCCTGCTGGGGGTGGCTCTGTCCCTCTCACTCCACCCTCCCTGGGCACATAGATGCACATAGGGGGCATCTCCCCCTCACCCTGGGTCGCCTTCCATGATGGGGTTTCTTCCCTGCCAGGGATCACAGAAACTTCCCTCTTCCTCTTGGGTTGCTGCGGGAGGGAGAAGAGGAGTGGGCTGGATGGGTGGGACCTGAGGAGATGAAGTGGAGATCATGTGGAGAGTCTCCTCATCAGGTTCCACTGCTGTGCCATTGCGCCTGTGTAACTCAAGGACAGGATCAGGCCTTTAGACTTCCCACCACAGGCGATTCTCCAAGTTCCTTTTTCATGCCTTTGAGGACTCAGCACTCTCTGTTCAAGGAAAAGAAACCTCAACGGACTGTTTCAGCAAAGCAGTGCCCAGTGGGTGCCAATGTGCTAAATGCAGCTCCTCTGCCCTGCACTCCCTGCCCCCCGAGGTCTGGATTGTAAGGCAGGACTGGTCTGTCTGGAACCCTTTAGCGGCTGGGGAAGAGGGCTGCAGGCAGGGGCAAAGGACGTGGCGGGCAGGGCCCAGGAGAGGGTAAAGGGGGTAATTTGTACCTGGGTCCAAAAGGGAGCCCAGGAGTCAAAGGTGACTTTTAATAAGAACCTGGGCAATAGCCATACATATCTAACTTTGTTGTCAATTAGTCCATTTCTTGGTAATTAGCACCAATTTCCTGAGAAATTAGTCAAAGTATACAGCTAGCCTATACACTGCAGGCATCCGCCTATAAGCCGATCCCACAGATAAGTCGAGGGCAGGTTTTGAGCCAACAATCATAGAATTTTCTATGACCCTCAGATAAGTCAGGGGTTAAACTTAGGGGGGGTGTCTGACTGTAGTTTTGTCTGATTTTACCCAAGGCCAGATCCTGAAAAATAACTTACCACTAATTGTTACCTATGAACTGTAGTCTCTAATTTATTAAAAACATAGTAAAAGATCATTAGATACATTTTTAGTCTTTTTAAATTCTGATCTTCACCACCTTTTGTAAACACTATCAGAGTAAGTGCACTCTAAACAACATACCAGTAAAACAGTGGTTCCCAACCTGATATTCATGTACTCCCAGGGACACTCAACAGAACCTTTAGGGGTACTTAAAAAAGAATGGAATAATGGCAGAAAAAGGCAGGTCATGCTCCAGAATGCTTTGCAGAGCCAGCAAGGCAGGAAGGGAGGTAGCTAGTTGGCTGTGAAAGCCCCACCAATAGCTAGTTTGTGGTCATCAATTCATGTATGAACCAGTGATTGAAAACCAGCACAGTAAAAAAGCTGAAACATAATATGGAAAGTGATCAATCACCCAGAATTTCTCAGGACACTTCTGGTGCAAAACAGTGCAAAGGCAGAGTCTTCTGTTCTTCAAGCAGATAAAAAGAGAAAACACTGTGATGAATACATGAAGTCTGGGCTTTCATATGGAGGAGATGAGGGCTTGTATTAATAATTACAAACATTTTGCTAATATGAACAGTACAATTTATGGAAATGGGCTGCCAAGGGATATGCAAGTGAAAAAGGTTGGGAACCACTGCAGGAGAACCAGGAATCAAATCTAACGTTAAGGTATCTGGTGTGTTAAGCCAGAAGCTCTACATACAACATAACTGGGAGTGTGCAATTCAATTCACAGCAGAGAGAGGCAGCTGCATATATTTGCAGCCCTTTTTACTCAGAAGTAGACCCACTGCTTTCCATGGGTGGTGTTCTTAAATAATGGTGCACTGAATTGTAGCCTGGGACTTTGCTTCAAATGGAAAGGAGGATCCCATCCTGGTGTGGAAAAAAAAAAAAGACTTCTACCAAATGCAGGCATTTGCAAAAAGGAACCAGGTTGCAGCAGCATTTGCAAGAGGGAGGAGAATAAAAGGTTTAACTTTGGCTGGAAAGTTACTATAACATCTTTTAATATTTTTTACAGGCCTGATTCTTTTATGACTTGCTGCTGCTCTATGCTCTTTTTACCTATTTTTTATTCTGACTGCTGTTTTTTATGATGTGTTAATATGTTTTTATTTGTTTTTAAATTATGTTTTTAATCTGTTGTAAGCCGCCTTCAGTCCCTTCGGGGGAGAAAGGCGGGGTAAAAATAAAGTTATTATTATTATTATTATAGAAAAAAATGATCTCTGCATTGCTTCTAATGAGCCCTGCCGGCCTGCTGCTTGAGAAAGAAATGAAACTTTTCAGGGTTGAAAAGCTCTGCCCTCTGCTTGACCCAGAGATAAGTCGAAGTGAGAATTGGAACTTGATTACTTGGCAAAAATTTTACATACTATAGGTGAGTATCTACGGTAATCATGCAAATAATTTAAATCACCCTGGACTTGGCTTTGAACACCAGCACGCCACTTTGTTGGGTTGCAAGCCCACCTCATGAGGCTTGGTAAGGTTTGCTTTGCTTACTTTGTTTTATCAGAAGAAATAAAGTACAGGTCCAGCCTTGTTATACACGGATTTTTTTATACACAGATTTGACTCAACACGAATTGCCACTGCAAAGGCGAAGGAATGTGCTGATCCCTGGAGAAGGGGAAAAAATGCACCCCTTGAAAATGCTTTTCTTACTGTTGTGGAGATTTTTATCTCAACATGATGAGAAGGTGCCTTTAAATTAAAGGAAAACAGTCCTTTACAATAGTTAGAGAGAGGACGGCCAGCTGACAATCCATCAGTCATTCCCTCTCCAAGCAACCCCCTCCCTTCCCCCGAATACATGCCTTTCAAAGGGCCTGGAGCAGTGGTGTAGCTAAGGAGGTGCAGGGGGTAGCGGTTGTACTGGGCATCAAGCTTTAGGGGGGCAACAAGTCAGACTTGACACTAGTGTCCAAAATTGTGAAAATCTTGGTATGTATGAATAATACCATCATGTTAGTCCCTCAGTCCGGCTGTATTTGTCATAAGAGGCAACTAAACAGCTACTGGGCAGGTGGGACTCATTAGCCTGGGAGGGCAGCTCATCTAAGAGAAGGAAATTCTGACCTCAAACCTCCCCTGCCTTGTGGCTATATCCAGTTATGGAAAAGGCTTCAGGAGTCAACCTTGAGGCAAAATCTGGAGCCAGAGTCCCTGAGGTAGTTTGTGGCTGTATAGAGTCACGCTTTGGCAACTCCTGCGATGCCGCTGGAACCAACCATATTAGCCTCTGCCTTTCCATTGGACCATTCCAGCAATGTGGAGAGGGGGGATTTGCTGCACGGGTAACAGCCTATCCTCCATACCTACTTTACCCAGGCTTCACGCACTGGAGAGGACACTCCAACTTTGCCATACAGCATCAGCACAACATGGGAAGCAGCAGTTTACATTTGCTCCTAGTGTGGAAAGGATTTTCACTCCCGAATCAGCCTTTTCAGCCACACTAGACGCTGCTCTGTAAGGTTTCTGTAAGGGTAAGTCTTGCCTCATGAACATTATAGAATTCTTTGAAAAGGTCAACAGGCATGTGGATGTGGGAGAACCCGTGGACATTATATATCTGGACTTTCAGAAGGCATTTGACACGGTCCCTCACCAAAGGCTACTAAAAAAACTCCACAGTCAGGGAATTAGAGGGCAGGTCCTCTCCTGGATTGAGAACTGGTTGAAGACCAGGAAACAGAGAGTGGGTGTCAATGGGCAACTTTTTACAATGGAGAGAGGTGAAAAGCGGTGTGCCCCAAGGATCTGTCCTGGGACCAGTGCTTTTCAACCTCTTCATAAATGACCTGGAGACAGGGGTGAGCAGTGAGTTGGTTAAGTTTGCAGATGACACCAAACTTTTCTGAGTGGTAAAGACCAGAAGTGATTGTGAGGAACTCCAGAAGGATCTCTCCAAACAGGCAGAATGGGCAACAAAATGGCAGGTGCGTTTCAATGTAAGTAAGTGTAAAGTCATGCACATTGGGGCAAAAAATCAAAACTTTAGATATAGGCTGGTGGGTTATGAGCTGTCTGTGACAGATCAGGAGAGAGATCTTGGGGTGGTGGTGGACAGGTCGATGAAAGTGTCGACCCAATGTGCGGCGGCAGTGAAGAAGGCCAATTCTATACTTGGGATCATTAGGAAGGGTATTGAGAACAAAACGGCTAATATTATGATGCCGTTGTACAAATCGATGGTAAGGCCACACCTGGAGTATTGTGTCCAGTTATGGTCGCCGCATCTCAAAAAGGACATAGTGGAAATGGAAAAGGTGCAAAAGAGAGCGACTAAGATGATTACGGGGCTGGGGCACCTTCCTTATGAGGAAAGGCTACGGCGTTTGGGCCTCTTCAGCCTAGAAAAGAGACGCCTGAGGGGGGACATGATTGAGACATATAAAATTATGCAGGGGATGGACAGAGTGGATAGGGAGATGCTCTTTACACTCTCACATAACACCAGAACCAGGGGACATCCACTGAAATTGAGTGTTGGGAGAGTTAGGACAAACAAAAGAAAATATTTCTTTACTCAGCGTGTGGTTGGTCTGTGGAACTCCTTGCCACAGGATGTGGTGATGGTGTCTAGCCTGGACACCTTTAAAAGGGGAATGGACAAGTTTCTGGAGGAAAAATCCATTATGGGGTACAAGCCATGATGTGTATGCGCAACCTCCTGATTTTAGAAATGGGCTATGTCAGAATGCCAGATGCAAGGGAGGGCACCAGGATGAGGTCCCTTGTTATCTGGTGTGCTCCCTGGGGCATTTGGTGGGCCACTGTGAGATCCAGGAAGCTGGACTAGTTGGGCCTATGGCCTGATCCAGTGGGGCTGTTCTTATGTTCTTATGACTCATTGCTTAAGCCCTGTTTTCCTCCCCCTCCCCAGCCTGCCTGGGGGCTGTTTACTTTTAAAAAGCAACCATCAGAAAGGAAGGTTCACTGACTTGTTCAGGGATGTGTCTAGTTTGACCCTAAGACCACTGCAGGAATAATTGCTCCATAGCATGCCCACAATGCAAATTTGCACATCTTTATTTCTTCTGCGGAGTTGGCACGTGGGTTTATGTTCAGATCCTTTCACACAACGTTTGATACAATGTTAACCTGTCTTTAGTCCTCAGTTCTTTCCAAATCATTTCTGCTGCCCCTTCCATTCTTGTTCCGCTGGCAAGCATGATCCCCCCTCCCCAGAATGCCCCGGGCATGGCTGCATCCAGTGTCCATTCTAAGTGAGTCAAAGGGACACCGCCCACTCGGGTGGTTATAGTTCATCCTGTCCGCTGAACAGGCGACCACGCTTGGGAACACGAAATGGTGCACTGGGCAGTTTGCTCGGGAAATGGGCAGTGAACAAAGAGTGCCATCTCCAGAGGGAACCAGAAGGTAAAGGGGCTCTTCCTGGGGCAATTCCCCAGTAATGTGAAGCCCAAAGCAAAGCAACTGGAGTGCAGGGAGAGGAACTTGCTGCCTTCTATCTTGGTTGTTTCTCTCCTCTGGCTGATTTCTGCCTCCTCACTAAACCCAAGAAACATCTGCTCCGATGAGAAGGAAATCCTGGGGAGAGATCAGAAGGCAGCATTCTAACCACGTCCCCCTCTGGACGACAACAGAAAGGAACAACCACCCTCTGCCTCCAGGCCTGCCTTGCTGTGACTAAGCAGGAGAGACCCTCTTCTGTTGGGTCCGGACGACATCTGCAGGGAGCTCGGAGTGCAGATTACGACTGTGTGCAGGGCAGCCTCCTGGAGATCTGTGTGAAGGCCACACCTGGTTTCTCCGAGGACATTTTTTCCGTGTCATTTTTAGCACAAACCGTGGGGTCCCTCTGGCTGCTCACCCACTTTGTGGCCTGGTGTCACTAGTGAGTCACTCACCTGGTGCATCTGGAGGACAGTGTTGGAGAGCTGCAGGTGGTCTGGGAGGGGGAGAGGGAATCCCTCCGCCAGTCGTGCTGGAAGATAAAGTGCAATTCACTTGTGGCAGAAGGCGAAGTGTTGGGGGTGGCAGGGAGGAAAATTAACCTCAAGGTCAACATTTGTTTGGACACAAACACACCCACCCAAATGCTGCGGCAAGAAAAGCCAGATTCTTATTAAATTATGCAAATTACCCAACTGTACCATTTTAACATATAACAAAACTACGGCATGTTTATATGAATTGCCTTTGTCTCTGCCAGCCATGAAGAGACAGACCAGTGAAGACCCCCAGCTTCTGAAACTCTGCTGTTCCACTTTCCGGCTGCCACATGCTGTCAGTTTGCTTCAGAGCAGAAAAGACCAGCACCAGCCCAGCCCTGGAGCCTCTCAGGACCGCGGCTTCTCCCCAGACAGGACCAGCCTTCTCCTGCCATCACGCAGCTGGTCAAGGATGGAATATACTGTGCCCTTGCAATGTCCAGGCTGTCCCCAGTCCCTCTACAATCCTTTCTGAGCCTTTCATGTAGGGGTCTGGATATCGGTTTCTCTTGCAGCAGGCTTGCCATTTGGTTTAATAGCACCAAATTTGCAGGCAACCAGGATGCTGCCAACACTGCAGAAGTGAGCCAGACCCAAAGCTAAAATGTCCAGCACTAAAGGGACTGCCGTATTTGTGTGACTGTAAATCTGATGGGGATGGAGATGGAGGGGCAGATGGCTGAAGGGCAGAGCAGTGAGAGGAGGTGAGGGGAGTCAGCACCTAAGGTCAAAAAGTGGATACCTGACTGCAGGTACTCTTAAATTATAGGCTAGTCAGCCTAACATCTATACCGGGTAAGATGGTGGAATGCCTCATCAAAGATGAGATTCTCACAAAACACATACACGAACAAGCCTTGCTGAGGGAGAATCAGGCTTCTGTAAGGGTAAGTCTTGCCTCATGAACCTTACAGAATTCTTTGAAAAGGTCAACAGGCATGTGGATGCGGGAGAACCCATGGACATTATATATCTGGATTTTCAGAAGGCGTTTGACACGGTCCCTCACCAAAGGCTACTGAAAAGACTCCACAGTCAGGGAATTAGAGGACAGGTCCTCTCATGGATTGAGGACTGGTTGAAGACCAGGAAACAGAGAGTGGGTGTCAATGGGCAATTTTCACAATGGAGAGAAGTGAAAAGCAGTGTGCCCCAAGGATCTGTCCTGGGACCGGTGCTCTTCAACCTCTTCATAAATGACCTGGAGACAGGGGGGCGCAGTAAGGTGGCAAAGTTTGCAGACAACACCAAACTTTTCCGAGTGGTGAAGACCAGAAGTGATTGTGAGGAGCTCCAGAAGGATCTCTCCAGACTGGCAGAATGGGCAGCAAAATGGCAGATGCACTTCAATGTCAGTAAGTGTAAAGTCATGCACATTGGGGCAAAAAATCAAAACTTTAGATATAGGCTGATGGGTTCTGAGCTGTCTGTGACAGATCAGGAGAGAGCTCTTGGGGTGGTGGTGGACAGGTCTATGAATGTGTCGACCCAGTGCGCGGCGGCAGTGAAGAAGGCCAATTCTATGCTTGGGATCATTAGGAAAGGTATTGAGAACAAAACCCAGGCCAAAACCCCACCACCACTCAGGTCTGGGTTAGAAAGAGGCTGGGGTGGGACAACAGGAAGGTTGACGCACAAGTTCTGCATCCTATCATTTTGCATGTCTCCTTCTTTGAGAGGAGTACAGTGAGATCTTGGCTTTCTCCAGAGATTCAGCATCACGGTCTCAGCACCATTCATCAGACAGCACATTTGGCTCCTGCCTCAGCAAGGGACATTCCAAGGGAAGCCTGTCATATGTTCTGAGGTCTTTTACTAAAGGACCAACAAGTTCACTGCACAAGATCCCTTGAGGAGACAGGGTGTGGTGTCAACAGTGGCCCCTTGCTCTGGCAGGGAAGCATAGAGTTAATCCCAGGGCTCTAACTAGCTGTGGGTCTGCTGTACAACTGCAACCACTAGAAGCAACCAGGTCATTAAGGGATAAAAGCAGCACCTGATGAAGGGAGCCCCAAGCAGTCCATTCAGGAGCCTGCAGAGTAGGTCACGCCCATCAGCAGCCATTTGCCTTCCTGAGCTTTTGTAAACTCACCTGGGAAGGCCAGCCCCCTTTCAATCAGGAAGGAAGGAGGGGGGAGGAGCCAGCCAGGAGTATAAAGCTAGGCAGGCCATCGCGTGAGGCTCTCTGCAGACGCGTGTGGCCTCTGGGAACTAAGTGCCAGGTAAGGCACAAGAGTTTAGCATCTGGGCGAGTTCAGCAGCAGGGCGAGGAGGCCAGGGCCCCATACATTGCCCTTCCTCTTCCCTAGAGAAAAAGGCTGCTATCCAGTGTACGGTTTTTAAAAGGACCCCTAAATAAAACAACAACAACAACAACAAAAAAGCTACGGTTTTTAAAAGGACCCCTAAATAAAACAACAACAACAACAACAAAAAAGCTATGCAGTCAGACAGCCAGCAGCAGAGTGGGGGCTATCCAGTGTTCTGCATCGAGTGCCACATGTATGATTATATGCCTCTGGGGTATAAGTCATGGGTGTGTCCTCGGTGCAAGGAGCTCCAGGCTCTCAGGGAACGCGTCCGCTCCCTTGAAGCCTTGGTGGCCGACCTGGAGAAGCGCAGGCAGCCAGAGGAGGACCGTGGGGAGACTTCTGGGGACGATCAGGCTTCGTCCCAACCTCAGGCGTGCAGCTCCTCGGCTGCCCGGGTGGGAAGTCTCGGGACTGGAGGACGTCATCCTGGAGAGGAGGGAAACAATCCCCTAGGGGGGATCCCTTCTCCAGGGGATGGGCCCGTATCCGAGCGCACTCGGGATACTCCTCGGCGGGAGGGGGGTCGGGGGCTTCTTGTAGTGGGGGATTCAATTATTAGAAACATAGAGAGGGGGGTTTGCGACGGATGTGAGGACCGCATGGTGACTTGCCTGCCTGGTGCGAAGGTTGCGGACATCACTTCTCGTCTAGACAGGCTAGTAGACAGTGCTGGGGGAGAGGTAGCGGCTGTGGTGCATGTCGGCACCAACGACGTGGGCAAGTGTAGCTGGGAGGTCCTGGAGGCCAAATTTAGGCTTTTAGGCAGGAAGCTGAAAGCCAGGACCTCAAAGGTAGCGTTCTCTGAAGTGCTACCTGTTCCACGCGCAGGGCCAGCTAGGCAGGCGGAGATCAGGGGTCTCAATGCGTGGATGAGACGGTGGTGTAGGGAGGAGGGGTTTAGATTTGTTAGGCACTGGGGAACGTTTTGGGACAAGCGGGACCTGTACAAGAGGGACGGGCTCCATTTGAACCAGAATGGAACCAGACTGCTGGCGCATAACATTAAAAAGGTGGCAGAGCAGATTTTAAACTGATCCCTGGGGGAAGGCCGACAGGAGCCAAGGGGCATCCGGTTCGGGACTCCTCATCCCTATGGGATGAGGATGGGGAGGTTAGAGAACAACAAGACAAAGGCAGGGTAGGAGAAGAAATTGGGAAAGGTAGGGTGATGGGATGTGATAGACGGTTTGGCACAATGAGAGGATGCGGGGACAAAGGAGCGAATAAGCAGCCCATCCTGGGGCATTCCGTGTATAAATGCTTTTATGCGAATGCCCGAAGTCTACGAGCAAAGGTGGGAGAACTGGAATGTCTGGTGACAAGGGAAAATATTGACATAGTGGGCATAACGGAAACCTGGTGGAATGCGGAGAATCAGTGGGATACCGCAATCCCGGGCTATAAACTCTACAGGAGGGACAGGCAGGGGCGTGTTGGAGGTGGGGTGGCCCTTTATGTTAAGGAAGGGATAGAATCCAGCAAAGTAGAGATTGAAGGTGGGTCCGACTCCACCGTAGAATCTCTGTGGGTTAAATTACCAGGCTTGTGCAGCGATGTAATACTGGGGGTGTGCTATCGTCCTCCAGACCAGAAATCTGATGGGGACCTTGAAATGAGGAAACAGATCAGGGAGGTGACAAGGAAGGACAGGGTTGTAATCATGGGGGACTTCAATTATCCTCATATTGACTGGGTCAATTTGTGTTCTGGTCACGATAAGGAAACCGGATTTCTTGACGTGCTAAATGACTGTGGCTTAGATCAGCTAGTCACGGAGCCCACCAGAAGACAGGTGACTCTGGATTTAATTTTGTGCGGTACGCAGGACCTGGTTAGAGATGTAAATGTTACTGAGCCATTGGGGAACAGTGATCATGCTGCGATCCGTTTTGATGTGCACGTTGGGGGAAGAATACCAGGCAAATCTCTAACAAAAACCCTTGACTTCCGACGGGCGGACTTCCCTCAAATGAGGAGGCTGGTTAGAAGGAGGTTGAAAGGGAGGGTAAAAAGAGTCCAGTCTCTCCAGAGTGCATGGAGGCTGCTTAAAACAACAGTAATAGAGGCCCAGCAGAGGTGTATACCGCAAAGAAAGAAGGGTTCCACTAAATCCAGGAGAGTGCCCGCATGGCTAACCAGCCAAGTTAGAGAGGCCGTGAAGGGCAAGGAAGCTTCCTTCCGTAAATGGAAGTCTTGCCCTAATGAAGAGAATAAAAAGGAACATAAACTGTGGCAAAAGAAATGTAAGAAGGTGATAGGGGAGGCCAAGCGAGACTATGAGGAACGCATGGCCAGCAACATTAAGGGGAATAATAAAAGCTTCTTCAAATATGTTAGAAGCAGGAAACCCGCCAGAGAAGCGGTTGGCCCTCTGGATGGTGAGGGAGGGAAAGGGGAGATAAAAGGAGACTTAGAGATGGCAGAGAAATTAAATGAGTTCTTTGCATCTGTCTTCACGGCAGAAGACCTCGGGCAGATACCGCTGCCCGAACGGCCCCTCCTGACCGAGGAGTTAAGTCAGATAGAGGTTAAAAGAGAAGATGTTTCAGACCTCATTGATAAATTAAGGATCAATAAGTCACCGGGCCCTGATGGCATCCACCCAAGGGTTATTAAGGAATTGAAGAATGAAGTTGCATATCTCTTGACTAAGGTATGCAACTTGTCCCTCAAAACGGCCACGGTACCAGAAGATTGGAGGATAGCAAATGTCACGCCTATTTTTAAAAAGGGAAAGAGGGGGGACCCGGGAAACTATAGGCCGGTCAGCCTAACATCTATACCGGGTAAGATGGTGGAATGCCTCATCAAAGATAGGATCTCAAAACACATAGACGAACAGGCCTTGCTGAGGGAGAGTCAGCATGGCTTCTGTAAGGGTAAGTCTTGCCTCACAAACCTTATAGAATTCTTTGAAAAGGTCAACAGGCATGTGGATGCGGGAGAACCCGTGGACATTATATATCTGGACTTTCAGAAGGCGTTTGACACGGTCCCTCACCAAAGGCTACTGAAAAAACTCCACAGTCAGGGAATTAGAGGACAGGTCCTCTCGTGGATTGAGAACTGGTTGGAGGCCAGGAAGCAGAGAGTGGGTGTCAATGGGCAATTTTCACAATGGAGAGAGGTGAAAAGCGGTGTGCCCCAAGGATCTGTCCTGGGACCGGTGCTTTTCAACCTCTTCATAAATGACCTGGAGACAGGGTTGAGCAGTGAAGTGGCTAAGTTTGCAGACGACACCAAACTTTTCCGAGTGGTAAAGACCAGAAGTGATTGTGAGGAGCTCCAGAAGGATCTCTCCAGACTGGCAGAATGGGCAGCAAAATGGCAGATGCGCTTCAATGTCAGTAAGTGTAAAGTCATGCACATTGGAGCAAAAAATCAAAACTTTAGATATAGGCTGATGGGTTCTGAGCTGTCTGTGACAGATCAGGAGAGAGATCTTGGGGTGGTGGTGGACAGGTCGATGAAAGTGTCGACCCAATGTGCGGCAGCAGTGAAGAAGGCCAATTCTATGCTTGGGATCATTAGGAAGGGTATTGAGAACAAAACGGTTAGTATTATAATGCCGTTGTACAAATCTATGGTAAGGCCACACCTGGAGTATTGTGTCCAGTTCTGGTCGCCGCATCTCAAAAAAGACATAGTGGAAATGGAAAAGGTGCAAAAGAGAGCGACTAAGATGATTACGGGGCTGGGGCACCTTCCTTATGAGGAAAGGCTACGGCGTTTGGGCCTCTTCAGCCTAGAAAAGAGACGCTTGAGGGGGGACATGATTGAGACATACAAAATTATGCAGGGGATGGACAGAGTGGATAGGGAGATGCTCTTTACACTCTCACATAATACCAGAACCAGGGGACATCCACTAAAATTGAGTGTTGGGCGGGTTAGGACAGACAAAAGAAAATATTTCTTTACTCAGCGCGTGGTCGGTCTGTGGAATTCCTTGCCACAGGATGTGGTGCTGGCGTCTAGCCTAGACGCCTTTAAAAGGGGATTGGATGAGTTTCTGGAGGAAAAATCCATTATGGGGCACAAGCCATGATGTGTATGCGCAACCTCCTGATTTTAGGAATGGGATAAGTCAGAATGCCAGATGTAGGGGAGAGCACCAGGATGAGGTCTCTTGTTATCTGGTGTGCTCCCTGGGGCATTTGGTGGGCCGCTGTGAGATACAGGAAGCTGGACTAGATGGGCCTATGGCCTGATCCAGTGGGGCTGTTCTTATGTTCTTATGTAAGGGAGAATTTGGTGGGTAGGAGGAGCAGGAAAGCTTAGAGAAAGGAAGACACCAAACTGAACTGAAGGATTAATGGACTGAGGAACTAATGGCTGATGGATTACTGGACCTACTGATGGACTAATGGACAGATGGGCGAATGGACTTCTGAGGATTGCTGGAACAGAGACTTCTGGAGACACTGGAGATTGGTGTGTGGCTGCTACTCCCAAGACCTGCTGAGGACCAAGTTGTTGCTGTGGTGGCTGGAGAAGCTGCTGGCAGGACAGGGGAGGAAGGAGGACCTCTGCAGGCTGAACAGGCGAGCTACCCTGGTGGTGGGGTTCAGCAGTGCTGCAGTGCAGAAGAGGGGCCATTGTTGGGGGATGAAGGGGAGCTAATGAGCTTAAAATTAGCTTAAAATGGGCATAATTATCTAACTGCAGCTTGGACCAGGAATCTGGCAAAACACTCACCCTGCTCAAATTGGAATGAAAACTTTTATAAAAACAGATGCCTTTGATATCTGCCACTTCCTTGGCTTACAAAAATAAATGCTAATAACCAATATAACTGTTGGGTGTTTTTAAAACCAAATGCTGACCTTTTTGTATGGTTGTTAGCAGTAAAATCCAGAAATTCAGGATTGATGCAGTTAGTATAATAAACCAGATGGTGGCAGGTTCCCTTCAATTCCAATTTGAGTTCTCATGAAATGCATGACTTGAAAAGTTTTGTACAAAAGAAGCACTGAGTATTTGATGGGAATGGATTATGTGCTGCAATAGTTATAGTGGCCCCTAGAGGCGCTATAGGAACCCCAAGTGATCCCAGAGGGATGATTACTCAAACCTTCTGTCCATTACCCCGTCATGTCTAATGACAACTTGCTTTCATTGTCGGATCAGGCGCTCTCAATTGGTCCCATTTCAGCACAGATGGCTTCTTTTTTTGCAATATATGAATACAAAGCACAGGACAAATAGAAGCTGTTTTTTGTTAGGTGGATAAAGGATCCAGTTCCTTAGATGCAGAATGGATCTCTTTGATGGGCGTGATCACGTGCAGATGGTGACAATTTAGCACTGGGAGGACCTTCTGTGGTGATACAGGGATATGTCTATGTATGGTGTTAATAAACAGCAGGATGCTTTTCATTTTGTAACTGAAAGCCAGGAAGCCAGGTTTCTCTCTACCTCTGTTCTCTTATCTATGAAATGGACACAATCAGCTATAAAGCACTTTGCGTCATGAGACTTTTCCTTACCATTCATTTGAGGCAGAAGGACACTTGCAGCATAGTAGTTCATGAGAGCTTGTATCAACTGCACCTGAGTGAGGGAAATAAAAGAAATGGGGGATCTTGACTAAATTTTGGAAGGAGGCTAAAGAGTGCTCCAGTTCCCCATTCCCACCACTAGGCCCCCCAAGCAGCAAATCCTACATTTGTAAGACTCCATACTGCTTTGGCCCAGACATCATGTCCCGTTTGTGGAGGAATTCCATACAATGGGGAGGACCCAACATGAAGACACGCCCCCTCCCCAAGCTTAGGCTGAATCACCAGATAGCTGAGAAAAAGTGTGGGGCTGAACGGCTGAGCAGGGTGGCCCAAGCCCACTTGCTCTTCAGACAGAGAAGTGGCTCCTCTGGCTGTGCCAAAGAACTACTTGGGGTTTTCCCAGACCACAGGATCAGGTCATTTATGGTCCCACAGACAGCTTACTGAAAAGGATCCAATCTCTGAGTGCTTCAAAGACAGCTGCAACCTGGGCATGTTAAAGAGAGAGAATGATTGTTTTTCCTGCCCTGAAAGGCAGGCTAAGCCAAGTCAAGAGAGCAGCCACAAAATGATGGCCAATGATGGCACTTTTGCATCTGGAAAATGGCAACCAGCAAGGTAGTAAAACCCAGATCTGGCTCCCTGCAGTTCCTGGCCTGTGCAATCAAGGACCAGGTTGCACTCCTGAGCATCTTTAGTCCTGAGAGTAAATCCCGTGGAATTCAGTGTGACTTACATCTGAGAAACACACATTGACCCACACTGTAAATCCAGTATTTTCAGGATACTACCAAGTAGCAATATCTGGGATCTCTCATCGGGCAAAGGAAAATAAAGACGCTCGTTCGTATTCCTCACCTGCCCAGCTTCAGCACCCCAGAGATCTTGGTGGAGTTGACAGCAGCGTTGGCTGAAAGGGTGGTTCTCTGGAATCAAAGAAAGGCAGGCTGAGTCTGCTGTGCAAACACACCAGGAAAAGGCTGTAAGGCATCCTACCAGATTTGCATGCAGTCTGCTGTGCAATTCTTTTATGCAAGACAAGAGATTGATAGAGGGCTACAAGCCCCATGGAAGCTGACCCCTGTCCCCCAGGAAGAACAGCAAGGAGGAGAGGAGCCTGTCCACATATCAGTTGGAGAAGGAGAGGCCGGGAAGCTCGCTTTCCCCTCCCTGCCAGAAATGACCCTGTTCTGCTTCAACTGCCAATAACCACAAGTGGTTTTGTGTAGTGAACCACAAGTGAACATGAGCCAGCAGTTGTTGCCAGCATGACTCATTCACACATGCATTGGCCTGACTTATTCTTCCATCTCCATTTGTTTGGCCCCAGTCCAATCCCACTTTCCAGCACCGATGCAGCCATTCCACGCTCCATGCGCTGTTTTCTGAGGGGGGGCTAGTCACAGAGGCTTCCTCCTCCCTTAGCTCGGAGCTGCATTGTGGCTGCATTGGTGCTGGAAAGTTGGAGAAGGTTGGACCACACAAATGGAGAGGGAAGAGGACACATAAGTTTGATGTAAGTTTAAGGGACACATATTGTGGGTGCAATCCTAACCCACTTTCTAGCACCGACATAAGGGCAATGCAACTCTGAGGTAAGGCAACAAGCGTTCCCGTACTTTGAGGAGGCCTCCGTGAGTGCCCCCCAACTGCAGGATGCAGCACACGTCCCATTGGCACAGCTATGCCAGTGCTGGAAAGTGGGTTAGGATTTGGGCCTGTGGCTCTCAAACATCTGAAGCTGATCATATGTGACCCTTATGTTAATCAAGTTTGACCATCCCTGATCAATACAAACAGACCCCGTCCAGCACAGATGCAGCCATGCCAATGGGGTGTGCACCACACCCTGCAGTGGGGATCAGTCAAGAAGGCCTCCTCTACAAAAGGGAACGATGGTAATGTACATACCAAGGGAACATCGGCAAAGCTTACCAATGTAGGTAAGGGCGGCCTCCTCAAGGTAAAGGAACCTTGGGGCTTACCTTGGGGCTGCATTGCTGCTCAAACAGTGCTGGAAAATTGAATAGGATTGGGACCAAATCAATGGAGATGGAAGAGTACATTCACTCAATGGGCCCCTTGCATAGGAAGGGGCTGCAGTGTGAGTGTGAACTTGAGCCACTGACTAAGAGAGGTGGACAGCACTTACTGCAGCCAGCACAAACAGGGGGGCCAGGGTGGAGTTGGGCAGAATGGCAAACGCTTGGATGTCAACCGCAGGAGTCAGCGACAGGCCCTCAGGGGTGATGGTCAGAGAGGGGGCAGAAGAAGGCGAGACCTCCAGCTTCATTGGCATGTTGGGGTACAGCTTTTGCACCTGGGGAGAGAAAGCAAAGACATCACATTAAAACAGAAAGTGGTCTGAAAGGTCTGAATCCCTGTGGCAAGTTCCTGTTCCAGCCTGCTAGCCTTTGGAGAACTGGGGCAAAAGTTGGTTTGGTTTCTTGATTCTTAAACTCCAACCATCTGGACGTTGCTTTTAACACGACAGCTTGGCCCAGTCCATAAATATTACTTCCTGGTCAGTGTTCCAGCCTCCACTCCAGGGATGGGACCTGCTTCCTGGGTGATGGAGATGCATCTAGAGTCCTCCACACCTGCCAGTCACAGTCTGGGCTGGCATCAGAGAGGTCTGGAGCACCTTTCCTCCCTCCCTGGCAGTGATGCCACTACTGGGGTGGGCAAAGACCTTTGCTGCATGGGCTCCCCTGCACCAATGTGTTGGGCTCAGTGGCTTAATTTTTCAGGCACACTTCAGGCCCTCTTGCAACATGGGAAGGATAGAGAGATGTTCTTTACACTCTCACATAACACCAGAACCAGGGGACATCCACTAAAATTGAGTGTTGGGAGAGTTAGAACAGACAAAAGAAAATATTTCTTTACTCTGCATGTGGTTGTTCTGTGGAACTCCTTGCTACTGCATGTGGTGATGGCATCTGGCCTGGACACCTTTAAAAGGGATTGGACAAGTTTCCGGAGGAAAAATCCATTATGGGTTACAAGCCATGATGTGTATGTGCAACCTCCTGATTTCAGAAATGGGCTATGTCAGAATGCCAGATGCAAGGAAGGGCACCAGGATGCAGGTCTCTTGTTATCTGGTGTGCTCCCTGGGCATTTGGTGGGCTGCTGTGAGATACCGGAAGCTGGACTAAATGGGCCTATGTCCCGATCCAGCGGGGTTGAGGTTCTTATGCCCGCTCACAGCTTGGGAGATGCTGCATTAGCCCCAGGAACAAGCACATTCATTTTGGAAGTGTTGCAAAGTAGGGTGAAAACAAACACAATCCAGGCATTTGGCACTACAGAGTTTCCTTTGGACTACAGAGAGCACAGGATGTGTGTGTGTGTGTGTGTGTGTGTGTGTGTGTGTGTGGGTGTGGGTGTGTGTGTGTGTGGAGATGGGTTCATTATCTTGTGACTTGAGATTGGAGAATGGCTCCCTCAGACCCACTGCTCAGGTAGGGGAAGCCCCCCCCCCAACCATTTAGTCATTTACCCTCCCCCTTTCAGGGAAACCCACTGAAAGAGACTTACTTGGGGAACAAAGGCAACAAAGGATGAGGTGTTCAGCCGGATTCTAAACTCCTTGGGGACCTGAAGCAGGAAAGAGAGACATCTGTAGACTAGGATCCAGGTGCCATTTGTATGACGAAGGGGGCCAGTCCAGTCCTTGAAGTCTCCTGCCTTCAGTCAAACTCAGTCCTGGGAGCTGATTTCAAAGTCAAGCGTCAGCCGTCAGCACATGAAGTGCTGATTTTGTGCTTAGGGCAGGGGTGTTGAACTCGTTGCATACAGCAGGCCGAACAGCATTCGTGGCACCTGCTGAGGGACGGGAGTGACCTCAACTGAGCCACCGACAGCCAGAAATAAGCACTTTGTCCTCACGCTGGAACTCAGTACGTGCTGTGTCCCGTTGACCAGAGGTGGTGCTTTGGCCCAGGGTAGCAAATTCCATTTCTGCTCTCCCAGGACGGTATATATTGCGACATGCTCTGATTTGTGGCTCAGGGGCAGGGGCTGCAGCAGGCAAACAAGGTACAGAAAACTGCCAGGTTCACACGTCTCAGGGCTATGCCAGGACTCTCCTTTGGACATGAAACTCCAGGCCAGAGGAACACCCACAGTGCCTAAGGGGGTCTTTGGAATTCACTGCCACAAGGTGTGGTTTTGGCACTAGCTCTGAAGGGGGCAGACACATCCAAGGAGGACCAGAGGTCTCTCAAGGGCTACTAAATGTGCTGGCCGTGTGCCCCCAGAGAGGACTGCTGCTCTGTGGCCATCGTAGGAAACAGGATTCTGGGTCAGAGAGGCCTTTGGTCTGAACTGGCCAAGTTTCTCTCAGGCCCCTCCATGGCAGAGCCAGCTCTTCTGCAGCCCTGTCTTCCGCCCCTTACCATGTTGTCGGTGACCTGAAAGGTCAGAGCTCCGGCCTTGTAGTACACATCGCCAGCCGTGTTGAAGAAGTGGCTGGAGATCCCCAAACAGAGCATACGGTCGTGACCCACGGAGAAATTCAGAGCAGGTGGCGGCGATGGAGGGGGGGAGCGATGGCGGAGGGAAAACCATTCACCCTGATGGAGCAGGAAATGGAATGTCAGACCTGGGAAGTAGCAGTAGGTTGGTGGCACTGCCTGGCACAGGGGGACAAACTAGATGGGACCCTCATGAGGGAGAAGAAGGGTCAGGGCCTTCGTTGATTACTGCAGCTCCACCTGCTCAGTGGCTTGTCGTGGATTCAGAAAGTGTCAGACACTGGCAGATGTGGTACCAATGACCTGACGCTCTCACCACAGGCAGGGCGCAGGAGGGAGGAGACAAAGGCGAGGAAGAGGAACACTCTGCCTGCTGCCAACTGTAGAGGAGGCCTGGGAGAGGAACAGCTGGCTCCCGTCCAGCGCTTCCTCCTTTAGGCCCCTCTGCCGATCCCACCTTCAGGTTCAGGTCCAGAGCATTAGTGGTCACTTTAGGAGGCCCAACCAGGGAGTAATCGATCCCGGCCATCTTGTCAATCCTGGCCGTCACTACAAAACAAAAGATAGGGTGAGGGGCCAGTGCGATGGGCTGGCTCTACCCTTTGCCCCTTGTGGCATCTCCACTGATTCTTGGCAGGGAGAGGTTCTTCCACCAGAGAACAAACAATGGGCTGGTTCAGAGATCTACCCGAGCCAGCCCCTTTGCTGCATAATGAGGGCTGGTCCCCCTCCCAGCATGCCTTCCCTATTCTTCTGATTGTGCTGATTGTGCCCCCCCACCCCCGTTGCATAGAGGACCAAAGAATGAGGAAGTCCTTGTCTCATAATGCAAAGTCAGTAGACTGAGCCTCCAGCTTCTGGGTGCAATGCAAGGCTGCGGAGGGAGGCTGAGAGGGGTCAGCCTGGCACACGTCCCTTTGCTGGCTGTCCATACCTGGCATGGTCTGCAGAAAGGGATGCAACTTAGACTGGACAGAGCTGGTCACGTCTTCACAGACCTGGGAGGAGGAGGAGGAGGAAAAGCAGCCGAATGAGTCCCACCAAGGCTAGCAGGGGGCCACGTTGGCCATGTATTTCCCATGCAGGCAACAGGGTAGAAGGTAAATTTGTTCTGTTCACACAAACTGCAGAAGCCTTGCAAACTGCAGGAGCTGAGCTGCCTGAATAGTAGCACGGTCTGAGGGAATTTTTGATCTGACTTTTCCATCACCTGTCATGACCTGGGTGGGGAAAGGAAAGGCTTGATAAACCAGTTTTTTTTTGGGGGGGGGGGAACAGGCAGTGGCATAGCTAAGGGGGTGCAGAGGGCAGCAGTTGCACCGGGCATCAAGCTTTAGGGGGGCAACAAGCTGAGCTTGACACTAGTGACCAAGATTGTGAAAATCTTGGTACAAGATATATGAATAATACCATCAAGTTATATATCATTGGAAAGGTAATTTAATGCAGAATGCAATGAAACAAATGGCATTGGAATATCTGTATTCTATCAAACGTTATGGCCAATTAAACAGAAAATGAAAACACAACTGCCTTATGGAACAAAAAGTGGGTGTACCTAACTCAAAACTGATCTATGAGACTGATTTTTCTGAGAGCCAGTGACATATTATCATGTTATTGACATGTTGCAATGACATGTTATCATGATACCGCATGAAACCAATAAGGTGTTAATATGAGTCAGCTCTCATTTCCATTTATCACAATATAGTTACCCCTGCTAACTGGGTAAAAGGCACTTTTTCAAGTGGTGCTCCTCTTATATTTAGCAAGGGGAGATTAACCATCCCTCTTTACCCCAGCACAGTGTCTCGAACCTATCAGGGACACATTTTTTATTTATTTACTTAGGCCCAAATCCTAACCCACTTTCCAACACTGGCATAGCTGTGCCAATGGGACGTGTGCTGCATCCTGCAGTTGGATGGCACTCACAGTGGTCTCCTCAAAGTAAGGTAATGTTTGTTCCCTTACCTCAGAGTTGCATTGCCCTTATATTGGTGCTGGAAAGTAGGTTAGGATTGCACCCTTAATTAATTTGATTTTGTTTGGGTGGGGCTACAAATCTTATTTGAGCCCAGGTAGCAGATAGATGCCTTAGCTATGCCACTGACTGGGGGGAGGCAGCAGAGCAATTAGGTGGCAAGCTGCTGGGGGAGGAGGTGGGTTCCTCTCAATTTTTACTTTTTAAAAGCCCAGATGTGACCTCACTTCCAGTTGTGACATCATTTCCAGGGCAACATTTTAAGCTTGGCACCGGCTACACGATCATTAGCTGCGCCGCTGAGACCAGGCACATTTTCTTGCTTGAAGTATAGCTGTAATGAGCTTGTATGTATCACTTTGACATTCTTTATATAAAAGCATGGCAATGAAACTCAAAAGAAGTTTAGCCTTTGCTCTGTTAACCTGAGAAAAAATTGATTTAAGAAATGAACCTAAATAATGGATATGTTGTGTTTATGCAAGGATGGGAAGAAATTAAAATGCTTCTGCCCTTGCAATAAAACCATGGGTGGAGGAGAGAGGGGAATGCTGGGAAAGGGAGGCTTCTATCCAGCCAATTTCTTTGGAATTGGCAATTTACATAGAAGGGAATTGCTCACTCCCTTTTTACATAGAGTCTAGACAATGTGGTTGCCAAATTGTGCTTTCTGTGTTGTCCTCTCACATTTTTTCAGACCTTACTTGTGGCTTCTCTTTCTTTATTGCAATCAAATGCAGTTTCAGCACAAGCCTTTCCAATCTGGACAGGCAAAGCACTATCAAGACCTCAAGGGTCTGCTGCACCTTTCACTACGAGCTTCCTCCTTGCAGTTTCCAAACATTTTATTGCTTCCTGTTCAGTACACTCCGGTGGTGAATTAGTGATGAAATGCCACTTACATAAATCAACCACTTTCTGTTTCTGGGGAGCAGGGAGAGGCTTCCATTACTCGTCTCTTCATTTATAGTGAAATAGCATTAGTAGTATTTATTTTACTAGGTATATTCAGCTTTGCAGAAATTGGAGTCTGAAAATTGATGGGTATCTTTGGGTATTCAGTTCATTTTGAATCAGGGAATTTAGTAAACATCTGCTTGCCTTTTCCTGAAAACAAACTGTGGAGCCATCTGCCTCAGAAAGAGAATTTTGGGGTAAACACCCGAATAATGCATCGGTTGGTTCCAGCGGCGTGGAGAGGGGGGATTTGCTGCATGGGTAACAGCCTATCCTCCATACCTTCTTTACCCAGGCTTCGCACATCTCCTCTATGGAGAACTCGTGCAAGGAAAGCGTCCTACAGGTAGACCACAGCTGTGTTACAAGGACATCTGCAAGAGGGATCTGAAGGCCTTAGGAGTGGACCTCAACAAGTGGGAAACCCTGGCCTCTGAGCGGCCCGCTTGGAGGCAGGCTGTGCAGCATGGCCTTTCCCAGTTTGAAGAGACACTTGGCCAACTGTCTGAGGCTAAGAGGCAAAGAAGGAAGGCCCATAGCCAGGGAGACAGACCAGGGACAGACTGCACTTGCTCCCAGTGTGGAAGGGATTGTCACTCCCGAATTGGCCTTTTCAGCCACACTAGACAATGTTCCAAAACCACCTTTCAGCGTGCGATACCATAGTCTCTTGAGACTGAAGGTTGCCAACAACATCCACTGCAATGGTGGTCCTGGGCTTTCTCCCTCCTGGGGCTACCGCTCTGTTCACTACCCCCGACCCTGACCTGAAGGTAATTGTGGTGATGTCATCACGTCATGGCAATCACTTTCAGAATCGTGCTTTGGGGCTAGTCTTTCGTGTCCTTGGAGCAGACAAATGACACGGCCCAGGTCCCAGAGCTGCACAGAATTATGCAGGGATAGGCTTGAACTGCCACTGTGATGCTGCTCCTGGTCATATCTTTCATCTCCTCCAAGGAGAAGAAGGATGCAGCCCAGAATTGCATCCAGAGTTGAGGCCGTGATTCAGCACTGTTCTGGGCTGTCCCCCTCCTCCTATAGAGGAGGAGAGGAGGGGGGCGGCCTAGAGTGGCAGTGCGCTGGGAATTGTAGCTCCCAGAATGCTGCTGCTCTGGGCTGTGTCTTTTGTCTCCTCCAAGGAGATGAAAGAAGCAGCCCAGAATCATAGCCGGAGTGTCTGGGAGTTGAATCCACTCAGGCCATGATTCAGTGCCATTCTGGGCCACCTCCCTCCTTTACTTGCAACCACTCCAGCTGCAATTCTGGGTACCATTAATGGGTAGCGGGGCTACAAGGCTGGTGGCGCCACCCCCACAGGTGCAGTGCTTGGGGCATTTGCCCCCATTGCCCCCCCCCCCAGTATGACACTGATCAACTGTATTCTTTGGCAGTAGGTTTTGCCCTTCCTTTTTGTGCAATGATCTGACCATTTGGTTGTGTTGAAAATGGGGTTTTTGCTTGTAGCTTCACCTGAGCTCAGTGATTGCTGGGGGGGGGGGGTTCACCAGCACCCCTAACAATATGCTACAGCCATTTCAAAAGATCACTTTGGCTGGGTTTTGTGATCACTGCTGTCCAGTTCAACAGATGAACTCGTTTTTGAGCATGTGCAGAGTGCCTCTTCCATTCAGTGAGCAAGAGCAGCTGGTTTCTGTACATTTGTGGTGGTGTAGTTCTCACTGAAATTAAGCACAGCAGAACTGTGGTGGGGAGGAGACGTCTGAAACCGCACGATGGGCCTACCTTGCCTTCCATGGTCCTTCTGAGGGCTCCCTCAATATGGCTGTGGAAGAGGTTGTATAACCAGCTGCGAAGAGAAGACCAGAGTGGATCAGGACTCATTCAGTGTAGAGTCAAAAGCCAGAGGCACTTCTTTGGAGGTTCTCTCCTGCCACTCTAAGCAAGTCGGAACAGCAGCCCTGGGCACTCGGAGGGAAAAGGGAATGCAGACCATCCACCCCACTTGGCAGTCCTGGCAGCAGCTCCAGGCAGGGCTGGGAAACAGTCCTCTTGGCAACCCTGGAGAGCTGCATCCGGGAAGTCAGGAGGACTTGCGAGGTTCCTCCGGAGTCTGAACACACCAGACCCCTGGTGCTTGCTGCAAACTGAAGTCGACCTGAGCAAAAAGACTTGCTAGCTGGCACCTCCTCTGGATCAGAACCATTCTGTAGGCTTGGGCTGCAAATCTTGTCTTAGTGCAAGGAGGCTGAGCACAAAAGAAGGCAAAAGTAACAAAGGGAAGGTTCACTGCCCTAAACAGGAAGCCAGGCAGAACTCCCTTCAGCCATGCTGCAGAGAGAAGATCACCAGACCTACCCCAGCCTGCTGGAAATGTGCACGTGGACTTCAGAGATGTGGGCCCTGCAGTCAGAGGTGCTGGCGGTGGGTTTCCCAGCAGCATCATTCCCCAGCTTCAAGTCCAGAGAGATGGAGATGCCTTCAACCCTCAGGTCAAATGAACCATGATCCTTGCTGATTGGAAACACAAGAGAAAGAATCTGCACTGGGCGGGGGGAGTGCAGGCCTACCACGGAGCCCAGTGCTTCCTGAATTTCAGTGCACGATGGCTTGCAGGGGATACCGAGGGGCTGGGGATTGGAAAGCACTCTGCCCATGCCCCAGAGCCATTGCCTTCTCATTACCGGCATATTCAAGGACTGAACTCTGACACTGATGTGGAAACAGGACAAGTCTGGGTGACCCCTTGCTCAAATGGGACACAGTCTCCTGGTCAAGTCCCCCTCCCAGAACTATAGTTTCCAGGGGGAAGAGAAGGATCATTCAGCCAGCCAGTCTTAAGCATGGCTGCATATCTGTCCTCCCACAAAGCACAAAATCTTGAGGTCTTGAACCTCAGTTGTCAACACGATGTCTATCAGCCATGACAATCAGAGTGCCACCTGGATTCTTAGAGGCAGTGCTCTCTGTGTGTCATGCGCTTGGAATGAAGATCGGCTTGGCTGGGGCAGCTCCCTGAGACATTTCCTGGGTTGCTGTTGGGAGCAGGCAGGCAGGGCAGCTGTGGTTCTTCAACACCCCAGGCGCACTCTTGGGACATAAGGGAGGCATCTACAACTCATCTACAGAAGCTGAGGAGAAACATGGCCCTGCCATTCTGAAAACAACAAAAGTCAAAGAGCAGCAAAGATGAACTCACAACCATCTCCTCTTCTTCACCTTCCACTGGCCCGTCAGCTCAGCATAGGCATTGTCGATGGAGACTCTGAGGCCCACACCTGGAACTGGTGCCACCACAGAGCTGGGTAGCTGGAAAGTGTGGATATTCATGCTGCAGGAGGGAAAGGAAAGAGGGGGAGGCTGCTGGTGGGGAAAGACTGGTGGTCAGTGTGTGGCCATGCAACGTCCAGCGTGGAACAGCCCGATGCCCTGGGGCAGTGGTTCCCAAACTGGGAGCTGCGGCTCCCTGGAGAGCCACAAAAACCAGCCAGGGGAGCTGCGGAATCCTTGTGAAAAACCTTTAACGAGCAGGGGCAGGTCAAAATGTTTTATTGACCCTAAGCAAAGAGGCCTTCAGAACCTCTTGGCTGGTGAGTTACATGGATTGAATTTGGCCCCTTGGCTGAGGCTGGACAGAAGCAGCCTGAGGAGAGTGGGTGAGAGAGGAGGCTGCACGACCTTGCCTCAGTGTGAGGGCCAGCAGGTCTTCTGTCCCCTCCTTCCACACATCTCTGCTGCTCATTTCCCACCTGCCTCCAGCAACAGCTCCATTCTCCACGAGACTGATCGTAATTATTATTTATTACAAATATTGATTTAGCGCTAATATTATATACCACCTCTCTGATCACAGTTGATTGTGGTGTCTGTCTCACCTGTGGAAGTCATAATCTACATGCCCCAGAACATTGACTTTGAAGGACCCAGAGAACTCGGGCAGGTTCAGCTGAGTCAGCCGCTGCAGCAAGACTGCAACTCCCTCTTGACGAGCTGCAAGGAAGAGCAAAGCAAGGAGAAAGCTGTGAATGGGGCTCTCCCCACCACTAAAAGGAAACAGCTGCGAAGAAAGAGCAACCTGCTTAGAACGAATGGCAGACCAGAGGCTTGACAATGTCCCCTGCTTGATTTTGCAGTGTCCCCACCAGGCACACAGAAGGATTCTCATGGCAGATCAAAAAAATAAGCCCACTCACCACCAAGCTCACTAAGAAGGCAAGACCCTGGTTGCTGCTGAGATGATGGAATGAAACAGGACACCTACCATAATCCAGGCCTTTGTCAGTGATCCGGCCCACAAGCCCGGAGCCTGTGCCCTCAGCCAACCCCAGGAACAGGGAGGCCAGCAGAGAAGCCCTCAGCAGAGGAACCATCCTGGTATCCCCAGAGCTCGAAGATGCTTCCGCCCAGGGAGGCTGCTGCAGAGGTGAACTGTTCACTTTTAGCTTTGAGAACAGGGAAGTAAGAATGAGCAGCCCAAGGAAGCAGGAAGCAGGGTTGTATTTTTGCATTTCTGCAGTTGCAGTTGAGAACTCACCCAGATCTGGGCTGGCCTGCGGGACTTAAAAATAATAATAATAATCTGGGCACTCCTGTAACACTCTCCTGCCTGGGGCTGTGCCAGATACTGGGCTGAACTCCGGGATGCACATCTAGTGGGTCATGGCACAGATGCTTTGGCGCAATGTAGTCAGGGCCTTTCTCTTACTTTGTGACAAACGCAGCCAGCTCCGGGCCTTAGCTTCTAAAGAGAGCTGCCAGCTTTCAAGTCTGCATGGAAGCTGCTCACCTCCAGACTGGAAATCCACCCCAAAGTCCCAGATGGGCTGGGGCACCTTCCTTATGAGGAAAGGCTACGGCATTTGGGCGTCTTGGAGGGACATGATTGAGACATGCAAAATTATGCAGGGGATGGACAGAGAGACGCTCTTTACACTTTATGTGAAACACCAGAACCAGGGAACATCCACTAAAATTGAGTGTTGGGAGAGTTAGAACAGACAAAAGAAAATATTTCTTTACTCAGCGTGTGGTTGGTCTGTGGAACTCCTTGCCACAGGATGTGGTGATGACATCTGGCCTGGATGCCATTAAAAGGGGATTGGACAAGTTTCTGGAGGAAAATTCCATTACGGGTTACAAGCCATGATGTGTATTTGTGCAACCTCCTGATTTTAGAAACGGGCTATGTCAGAATGCCAGATGCAAGGGAGGGCACCAGGATCAGGTCTCTTGTTATCTGGTGTGCTCCCTGGGGCATCTGGTGGGCCGCTGTGAGATACAGGAAGCTGGACTAGATGGGCCTATGTTCTGATTCAGGGGGCTGTTCTTATGGGTGGGTTAGTGTCAATGGTTATTGGAAGGGCTGTGATTGTTCCATGAGAATGGAAAGGTACATAAGAACATAAGAACATAAGAACAGCCGCACTGGATCAGGCCAAAGGCCCATGTAGTCCAGCTTCCTGTATCTCACAGTCCCTTTGGTGAGGGACCGTGTCAAACGCCTTCTGAAAGTCCAGATATATAATGTCCACGGGTTCTCCCGCATCCACATGCCTGTTGACCTTTTCAAAGAATTCTATAAGGTTTGTGAGGCAAGACTTACCCTTACAGAAGCCATGCTGACTCTCCCTCAGCAAGGCCTGTTCGTCTATGTGTTTTGAGATCCTATCTTTGATGAGGCATTCCGCCATCTTACCCGGTATGGATGTTAGGCTGACCGGCCTATAGTTTCCCGGGTCCCCCCTCTTTCCCTTTTTAAAAATAGGCGTGACATTTGCTATCCTCCAATCTTCTGGCACCATGGCCGTTTTGAGGGACAAGTTGCATACCTTAGTCAAGAGATCTGCAACTTCATTCTTCAATTCCTTAATAACCCTTGGGTGGATGCCATCAGGGCCCGGTGACTTATTGATCTTTAATTTATCAATGAGGTCTGAAACATCTTCTCTTTTAACCTCTATCTGACTTAACTCCTCGGTCAGGAGGGGCCGTTCGGGCAGCGGTATCTGCCCGAGGTCTTCTGCCGTGAAGACAGATGCAAAGAACTCATTTAATTTCTCTGCCATCTCTAAGTCTCCTTTTATCTCCCCTTTCCCTCCCTCACCATCCAGAGGGCCAACCGCTTCTCTGGCGGGTTTCCTGCTTCTAACATATTTGAAGAAGCTTTTATTATTCCCCTTAATGTTGCTGGCCATGCGTTCCTCATAGTCTCGCTTGGCCTCCCCTATCACCTTCTTACATTTCTTTTGCCACAGTTTATGTTCCTTTTTATTCTCTTCATTAGGGCAAGACTTCCATTTACGGAAGGAAGCTTCCTTGCCCTTCACAGCCTCTCTAACTTGGCTGGTTAGCCATGCGGGCACTCTCCTGGATTTAGTGGAACCCTTCTTTCTTTACGGTATACACCTCTGCTGGGCCTCTATTACTGTTGTTTTAAGCAGCCTCCATGCACTCTGGAGAGACTGGACTCTTTTTACCCTCCCTTTCAACCTCCTTCTAACCAGCCTCCTCATTTGAGGGAAGTCCGCCCGTCGGAAGTCAAGGGTTTTTGTGAGAGATTTGCCTGGTATTCTTCCCCCAACGTGCACGTCAAAACGGATCGCAGCATGATCACTGTTCCCCAATGGCTCAGTAACGTTTACATCTCTAACCAGGTCCTGCGTACCGCACAAAATTAAATCCAGAGTCACCTGTCCTCTGGTGGGCTCCGTGACTAGCTGATCTAAGCCACAGTCATTTAGCACGTCAAGAAATCCGGTTTCCTTATCGTGACCAGAACACAAATTGACCCAGTCAATATGAGGATAATTGAAGTCCCCCATGATTACAACCCTGTCCCTCCTTGTCACCTCCCTGATCTGTTTCCTCATTTCAAGGTCCCCATCAGATTTCTGGTCTGGAGGACGATAGCACGCCCCCAGTATTACATCGCTGCACAAGCCTGGTAATTTAACCCACAGAGATTCTACGGTGGAGTCGGACCCACCTTCAATCTCTACTTTGCTGGATTCTATCCCTTCCTTAACATAAAGGGCCACCCCACCTCCAACACGCCCCTGCCTGTCCCTCCTGTAGAGTTTATAGCCCGGGATTGCGGTATCCCACTGATTCTCCGCATTCCACCAGGTTTCCGTTATGCCCACTATGTCAATATTTTCCCTTGTCACCAGACATTCCAGTTCTCCCACCTTTGCTCGTAGACTTCGGGCATTCGCATAAAAGCATTTATACACGGAATGCCCCAGGATGGGCTGCTTATTCGCTCCTTTGTCCCCGCATCCTCTCATTGTGCCAAACCGTCTATCACATCCCATCACCCTACCTTTCCCAATTTCTTCTCCTACCCTGCCTTTGTCTTGTTCTCTAACCTCCCCATCCTCATCCCATAGGGATGAGGAGTCCCGAACCGGATGCCCCTCGGCTCCTGTCGGCCTTCCCCCAGGGATCAGTTTAAAAGCTGCTCTGCCACCTTTTTAATGTTATGCGCCAGCAGTCTGGTTCCATTCTGGTTCAAATGGAGCCCGTCCCTCTTGTACAGGCCCCGCTTGTCCCAAAACGTTCCCCAGTGCCTAACGAATCTAAACCCCTCCTCCCTACACCACCGTCTCATCCACGCATTGAGACCCCTGATCTCCGCCTGCCTAGCTGGCCCTGCGCGTGGAACAGGTAGCACTTCAGAGAACGCTACCTTTGAGGTCCTGGCTTTCAGCTTCCTGCCTAAAAGCCTAAATTTGGCCTCCAGGACCTCCCAGCTACACTTGCCCACATCGTTGGTGCCGACATGCACCACAGCCGCTACCTCTCCCCCAGCACTGTCTACCAGCCTGTCTAGACGAGAAGTGATGTCCGCAACCTTCGCACCAGGCAGGCAAGTCACCATGTGGTCCTCACATCCGTCACAAACCCCCCTCTCTATGTTTCTAATAATCGAATCCCCCACTACAAGAAGCCCCCGACCCCCCTCCCGCCGAGGAGTATCCCGAGTGCGCTCGGATACGGGCCCATCCCCTGGAGAAGGGATCCCCCCTAGGGGATTGTTTCCCTCCTCTCCAGGATGACGTCCTCCAGTCCCGAGACTTCCCACCCGGGCAGCCGAGGAGCTGCATGCCTGAGGTTGGGACGAAGCCTGATCGTCCCCAGAAGTCTCCCCACGGTCCTCCTCTGGCTGCCTGCGCTTCTCCAGGTCGGCCACCAAGGCTTCAAGGGAGCGGACGCGTTCCCTGAGAGCCTGGAGCTCCTTGCATCGAGGACACACCCATGACTTATGCCCCAGAGGCATATAATCATACATGTGGCACTCGGTGCAGAACACTGGATAGCCCCCACCCTGCTGCTGGCTGTCTGACTGCATAGCTTTTTTGTTGTTGTTGTTGATTTATTTAGCCCTTGCATCTGGCATTCTGACACAGCCTATTTCTAAATCAGATGAGTGTTTTTCAACCTGTTTCGCCTGATGTACCTCTGCTCATGTTGTGAGTACCACCCATATTGAACATGCATCTCTGCGTGACGTCAGTTCAGGGTTTGCAAAGTTCAGAGTGGCTGCTTCTTTGCTCTGAGATGCAGCTGCTATATATATACCCCCCTTCAGGCCTGCAGGCCCCTTTCTTGACCTAAGTGTGCTCATGAAGAGGTGTGTAGAGACCCCCTGATCACATGGGGAGAGTCCTCAACACATACTGCTGTACGTTCAGGAGCTCTTGACACACATTTGGGGGACAAACCTGCCCGGTGCTGCTGCATCTCACCTACAGGCATTGTGTTGCGCTCCATTCATGTCTGCAGAAGACGCTTCACTGTGGTTCTGGAGCAGGGCTGCCCAAACCCCAGCACTGGGGCCACATGCGGCCCTTGAGGCTTCCCAATGCAGCCCTCAGGGAGCCCCTAGTCTCCAGCCTCTGGCCCTCCGGTGATTTGTTGGAGCCTGCATTGGCCCGATGCAACTGCTCTCAGTGTGAGGGCGACTGTTTGACCTCTCGCGTGAGCTGTGGGACAAGGGCTCCCTCCACTGCTTGCTGTTTCATGTCTGTGATGCAGCAGAGGCAGCAAAGGAAAGGCCAGCCTTGCTTTGTGCAAGGCCTTTTATAGGCCTTGAACTATTGCCAGTCCTTCATTCATTCATATAAGTTCATCTTTAATATATTCATTTATGTAAACTTATGCAAATTTATTCAAATTTTAAATGTAAATTAATTCATCCCCCCCGCCCCTGACACAGTGTCAGAGCAACGATGTGGCCCTCCAGCCCAAAACTTTAGACACCCCTGTTCTGGAGGAAGGGCCAGCTCTGAGGTCAGCGGCAGGGCACCCAAGAGCTTTCCCCAGCATCTCTGCTTCTGCTTTCTATTTTGCAGGAGCAGATTTCAAAAGATGCCTCCTTCTCAAAAGGAAGGAATGAGGGGAAAGCTTCTCCTTTAAGTGCCATTTGTTTCTTTTGGGGGAAAGGGACAGGAAGTTGGGGGGAGGAGAAGCAGAGAGATGCCTTTATTGCTTCATTGTGCCGGGAGAGTTGCCAACTCTCAAATGGAAGCTATTCCTGCAGGGCCTTTTTTCCAACTTGACGGCATACTTGCCCTTCCTGGAGAATCTATTAAAGCTTCCAGAATGGCTTTCGGCAGTCACCTGCAGACAAATGCCAGTTCCTGGAGACTGCAGCCCACTGCTGGAGGGTTGGCAACTTCACTCTGGGGAGTCTGGGAGCTGCTCTCTTCTTCTCCATGCTGCTCCTGGCTAGCAAGAGAGTCAATGGTGCAATTTTACAACAGAGGAGCTTGGTCGCTTTACAGCAGTACGCCCACAGCCGCCAGAGTTATGCTTCTTCAAACACACCCACAAGTGTGCTCCTATGGTTGCAAATGTAGACTGCCTGCAGCCACTAATTGAATGCAAATTAATTAATCTTGGAAGATGTACATTTTTTCACATAAGAGGGAGCAGCTGTGGAAATCTGGGTACAGAAATATCACAATTGGTAAACTTTACACGTTTTTAAGATGAGTTTCAGCTGCCTTTTCAGAAGGCTCGCAGGGGTGGTGGGAGTAGCGCCTCTTTTCTGAAAGAGAGTGAGAAGGCAAAGGGAGATAGCAGGGCCTCGGGGTGGATCCTCCTGCCATGATCCATCATGGAAGGAAGACCTGAGACAGATGCTCACTGATGACAGAACTGTACATAAGCTGTACATAAAGGGAGCTGTACATAACTGTACATAAAGGGAGCCCTGCTGAGTGATACCCAAGGAGGCCCTTCTAGTCTGGCACACTGTTCTCCACAGCGGCCCACCTCATCTCCCTGTACTCTCTGGCCCTCTTGGTCCTCCTGTTCACCTTCCTTCTCACAGGTCCCCTCATGTTTGAGAAGTTCCTTCCGGGCTTCTCTTGTCCCAAACTGTTTCCCCTTCAAGCCCTTCCTCCCAACTCCACTGTCTCATCCACATGAGGAGACCCCTCAGCTCCGCCTGCCCAGCTGGCCCTGTGCCAGGAGCAAGGGGCACTTCAGAAAAAGTTGCCCTACAGGTCCTGGCCTTCAGCACCCCACTCAGCAGCCTCAACTTGGCTTCCAGGACCACCAAAATACTTTCCCCCACAAGTACAAGGTTGGTGCTGATGTGCGCTACACCTGCTGCCTCCGGCCCATCTTTGACCACCACCCTATCAAGATGCCACTTGATGCTTGCAAGCTTTGAACCCAGGCCGCTGGGGGCCTCTCCCAGCTCTGCAGAAAGTCTTCTAAGAGCTGCTTCTGGTTGAGCACAATTGTAACACAAGGAAGGCTGCTGGTCACAGTTCTTCCCTGCACCCTCTCCCCCTTGGCTCCCTCACTGGGCCCCCTCCGCATGTCGCGGGTTTCTGGAGGAGGAAGGCGCAGGAATCCATGTGCAGAGGTGTTTCCAGGCCCACCAAGGAGCTGCTCGTTTTAGCCTCTGACTCACTTGCTGCCAGAAGTGGCAGCTCTGCAAATATTTGTGTTCCTGTAAAGGGAGATGTCCCAAGAGGTTTGGGGCTGGGGAAGGGAGGGGCCTTCTCGTAACATGGCTTCAAGCGCAGGAGGACGGGAAACCCTGACCCTCCCGGCAGGCTGTTTGCTTTCATCATCCTTTCCAAGCATCCACTGCAGTTTTGTTGCACTTTCTGTCCAAGAAGGACGGGGCGGCATTTGTGCTCTCCCTGAGGTGGCCCTGTGAGGAACATTAGGCAGAGAAAGGCCGGCTGCAATCCTACACACACTTTCCTGGGAGTAAGTCTCATTGAACACAACGGGACTTTCTTCCGAGTAGATATGCACAGGATTGTGCTGACAATGTCCCAGTGACAACCACAGCGGAGTAGAGATTTGAACCCAGATCTTGCAGCCACACTTACAGCCCCACTTACACACGGGCTGGTGTGCGGAGGCATTTGCAACATTGAAAGGGTCCTCAGGGCATGAGATTGATGGGTATCGGCACTGATATGGTTTTGCAAGCCCCAAGGGGAATCCCTCCTTCCACAGTCATCCCAATTTCTTTGATTGAGGTATCCATGTGCACAAACCTTACAATGGAAAGGGGGCAGCCTCTTCCTTTGGATAGTGGGGGGTTCCACCACCACTTGTTTTCCATGCCCCACCTGCAGCATCCCTTCCACTCCCACTGCAAGTGTTGAGGCATTTCCAGTGTGCCAGGCCCACAGGCCCTGCTCCTCCCAGGGCCAAACGAAACAGGGCTTCCCAGGTGCCTTGGAACCTCTGCTTGGGGTTCTTCAAGCATTTAATTCCACACGTGGCATGCCCTTCTGTGTGCACGTCATCATCATAGCTGTGGCTGCCCCAGCCTTGAGGGGCGGAGGTGCTGCTATGGTGGAGGCCCAGTGAGGCCTCTCTACTGTGGACCCCCCCCCCATGTCACTTGGGGTGTTTAGCAGGGTGGAGGATCTTGCCCTCCCATTTCTTTCTGCAAAAGCCTTCATAGGCAACAGCCCACCTCGTCTGGTGCTCCTTGCTTGCACCTGAGGAAGTGAACTGTCCCTGCCTGAGCTGATATTGAAATGTCAGCCCTTGTGGTTCAGCAGGTCTTCCCATTTCTAATCTCACCATTCTTGTCCACGACACTGCTGGTACTTCTGCCCCCTCAGCCATCCTCCATCATCAGTGCAGACTCAAAAGCTGGGAAAGTCTGTTGATCAGCCCTGGAAACGGGGGTTTGGCCACAGAGGGCAGCTAAGCAGGACTCCTGCTGTGGGGGTGGGGGGGTGGGAGCAAATGGCTGTGTTGCTCAAGGACAGTCAATTTCCAGAAGGCAGCCAAGGAGCATGGGGGGGGGGGAGGCTTTAGGATTAGAGCCAGGAGGCCAACACACTGGGGAGGGGCTGGAAAGGCAGGAGCCTCCGGAGGAAAAGGTGGGAGTGAGGTGGCCTGGCAGGCGGGAAGACCACCAAGACAGAGTGGAGGTGTGCAGAAGCGTATGGAGAGGTGAGGAGGGCCGAGTGACACCCATCAGCACAACAAAGGACAAAACAGGCAAACCTGCGCTACCTTCTCCAGGCAATATATGTAGGACAATTTCCCGCTATTCTTCTTACTACTTTGTCCCCCAATCTCTGATCTGAGGACTTGGGAGAATTTGTGTGTGAGGTAAAAAGAGGCAGGAACAGGTGTTGTCAGTGACAGGACGAGGACCAGATTTGGCAGGGAGACCCACAGAAGTAGCCCTTTACCCCACAGAAACCGTGTCGGCATGATCACCTCCACCCAAAATAAGGAAATACTAACACTGTTTCCCCTCTTGAGACCCCACTAGGAAATCACTTAGGAATGTGACGTTCACACCTCTGTCTTTTCCCTTAACAACATTCCAGAAGCTTCCCTTTAATGTTCTTAAAAAGCAATCCAGACAGGGCTGTTTATGGGGCAACTGGCCTTCTCCTCTGTCATTTTCCTGCCAAACTGGATCCGCAGAGCAACAACAGGATGGGCACTTGCTTCAGAAACGGATAAAAGGGGGTGTTTACTCAGCATATCTCTGCAAAGGCTCTCACGCCTGCGGGCACTTCCAGACAAGGTGGTTAGTCTGGGAATATTCACTCATTGTGGAGTGAAGGTCACATGACACCATCACACACCCATCACCTTCCTGTAGTCTCCCTGTGCATAAATCACTGCATTTATTAACAGACAATCTGGCCCCTTCTTTGGAGAACTGTCAGCGCATGTGTTGACTCTTGTTTGTACCATTCAACCTGTTTTGAAAGGCATGTGCCCAAATACAACAGACCACAAGGGAAAAGGGAGGGGGAAAGGGGAAGAGAGACCAAACCCTGCTGCATCCACTGCAGTGTGGAAGGAACTCTGCAACACTGTCTGTGACCACAAGCAGCAACTGCCAGCATGCCAAGGTGCATGTCTGGAAGCCCGAGCTGAGGAAGAAGCTGTGTGCAAAGGGCCATCTGGGTGGGGGAGAAGATGGGCCTTGGGCCAACCAGTACTCATCCCACTTTGGTGGATGGCTGACAAGTCCCACTGCCACAGCCCTGCCCTTCCTTCTTGAGGGCTCAGCTGTCCAGGGCTCACCCTGTTGTATGCCCCTGGGTGGATATTTTAAGGACAGTCCTCTTACTCCCAGCAGCAAACAGATACGTACAGTGGTCCCATGTCAATACAACGCCTTCAAACCAAGCAGGTTTGCTCACCTTTGTAAAAACCGGAAAACATGAAAATCAGTTGCTGGGCTACAAAGGGAAGTGGCCAATCCAGCTCCCCACTTTGTCTCCTGAACATGCAATCTTTGGGGTTTCAGTGTTTTAAAACAAGGACCACACTGAGCCTCCCTGCCAGACCGGCTGCTCTGCCCCCCCTCCAGCTATGCCACCACAAACAGGAGATTTATAGCTCCAGTTAATATTCTCCTGCACAAAGGGAGTTACGTGGCAGTGATATGAAGCCCTCCCAGCAACAGCTAAGAAAGCCATTCACAGGATTTCCTTGTAACAGGTGAGACGATGAAGCACCAAAACCTCAGGAATGTGTCCAACTCTGAAGACCACCACAAGGGGAAGGCAGGGCTTGCAGAGCCTCGGCTCACTGGTCTGATGGGGCAGTTGCTGCCCTGCTGGTGCTGTGGTTCTCCAAGTAGACAATCCCCAGAGACTTGTCTGGGCTCCAGACCGCATGGGGGCCTGGGGAGTCCATGGGCAGCGTGGCAGTGCTGCTCAACGCATCTTCAGTGGAGTTCTGGGAATCTGTATCTTCTGAGGAAAAGCTTCCATGTCTGGAGAGCTGGAAGTACTGGGCTGTTTCCTTCTTCCTGCCACGCTGACCTCTCGCTGGCAGAGATGTGCAGGGCGGGCTCTCATGGGCCCCTGGTCCTGGGTTCATGCTTGAGCAGGAGATGTGTGCAGGGGGAACTGAAGGAGCCATCTGAGTTGGTGCATGGAGATTTCCTGGGGTCTCTTTGCTCGAGTTCCGAGCCTCAGGGGCTCCATGTTGCAGAACCGCCTCCAGGGAAGGGCAGACCTCTCCGCTCCCCTCCGCAGCCTGGCCTGTGCTGCACAAGGGATCCTCCTGCGAAGGAATGTCCAAGAAGCTGGTCCCACCCACAGACCCGCCCTCCTCATTCTGGCTGCTGCGCACCAAGAGCTCCTCCTCTTCTGCAGCCTTTGCCAACGTGCTGTCAAAGCAAAGACCTTCCTCCAGGATGGTGTTGGCCGGGCCAGGACCTGGGCCAAAGGGGCCCTCCTTCTCAGCACCGTCTTCTGCATCTTTCTCCCGAGCCTCCTTGTACTTGGCCAGGGTGACCTCAAGAATCTGCTTGGTCTCCTGCCACGCCTCCAAGGCCTCGCCCCACACCGCCAGGCCCCGTTCACTGCGCATGCTGGACGCCTGGGCCTTCATCTGCTGGAACCGCTCCGCTGAAAATTCCTCGGAGAGTATCTGCAGCGAGCTCTCCATGTCTTGCAGGAGCTCAGTGCTCCTAGGCTCATCCTCTCCAGCCCTCCACAGAGCCAGGCGTTGCTTGCAGGCAAGGCTGAGCTGGGTCACCTGGAAACAGAGCAGCCCTGGTCACTGGACCTGCAAGGGTCTCTTCCTTTGTCTTCCTCTCCCCCCCACAACCTGAATATCCTTGCCATTGCTTCTACCTAGCTCTTTAATGCCTCCCTTATTCTATTCTAGTTTTGTACTTTTAACCAGACACAGTAGATCCTTCCCTAGGATCCCAGATTCTTCCTGAAGACCAAATTCTGCTGGCAGCTCCTCTGTGGGTCCATCCCAGGCTGCCCTGGTGACTGAGGAATGCAGAGACCATGTGGGAGGAAGGCATTCCAGGAAATGAAAAGAGCCTGCTGGGTCCATCAAGCCAGCAGCTGGTTTTCAACTGAGGCCAGTCAGACACTTGCCAGAAGCCGTAGGGGGGCATTTCATCAAATCAGGTAGCACGGCCTCAACGCCAGGAGGATGATCAAAAGCATTTACATGATGGCAACATGCCTTTGTATGAAACCAATCACTCACCCACACCCCCCAGTTGTTTGTCATCCCCACCACAGCAATTCAGGGGACTGTGAGAAGACCAATGCAAACCACACCCTCCAATCTGGGCAAGGACACCCGATTCCCACTGCAGACAGAGACTGGTCACTGGAAGGAGGCTAGGCTCTGTCCTGCACACACTCACCTTGTCACGGAACCGATAGAGATCCAGGAGCGTCTCCAGCTCAGCCCCTTTCATTTCCATGTCCATGTAGAACATCGTTAGCTTGGCCTGGAAAGCCCCCTTTGCTTCCGCAAAGGCCCCCATCTCTGGGAATTTGGAGCCTTGGACCTTGGCAGCTTCCTTGGACAGAGAGAGCCCATGGTTGTAATGGACCTAACAGAGAACACAGTGACAAGCTGTGGGACATACCAGGAACATAATACCAAAATGGAATATCATGTCCTCTCTTTGCAGCAGTGGAGTGGAATCTGGAGAGGTCAGGTCCAGGAGACACAAAGAAGCCCAGTTGGAGAAAGGGTTTTATCTGACCAACACGCTCCATTGTACTCTCCAAGGCTGGATTCCTTCTGGGCTTCCCAGAGGTTGGCCACTAGCTGGAAACAGGATTATGAGCTAGACGTAGTAGCATTGATCCAATTCTGCAGCCCCCCTCTTCAGCTGGGAGACCCACCTAGTCAGGTGTAGGGGGACTTCTCTGCCAAGTGGGAAGGTGCCTTGGTTCTCTGAACCAAATGGAGCCGAGTCCCAGCTTCAGTCGAGTCCCTAGAACCAGCCCCTCTCCCCACCAGTTCCATAACATGCCTTGCCACAGAAACACCCTGCAAGCAATGTCCTTGGTGCTTGCAAGCATGTTCTTTAATTCAGTGCTGTGCCCGTATACAGAGCAGGGATTTTGCCTCAGTGGGGTGACAAGAAGGAGGGAGCGAAGCTGTGATGAACAGGGAGCAGTGCTTGCAAAGAGTGGAAACACTTTCAGAAACCATTCTCAAACAAACCATCTCATGTTTGCTTGGAAATACTTGAAGGCTCCTAACACAGCTGTTTGTATTTTTTTGTCAACAGCATTTATGGACACCAGGAGATTCAGAGGCTTCAGAAAAGTGAAGAGGAAAATACTGAATTTGACCAGCTCACATTTAACATCATTGCCTAAAACCTGGAAATGTCTGAGGCAGATTTGGATCACTTGCCGTTCCAGGAATGTGTGATTTTGTTTCGGCTGCATTTCCCAGGGGGCTGCCTCAAAGCCCAACCTACCGTGGATTCCTTGAAGAACTCCTTAAATCTTTGGTAGGATTCTTCAGCACTCTCCAGGCTGGACTCTGCAGACCCCACCTCAGAGAGCTGCAATTCTCCTTCTTCATCAAACCACAAGCTGAGCTGCCAGAAGAGAAAGTCAAGGTTGCGGTGAGAGCAAGGCCTGGGGAGAGTGTCCCTCCTGCAGGGGAACTTCCTGTCCACCCTTTTGGGGGACCATTCAGCTCTCCAGGCTTATTCGATGCATCGATTTTTGTGCTCATCAGTAGTAGGGCAGGGAGCAGAGGAGGACAACAAACTACACACTTGTGTTTTTATCACAGGGGTATCCTGCTCTTTCCTCAGGGTGGGGGCTCCAAGCACCAACAAAGCAAGTTAGACTGATGGAGAGTGACTGGTCTGGGGTCAGCCAGGGAGCTTCATGGTCCAAAGGGATCCAAGCCCACTCTCCCCAGGGCAAGCCTGACACTCCAACCCCCACTCCCAGACCATGCTAGCTCTCAAGTTCTTTATTAAATGTGACACAGAAAAGAAGGGAAGAAAATTCTCCCTCCTGCCTTCGAGGAGGAAGCCTCTGGCCATACTTTGGGCACACTCTGCAGGGCCTCCTATGAACTTAGCCAATCCTAGCTTCCTGAGAAGCGCATCTGCAATGATCCTCGTGTTTACCACATTCACACATTACATTCTCAGGTACACACTTAAAAATGTGTAAAGAGGAGAGGCCTCTGAGGATTTCCCCCGCCCCCCAAGTAGAAAATAGCTGGTAGAACAAGCATAGAAGACATCTAGACTCTGGGTTTAGCAATGTCATTTTGTGTGACTCAAAGAGATTGCATATACTCCAGCTTGGATTTTATTCATGTATGGAAAAGCTGGGTTGAAATAAGTCCTCCATTCACAGGCAAATTTTAAAAAGGGGGAGGGGAATTCAGCATCCTGTTACCTTATAAATGATGTCTAAGATGATCTCTGAAATTCCTCTGCATTGCAACAACTAGAAAATAAGCCCTTTGGCTGACTCCATTCAACCCCCAGTTCATACGTATTTCATTCATTTTCTCCAGCAGTTTGATTTGTGCAATTAGTTTCGTTCCTTGGCTTCAATTCAACTTATAAAATGGCACTTTAAGGGGATCCCAATCAGCACAGAACATCCAGTTAAACTACCTGAACTTAATGAAGCATCACCAACTGATCACAAGTTTCAAAAATAGATTGTAGCAGACACCACAGCATAAAGTGAAAATTGAATCCCATTTCATGCTGCTTTGATTCCTTTAAAATCTAATATAAAATAATTGTATGTGTTTTGCAAATTCACAGGTTATAAGCCATGACGCGCATGTGCAACCTCCTGATTTTAGAAATGGGCAATGCCAGATGCAAGGGAGGGCACCAGGATGCAGGCCTCTTGCTGTCTTGTGTGCTCCCTGGGGCATTTGGTGGGCCGCTGTGAGATACAGGAAGCTGGACTAGATGGGCCTTTGGCCTGATCCAGTGGGGCTGTTCTTATGTTCTTAACTACAATTCCCAGGAGGCCTTGCAGGTCTCTTGTTATCTGGTGTGCTCCCTGGGGCATTTGGTGGGCCGCTGTGAGATACAGGAAGCTGGACTAGATGGGCCTTTGGCCTGATCCAGTGGGGCTGTTCTTATGTTCTTAACTACAATTCCCAGGAAGCCTTGCAGGTCTCTTGTTATCTGGTGTGCTCCCTGAAGCATTTGGTGGGCTGCTGTGAGATACAGGAAGCTGGACTAGATGGGCCTTTGGCCTGATCCAGTGGGGCTGTTCTATGTTCTTAACTACAATTCCCAGGAGGCCTTGCAGGTCTCTTGTTATCTGGTGTGCTCCCTGAAGCATTTGGTGGGCCGCCGTGAGATACAGGAAGCTGGACTAGATGGGCCTTTGGCCTGATCCAGTGGGGCTGTTCTTATGTTCTTAACTACAATTCCCAGGAGGCCTTGCAGGTCTCTTGTTACCAGGTGTGCTCCCTGGGCATTTGGTGGGCCGCTGTGAGATACAGGAAGCTGGACTAGATGGGCCTTTGGCCTGATCCAGTGGGGCTGTTCTTATGTTCTTAACTACAATTCCCAGGAGGCCTTGCAGGTCTCTTGTTATCTGGTGTGCTCCCTGGGGCATTTGGTGGGCCGCTGTGAGATACAGGAAGCTGGACTAGATGGGCCTATGGCCTGATCCAGTGGGGCTGTTCTTATGTTCTTAGGTCTGTAGACAATTTCTCCATAATTAGATTTCAATCACTGGGTACAAAAGTGCTCAGTGAATATTAGCCTCAGATCTCCTCCACTGTGAGAGCTTGTACTGACTGCTGCAGCAGGGAGGGGAACCTCAGCCACCATGGATGAACTGCATGTGACCCAAAAGGCTCCAAGTGGGGGTGGGGGTGGGGGTTGCTGGGAGTGAAGGCGGTGCATCACCCTTCCCTTGCCTGCTGTTCTTGCCCCTTCAAACAGTATTGTATTGGCAACCTTCAGTCTCGAAAGACTCTGGTATCGCGCTCTGAAAGGTGGTTCTGGCACAGCATCTAGTGTGGCTGAAAAGGCCAATTTGGGAGTGACAATCCCTTCCACACCGGGAGCAAGTGCAGTCTATCCCTGGTCTGTCTCCCTGGCTATGGGCCTTCCTTCTTTGCCTCTTAGCCTCAGACTGTTGGCCAAGTGTCTCTTCAAACTGGGAAAGGCCATGCTGCACAGCCTGCCTCCAAGCGGGCCGCTCAGAGGCCAGGGTTTCCCACTTGTTGAGGTCCATCCCCAAGGCCTTCAGATCCCTCTTGCAGATGTCCTTGTATCGCAGCTGTGGTCTACCTGTAGGGCGCTTTCCTTGCACGAGTTCTCCATAGAGGAGATCCTTTGGGATCCGGCCATCATCCATTCTCGCGACATGACCGAGCCAACGCAGGCGTCTCTGTTTCAGCAGTGCATACATGCTAGGGATTCCAGCACGTTCCAGGACTGTGTTGTTTGGAACTTTGTCCTGCCAGGTGATGCTGAGAATGCGTTGGAGGCAGCGCATGTGGAAAGCGCTCAGTTTCCTCTCCTGTTGTGAGCGAAGAGTCCATGACTCGCTGCAGTACAGAAGTGTACTCAGGACGCAAGCTCTGTAGACCTGGATCTTGGTATGTTCCGTCAGCTTCTTGTTGGACCAGACTCTCTTTGTGAGTCTGGAAAACGTGGTAGCTGCTTTACCGATGCGCTTGTTTAGCTCGGTATCGAGAGAAAGAGTGTCGGAGATCGTTGAGCCAAGGTACAGAAAGTCATGGACAACCTCCAGTTCATGTGCAGAGATTGTAATGCAGGGAGGTGAGTCCATATCCTGAACCATGACCTGTGTTTTCTTTAGGCTGATTGTCAGTCCAAAATCTTGGCAGGCCTTGCTAAAACGATCCATGAGCTGCTGGAGATCTTTGGCAGAGTGGGTAGTGACAGCTGCATCGTCGGCAAAGAGGAAGTCACGAAGACATTTCAGCTGGACTTTGGACTTTGCTCTCAGTCTGGAGAGGTTGAAGAGCTTTCCGTCTGATCTGGTCCGGAGATAGATGCCTTCTGTTGCAGTTCCAAAGGCCTGCTTCAGCAGGACAGCCAAGAAAATCCCAAACAAGGTTGGTGCAAGAACACAGCCCTGCTTCACTCCGCTTCGGATGTCAAAGGGGTCTGATGTGGAGCCATCGAAGACAACAGTGCCCTTCATGTCCTTGTGGAAGGATCTGATGATGCTGAGGAGCCTGGGTGGACATCCAATCTTGGGGAGAATCTTGAAGAGGCCGTCCCTGCTGACCAGGTCGAAAGCCTTTGTGAGATCTATGAAGGCTATAAAGAGTGGCTGTCGTTGTTCCCTGCATTTCTCCTGCAGTTGTCTAAGGGAGAATACCATATCAGTGGTGGACCTGCTGGCTCGGAATCCGCACTGTGATTCTGGATAAACGCTCTCTGCAAGTACCTGGAGCCTCTTTACTGCAACTCGGGCAAACAACTTTCCTACAATGCTAAGGAAAGAGATGCCACGGTAGTTGTTGCAGTCACCCCTGTCACCTTTGTTCTTGTACAGCATGATGATGTTTGCATCCCTCATGTCTTGAGGTACTTCACCTTCTCTCCAGCAAAGACAGAGGATTTCATGCAGCTCAGTGACAATGATCTCTTTGCAGCACTTTAGGACTTCAGCAGGGATGCTGTCTTTTCCAGGAGTCCAGGGCCACATGAAGTTCTTCTAGGGTTGGTTCACTGTCAAGCTCCTCCAGCACAGGCAGGCACTCAATGTTGTTCAGCGCTTCTTCGGTGACTACATTTTCTCTGGAATACAGCTCAGAGTAGTGCTGCACCCAGCGTTCCATCTGCTGCGCCCGATCCTGGATGACCTCGCCTGTGGCAGACTTCAGAGGGGCAATTTTCTTCTGTGTTGAACCTAGGGCCTGCTTGATACCGTCATACATCCCCCTGATGTTGCCTGTGTCAGCTGCTACCTGTATCTGGGAGCAGAGCTGAAGCCAGTAGTCGTTAGCACATCTCCTGGCAGTCTGCTGGACTTTGCTGCGAGCAGCTCGGAGGACCTGCAGGTTGCACTCACTGGGACAGGCCTTGTGTGCTGCTTGAGCTCTCCTCTTTTCCTCAGATTCCTCAGATTTCCTCTTTTCCTCAGATTCCGGATCTGTCAAGGAGAGAAATTTCTCATTTTTTCTGGCAGGGAAAACCACCAAACGAAACCAGGGAACATGGCGTTGGCTTTGCAGTCAGAAATACCCTGCTGGAATCCATCAGCCCACCTACTGTGGGAAGTGAAAGAATTTTGTCCCTGCAGCTTCAGTCATCAGCAGGACCTGTCACTCTCATCAGTGCTTATGCACCGACTTTGTTGTCTCCAGCAGAAGCCAAAGACAAATTCTATGATGACCTGGCCACCACTATCAAGAAGATCCCCGTAAAAGAGCCATTGTTCATCCTTGGCGATTTCAATGCTAGAGTTGGTGCTGATCACAGTTCGTGGCCCACTTGCTTAGGTCAGTTCGGCACTGGGAAGATGAACGAGAATGACCAATGCCTGCTAGAGTTTTGCTGTCATCGCGGTCTCTGTGTCAGCAACACCTTCTTCAACACGAAGCCCCAACATAGAGTCTCTTGGAGGCACCCAAGATCAAAGCACTGGCACCAGCTCGGCCTGATTCTCACCAGACGCTCCAGCCTTCCCAGCACCAAGATCACACGCAGCTATCAGAGTGCTGCCTGTGACACTGACCACTCCCTGGTGTGCAGCAGAGTGAAACTGCAAACAAAGCGACTGTATCACACGAAAAGGGAAGGAAGACCTCGCATTGATACCAGCAAGACCCGGGATCAGAGAAAAGTGGAGGAATTTGCACGAGCGCTTGAGGAATCTCTTCCAGGCCCGGCCGATGCAAACGCATCCAACAGATGGGAACATTTCAAGAATGCCATTTACAACAACGCCTTGTCCATATTTGGCAAGAAGACCAACAAGACGGCAGACTGGTTTGAAGCCCACTCTGAGGAGTTGACACCAGTCATTGAGGAAAAAGAGGAGAGCCCCTTCAAAACAGTCCCCAAAATTGCTTTTCCTCTTGCTGGAGAAACAATGTGGGTACCTGCATCTTCTACCTGCCAGGTAGAAAAACAGCCGGGAGGCTTTGATTTTGAGTGGGAAAACAGCAGGAAGGAAAATGTCCCCAAGCTGGCAATTTCCTGGGACTGCCCCTTTTAGCAACTGAATGTGGCCTTTGTCTGTTCATGTGCAGGATTTTGCAGGTGCATTTTGTGAAGAGGTCTCTAAACTTTTCAGCAGGTTTTATGTAAGGCAGAGGCAAGCAGTGCGTGGCACACTGTCAGATCCATTGCAGAAACCCAATTTGTTATGATTTGTTTATACATGTGCAAAAATGATGCTATTTCTTCACTGTTGAAAAGTCAACCTGCAGACACCTGTTTTGTTTTAACAGCAGGAGTGAGGTTCACATTGAATAATGATGGTTGGAGGGAATGAAAGCCTCTGGCCCAGGTCACTGCAAATGAGGCTTAGCCAGGCTGACTCCACTCTGACCAGATGGAAAGGAGTGCAGTGGACAGAACTGCATGCGTTACACTACTGTGTGGTTGGGAAAAATTTTGCATTACTGAGGGCTGTAAAAATATCTTTTGGCAGGCCCGATGTGTAGTTTGGAAACCCTGTTGCATGACACTAGAGAAGTGCATTTTTGCTTATACATGAACTTGATGATGAGGCAGATTTTCGATTCTTCTTTCTGCAGTAAAGTTTTGATGAAGAAAACAAACAAAATGAGCAGAAGGATTGTGGGTGCTTGGGCGCCTCACATTGCAGCCGTGCTTAGGACTCCAAGGTTGTGGGTGCTTGGGCGCCTCCAACAGAGGCAGCACTTTTCAAAGGACTCTGGGGGGGGGAAGCTCTGCTGCACCTGCCTCCCCACCCACCGCATGTCCCTGACACACAAGTATTTTGTGAAGTACAATCAACATATATGCCTCCCTTTATGTTTGGCCTCTTGGATCATAGAATTCAGGACTCCATCCCTTGGGACTGAAATAGCTTTCAGAGCAGCACTTCTAGGGCCTGATTCATACATTCAGGCCACTGTGTGTGTGTTCTCTTGACAGAGAGCAGAATGGTCACAGATCCTCCCGTTACAGTCACTTATGTGAATGGCTCCTCTCCCTTTGGAGGTGGATCTGAACCATTCAGCTTACCCAAACTGTGTGGGAAGAGACTCACACAAAGCTTCACCAGTGAGACTCCACATGATTCTCTCTGAAGAGGCTGAAAGTGGATCAGGACTGAGATTGCTTTTCAAACAGCCCAAACCGAACTAAACTCTCCTTCCCCAGCAATGCAGCTGCACCAGCAGGATGTGTGCTGTGTCCTGCCAGGGGAGGGGGCAGTCCTAAGGTCTCCTCAAGGTAAGGGAACTTTTGTTTCCTTACCTGGGGGTAAGCCTCCACTCCCCAAACGGTACCCTTGGTTCTGTGAGGAGAGTAAGGGAGAGGGAATAGGGGAAAGAATAGAGTCAGGCACAGTAACACTCCCCTATTCTGCTTCCCACCCATCCCTGCTCAGGCAGTCCCCCATTCCTCCCACCACCCACCCTTGCTGCCAACTTACTGGCACTTACAGCGAGAGGCTTCTCTAATGGCCTACGCACATGGCAGCAGCCGCATTCACTGACAGCCTCGCTGCATATGCCTCAATAGCAGCACTACTACAGGTGGAATTCTACAGGCAGCCCAGTTAGGATTGGGCTAAAAGTATTGCTCAAACATTTGAAGAAAGGACTCATGGATAAATTGTGTCATCTATGTCGACTAAGTCCAGGAGGTGCCCGCATGGCTAACCAGCCAAGTTAGAGAGGCCGTAAAGGGCAAGGAAGCTTCCTTCCGTAAATGGAAGTCTTGCCCTAATGAGGAGAATAAAAAAGGAACATAAACTGTGGCAAAAGAAATGTAAGAAGGTGATACGGGAGGCCAAGCCATTGTGTATGCCAGATTCACTGAATGAAACGGCAACTAAAATGATTACACGGATGACCAAGCCTTGCTGAGGGAGAATCAGCATAGCTTCTGGAAGGGTAAGTCTTGCCTCACTAACCTTTTAGAATTCTTTGAAAAGGTCAACAGGCATGTGGATGTGGGAGAAACATGTGGACATTATATATCTGGACTTTCAGAAGGCGTTCGACACAGTCCCTCACCAAAGGCTACTGAAAAAACTCCACAGTCAGGGAATTAGAGGACAGGTCCTCTCATGGATTGAGAACTGGTTGGAGGCCAGGAAGCAGAGAGTGGGTGTCAATGGGCAATTTTCACAATGGAGAGAGGTGAAAAGCGGTGTGCCCCAAGGATCAGTCCTGGCACCGGTGCTTTTCAACCTCTTCATAAATGACCTGGAGACAGGGGTGAGCAGTGAGGTGGCTAAGTTTGTAGACGACACCAAACTTTTCCGAGTAGTAAAGAGCAGAAGTGATTGTGAGGAGCTCCAGAAGGATCTCTCCAGACTGGCAGAATGGGCAACAAAATGGCAGATGCGCTTCAATGTCAGTAAGTGTAAAGTCATGCACATTGGGGCAAAAAATCAAAACTTTAGATACAGGCTGATGGGTTCTGAGCTGTCTGTGACAGATCAGGAGAGAGATCTTGGGGTGGTGGTGGACAGGTCGATGAAAGTGTCGACCCAATGTGCGGCGGCAGTGAAGAAGGCCAATTCTATGCTTGGGATCATTAGGAAGGGTATTGAGAACAAAATGGCTAGTATTATAATGCCGTTGTACAAATCGATGGTAAGGCCACACCTGGAGTATTGTGTCCAGTTCTGGTCGCCGCATCTCAAAAAAGACATAGTGGAAATGGAAAAGGTACAAAAGAGAGCGACTAAGATGATTACTGGGCTGGGGCACCTTCCTTATGAGGAAAGGCTACGGCGTTTGGGCCTCTTCAGCCTAGAAAAGAGGCACCTGAGGGGGGACATGATTGAGACATAGAAAATTATGCATGGGAAGGATAAAGTGGATAGGGAGATGCTCTTTATAGTCTCACATAACACCAGAACCAGGGGACATCCACTAAAATGGAGTGTTGGGAGGGTTAGAACAGACAAAAGAAAATATTTCTTTACTCAGCGTGTGGTTGGTCTGTGGAACTCCTTGCCACAGGATGTGGTGACGGCCTCTGGCCTGGATGCCTTTGTGAGCGGATTGGACAGGTTTCTGGAGCAAAAATCCATTACGGGTTACAAGCCATGATGTGTATGTGCAACCTCCTCATTTTAGAAATGGGCTATGTCAGATGCAAGGGAGGGCATCAGGATGAGGTCTCTAGTTATCTGGTGTGCTCCCTGGGGCATTTGGTGGGCCGCTGTGAGGTACAGGAAGCTGGACTAGATGGGCCTCTGGCCTGATTCAGTGGGGCTGTTCTTATGTTCTTATGCACTAATCTTCTTGGTGTAAAGACCGCTTTTTTCATGTAAAGAATATATTTCTAAAGCTTGAGTATCATGATCAGCAACTATGCCCAGGTTTAAACAATATAATTATATCATTATAATAATGATATAATTATCGTTTAAGGATATAATTTGCAAAAAAATGGTCAAGTACTGAATTTGTGGCAATTGGGGGTGGGGGAGGCAGACAGCCAAGGAAGGTGCATTATGGGGGAGGTGAAATTCCAGCAAAACCACACAACCCTTCTCCTTTCTGAGGCATCTCTATGTGAATTAAACAAGACAGAACCAAATTGGCCAAACTGCTGAATGTTCCCAGCCCTTCTGAGCCAACAGGTCCAGCTGGGGTTGACCAGCCGTTGCCTCCCCTGGCTCTTGAGGGCAACAGAGGGCTTGTCTACCTTGTTAAACTCAGCCTGCAGCTCTCGGATCTTCAGCAGGAACTCCAGGTGCTCCAAGCGGCTGTTGGATTTGGTCACCAGAGTGTGAACTTCCTCCTCCACTCGATTGTAAAGTGCCAAAGTGCAATCGATGCTGTGCCTTGCGGAGATGTGCAAAAAGGGGGAAAGTACAAGACCCCAGTGTATCAAGCCCAGGACATTTTTGAATCTTTCAGAATCTTCCCAGTGCCCACCCATTTGCCTAGGCACGCCCAGGACAGTGTTGCCTGGTTTCTATTCACTTGGTCTCTTTTTGAATCCCAGCAGCCCACAAAACGCAGTGGATGGGAATCGACAGAACTTGCCCACTGGGTCCTTTCCCTTATTCCTTCTTTCTACACTGGGTAAATGCACGTGGCACTTTATATAGGGAGAAGGGACAGCTTCTTGCCCCAAGGGGCTCACAGTCTGGATACGGATAAAGAGAGACAAGAAAGGAAGAGGGAAGGAAGTGGAGGCCAAGAACAGCAGGGGGAGAAAATGTGACAGTCTTGTTGCTCACACTTAGGATCAGCTGCAGCAGAGACTGCTGAGTGGGCAGGGTACCAGGGAAGGGATTTCAGAAAGGGGGTGACATGGCCTGAGTGGCATGAGAAGGGAACTTTTGGTGGGCTGCTCTGGGATACAGGAAACTGAACTAGCTGGGCCTTTGGCCTGATCCAGCAGGGCTCTTCTTATGTTCTTAAGGGAGTCTCGGAAGCTAAGCAGGTTCAGGCCTGGTTAGTACTTGGATGGGAGACCGCCTGGGAATACCGGGTGATGTAGGCTTATACCATGATCTCGGAAGCTAAGCAGGGTCAGGCCTGGTTAGTACTTGGATGGGAGACCGCCTGGGAATACTGGGTGATGTAGGCTTATACCATGATCTCAGAAGCTAAGCAGGGTCAGGCCTGGTTAGTACTTGGATGGGAGACCGCCTGGGAATACCGGGTGATGTAGGCTTATGCCATGATCTCGGAAGCTAAGCAGGGTCAAGCCTGGTTAGTACTTGGATGGGAGACCGCCTGGGAATACCGGGTGCTGTAGGCTTATGCCATGATCTCGGAAGCTAAGCAGGGTCAGGCCTGGTTAGTACTTGGATGGGAGACCACCTGGGAATACCGGGTGCTGTAGGCTTATGCCATGATCTCGGAAGCTAAGCAGGGTCAGGCCTGGTTAGTACTTGGATGGGAGACCACCTGGGAATACCGGGTGCTGTAGGCTTATACCATAGTCTTTCAAGACTGACGGTTGCCAACCACGATTTTGTAGCAGAGTGCTGGGTGGAGGTGAGGAGCTACATAGATCTGAGGGGACCCACTAGTCGCTAGCCAACCTACCTTACTTTCATCTCCCAGGCTGTCCCTTCCAACCCCTTCCTCCTCACAAACAGCCAACAGACCATATGGCTTTCTTTAAACAAATGGGAAAGGCCGATTCTCAACTGTCCTTTGGGCTCCAATTATTAGCTGTCAATCAGTCACTCCTCATAATGCCGTGCCTTGGTTCCAGCCACTAATGAGAAGACACCACCATTTTGCACCACCTGAAGCCTGGTGGTGCAGCTCAACTGACCCCTTAGGCAAAGTATCTCTGCTGCTCCCCCAAGGCCATGCTGCATTTGCCGTGTCCGAAGTCTCGGGTCCCGCGGGGTCCTCCCACATCAGTGATCCAGCAGCTTGAGACACACCACCTTCGTTCCATGACCCTGGTGGCGTAGCTGGAGGGAGCGGAGTAGCCAGTGTGTTGGGGGGCAAGCGGCCCCTCCCTTCGGAGCCGTACGGCTCCGTTTTGCTCCCCCCGCTGGGAATGGCTCCGAAGGGAGGGGCCGCTTGCCCCCCCACCACCACACTGGCTGCTCTGCCCCTTCCAGCTACGCCACCACATGACCCTGCCGGCGAGATCCCCGGCCTCGCTGACGCACCCTTCCCTGCTTCCAAGTTTTGCATCTTAAGGAGGGAGTGATCTTTGGGTTCAGGGAGTGTCCACCCTGCACCTGAACACATGCAGTGTCTGAGCCCGACGCATTTCACTTAACCACCCAAGGCGCTGAGACCGGCATGTTCCTACCGGACATCTGGGGAGAAGCTGAGTCGGGCTGCCTCCTTCCGCAGTCTGGCCAGGGTGGCCCCGCCTTCCCTCTGCAAGCTCACCAGCTGCGCGTTGCACAGGACCTCCTGCATCAGCTGCCGGTGCCTGCCCAGTTGCTGCTGAGCTCCCTGCAAGGTGGCCGCAGAATAAGCCAGAAGAGGAGAGAGGCCTGTCAGTGGCTGCTGGCCCTGAAAGCTAAATGAGGCCTCCAGGTCTCAACGCGCTCAGCCTCCCAATACAGGCTGCAGAGGGCAACAGCTGGGGGGAGGGGCTGCCTCCATGCCCACCCAGGGAGTTTCCCAGAAGTCTCTGGCTGGTTCTTGGTGGACAAGGTGGAGTTTCAAGATCTTTTACTTGTAGGAAAGTACCCGGTCCACAGCCTTCCTGAACCAATTCCCAACATCATGTGCTTTGCACAACACAGAACAGACCTGGAGGAGGCTCACCATCAGGGCAGTGACCTCTAGGACTTGGAAAGCCCTCCTGCATCTACAGAGAATCACACCCTGACACTCTGGAAAAGGAGCTCTGGGTCTCTGGACAACAGAGCCGGCACTACTGATCAGGAGGCTGGGACCCTCCCCTTGGAAGCCCACCACACCATTCTGTGGAATTGGTCTGGTTTTCAGTGCACATCCTGCTCTTCCTTTTAAAAAAATACTCAGAGCTGCTCAGATGGGACTCCCCGCAGTTCCTCGCCCAGGCACTGACCAGCTCCGTGCTAACATTGCTTTTGCAGCTGCTCCCAGGCCCAGAGCACAGGCAGAAACTGCTGTCTGCACAAAGGCCAGCATAGCTTCAGACAGCTCCAGCTGCACAATAGGAAGGAAAACAGAGGCCTTTTGTTCCTCCGCCTGTTCTCACAGTTCTTGAGCCAGCCAGAGAACAAAGGTCTGAAGGACAGAGTCACTCCAGTGTTGTGAGCAAGAGGAGTCTGACCCAGAACACGAACTGTCCTTCCAAAGAAAGAACATCATGCAACCTGCTGCTCCCAGCAGGAAGAAATTGTTTGGACCTTCCAAGGACTGGTCAGAAAGCCAAGCTGCACCATCTGGTTCTCAGAGGTGCAGGAGTGCCTTACCTGTGAAGTCTCAGGGAGGGCTCCCTTCTCTAGCTCCTGGGTGGTGCTACTCAGCAGCTCAGAGGCTTTCTTGAGGTCACCCACAAAAAGGTACATCTTCTGTAGAGGAAACACAGTCACACCTTCCAATTAAATGATGGTACATTTAAAAAGGGGGTCTGGCTAGAGAGCCCAGGTACCCAATAGTTACCCTATGGGTAAATAATAGGGGGGGGGGTGACAGAAAAGTTAACATTGGGTTGAAAAGGTAAAAATCAGAGCAAGGAAAGTCTCTGCCTTTGGCCTTGTAGCTGAGCCTGAGCTACAAAGCCCAGCTGCAACCAAGAGTGCACATTCACACATACCAGGTCTGGGAGAACTGTGGAGGCAGCCACTTCACAGGGCCCTCAGATAAGGTACCAGGCTGCTAAATTGGCTCCAAGGCCGCTTGATTAACCAGATGCAGCTGTGAACTTTTCAGGTTGGGGGAGTCCACCATGAGGGAGAAGGCCTGTGGCACATCCACACTGAGAGTGTTCGGCTGGATCCGAGCTCTAATTGGTGGATAGGTCAGGAGACCTATAAAGGTGGAAGGAAGTAGCTTTCCTTTGTCTTAGTTCATCTCTGGTCAAGGGGAGCCTGAGCGTTGACTAGTCTGCTAAGATGGGCCCACCTTGACTGCAGCAAGGATGGGTTAGACTGGAACCTTGAAAGCATAAGACTTTGGTGAGTGATAGAGTTAGGAGTTAGCTCTTTATTGTTGCTGAGTGTTGTATTATAATGATATGCTCTAATCTAAATTCTGAAATCTATGACTGATGCAGTGTCTGTCTTTATAACTATTTCTTTAACTTCCTCTTCAATAAATCCTCTCTATTACAGCTGACTGCAATGGACTGATGGAACAAAGGGGACTTGGTTGTGGGAGCTAATCTATGGCTGGTTGGTTGGTTGGTATGTGAACCGGAGACCCCAGTAACAGAGGCCTGCTCCTGAGTTCAGGCCGAGTCAGGGAGGCTCAGGCTGGAGCATGGCTCAAATGTGTTTGCTAAATTGACCTGACTATCAGGTTTGGAAGCTCTTCTGATTGTGGAGCAATTGGTAACTGAAACAGGAGAAGCCTGGGAGGTGTTAAGTGGCTAGATGGGTTTATGGCCAGTTAATTACCTCTGGAGGTAATAAGCAGACTTGGAGGAACAATGTGTTCCTTGTCACAGGGAGGAACAATTTTCTTTTTGAGCCATTCTTTCCCAGCACCTTAGTCCCAAACAGAACTCCCACCCCACCCCCATCAGCAAGTCAGCTTTAAGGACATGGGAATGGTTGAGCCTGAAGTTGTGCCCCCCACCCCCTCCCTCACATGCAATATGGAAATGACAATATTGACCTGCCCTGCAGGGCTGTTGTAAAAAAAAAAAAAAAACCTTGCTAATCCAACCATGAAGTTGCCAGGAATAAAGAGTTTACAAGAAGTGAGTCATCCAATTTTTAATAAAATAGATATTTGATACTCATTTCCTGCCTCTTTAACTGACACTGAAATATGCAAACGAGAGGAAAAAGATGGGGAAGCTAGAGGAAAAGCCTCTAAGCAGGCGAGCTGTCCAGGAGAGAATAAAGGCTCTTTATGACTCTAGCTACTGCCTAGCCAGGAGTTTCAGGCTGGGCTTCCTGCTCCAAAAACAGGGCCAGCAGTCACCCTGCTTGCTCTGAGCAGCTTCAGGTGCCTCTCTCCCACCTTGCCTGCCATGCCAAGGCAGCAGTAATCACGTGCTGGAGCCCAATGCTTGGAGGGATTTCTTGTTTTAAGAAAAAGGCAGCAATCTCTGCCAACTGCAGAGTTAATAAGGAAGCATAAATAAAATAAGAACAAATAAAGGAGCATAAGAGCCAGGATTTTTGCAATGCAAAAAGAGAGAGGGGGAGAGAGGGGACCCATGGCCACAGCAATAAACACCTGGAAGTACTGAACCCACTCGCTGTGACAGTAGGGGAAGGGGCCATCCAAGGCTGGGGTCCACTGGCTGGGGTCCACGTGCCGGCTCAGAGCCTTCAGACTGCTCAGCAGCTCCACCTGCAGGTAGGACACAGCATGACAGTGAGCGTCTGGCTGAAAAGAATGCTTCCTTTCAAGACACTGCATCCAGGTATTTACAAGGCAAACTACTGTACATCCGCTTTGCCTCATTCCGGTTTAATCAGTCCCAACTTGTCCAGCCCAGTCTGTGACCTGCTTCTTTGCTCACTGGCCTCTTCCCACACACAAGGCACCCCGGATGGCATAACACTTGAGATCGCCCAGAAAATGAGATTTTAAGGCTCAGTGTGATACTTTGCTCCCCTCCTTGTGGATAGCAGGAACAGAAGATTGTTAGAATATATTCGTTGGGAGGTGCGAGGGTAAATAAAACGCCAGATGCAGGGGAGTGGCAAGTATCGTGTGCGCTCCAAGGAGTCTGATGAACCCCTGTGCCATGCAGGAAGCCGGACTAGATGGGTCCTGGACCTGATCCAGTAGGGCTCTTCTTATTTTCTTAATATATGAAAATCTGCAGGCTTTACACAATGTTCTTGGACTGTGGAATGCGGCCCTTGCTGGTGCAGAATCCAGCCCCTCCCCCCACCCATCCAGTGTGTGTTGAAGCCTTGCAGTGGGCCAGCTGGCTCCCCAGGGGTCCTTTTTAGTTCTAATTAGCTAGCGTGAAATATGTGGGGCTTTGGTGGTGGTGGTGGTGTGTATGCATAAATAGACGCACAAAGGAGAGAATCTTCTTTCTCGTTTCCTCTTGTAATCCATCACAAATTGAAACCTTTGCCTGGCTGGGCTCCTTTTCAGACCCACAGGGGAAATGCAAGGATTTAGATCATCTGCAGAGGCGCTTAATCAGACTCATTAATATTTCACATTACATTAATTAAACTGAGCAGCATTAATAAAAGAAGAGCAACCCCTTTCAAATGTTGAATTATCTTAATGCTGGTGTTCAGCCTATGGAGCTATAATTGGGAAGGAGCAGCTGTCATCTGTCAGGGGTCTTTCTCTGCAGCTACTGGAGGAGTCTGGGTGAAAAGAAAGCAGGCTGCATTGCTGGGGAAAAGGGGGGGCTGAGTGGGAATCACAGGCTCAGAGGGTTGTAGCAAGGGGTATCTCAAGACTGTCATGACTAACTCCTTGCCAAGATCATAGACTATAATAAGTAAGACTAGCCATGCATCCCTAAGCATGTTTGCTCAGAAGTAACTCATGCTGTATTCTATGGGACTTACTCCCAGGAAAGTGTGCACCGTTGCAGCCCAATTATGCGTAACTTTTTGTTCCTCCCCCTCCTACTTATTCTGCTGTTTCCTCCCTTGAATTAATGTCTAAACTGTAGGCTCCTCAGGGCAAAGCCCTGTTATCTCATTATTTTAAAAGCATCACATGTGTAGGTGGAGCAATAGCAAATAGCAAAGTAATAAACAGTTTGGCATTTTGAAGAGACACATAACAGAACCAGACAACATGGACCTCTGCCTCATCCAGCAAAGCACTTCTAGTATGCCTGACAGCAGTAGTTCAACAGGTGAAGCCTTTTCCCAACATGGCAGTGCAGTTGTGGGGAAAGGTTGCACCTACAGCTGTGAATAAGGCAGACTGAGTAGTAGAAAGCATTACCCCGCTCAGGCCAAATCCTAACCCACTTTCCAGCACTGGCATAGCTGTGCCAATGGGATGTGTGCTGTATCCTGCAGTTGGGGGGCACTCATGGAGGCCTCCTCAAAGTAAGGGAATGTTTGTTCCCTTACCTCGGAGCTGCATTGCCCCTTGTGTCAGTGCTGGAAAGTGGGTTAGGATTGTGCCCTCAGCTGCATTAAAACCAGCCTGAAATGTCAGGTCTGGGCTTCTCAAGGTGAAGGTGTAAGCAGCACATGAAGAAGAAATTTGCATCCACATCCAGGGCCTGAAGTTCTGCCTGAAACTCACCTGCATGCCAGGCAACTTCTCCAGGTGTGATGCTGCTTCCTTCTCTGCCAGCAGCAGGACAGTGTGGATGGAGCCGGGCAAGGCCTTCTGCAAGTGAGGCAGGGCAAAGGGTCACAGGTCACCCAAGATCAACCCTTCTCTGCATGACTCCCTGGCTCTGGGGTTTGCACATGGGGGGGGGGGGTTTGCAACTGGTGTAGTTCTAGCCCCTATTCAAACTGGGGCATTGTGATGCCCCAGCCTGAGGGCCCTGGTCTCTGCCCCCTTAAAGGGTGGGGGCAGCCTAGAGGCGGGGGGAAGTCAGCGGCGTGATCCCCAGGATCGCACCACTCACAGGGCTGCAGGGGTTTGGGTGCACTTACCCAAGCCTCCTGCAGCCTCCCTGGGGTGCGGGGAGCCTGGTGCGACTTCTGGCAGGGCTCCCCGCAGCAGGGAAGGCGGATGCGGAGCGATCGTGCTCCACTTCCCGGGGCGGGGCGAGATCACTCCGCATCTACTTTCCCTGCAGTGGGGAACCCTGCCAGAAGCCGCGCTGGGCTCCCCACACCCCTGGGAGGCTGCAGGAGGCTTGGGTAAGTGCACCCAAGCTCCTGCAGCCCCCTGAGAGGAGCAATCCAGGCAGCCGGCAGCGGGTCCTCTGGGGAAGGATATTCATTGCCATTGTATTGCAAGGAGAGGGTTTGGCAATGCGGGCCAAATGTTCACAAAATGGTGAAAGGAACAAAAAGAGCCTCTCAATGCTTCTTTCACAGATAGGCAGAGATAGGCAGCCACCATTTTCTTTCAGTGCAAATCTGAAATAATTCAGGGGTGTGCCATGGGGAAGGACACAGGGCACCAGCCTTCCAGACCCTTATGCGCCCGGTGAATACCCCCTGCAATTACCTGGACAGCTCCCAGGGCAGCAGAGAGCATAGGAGGGGGCAGCTCCTTTCTGGCATCAATGATGACTGTCAGCCCAGAGTCGCTCGACAGCTTCCTGCGGGATGGAATAAGAGGCTGTGAAGTGGGCTTGGAAGGGTACACAGCAACCTCCAAGAAGGGGAGGGGGAGGCTCCTGGCCCTTGAAAAAGCTTCCTTGCGGAGAAGGTGTGGAACCCCCTGCCTTGGGTGTTTTCAGGAAGAAGACTGAGGGAAGCAATGCTTGGGGATTGAATTGTCAAAGCCCAACTCCTCCAACATTGGCCAAATCACTAACCTTCCAGCCTTCTAAGGGGAAGAGCCAAGGGGAAAACCTCAAAAATCAAGAGGGCCAGGTTCCCCTCTCCACACAGGAGCCCTGACTGGAAGCTTTCCCCCCAATGCCACTGGTTGCAAAGAACACCACCACAATCAGGAGAACGTCTTCTGATTGTATTCTTGGTCACTCATCCCACATATTGCATTTGACCCCTTCAGCAGCTCAACCCTCTAAACCAATTCTTAGTTTATTTGCAGTCTGCTCTAAAGACCAGGCCATCATTTGTGCAGGACATGTGATCTGACATGAAGGGAAAGGAGAGGGGCACACTGACGCCCCCGAGTCCCAAACTCTGCCATGGCCTCATCCACGCCTGCCATGATCCAGTGTGCAACTGGCACATGATGCAAAACTCGGGTGATCCATCCAAAGCGGTTTCAACTTTGCATATGCCTTTGCGCAAAGGAGCAAGCGTTGTGGAACAATGGAAGAGAATGGCAGGGGACCTTTTCTGAAACCAGAAACCACAAGGTGCAAATATTCTGAAAAGCAGCACCAAATGTGGCACCATACAGGAGGGGGCAGAGCTGCAGCCTGCAGAAAAACACCCCTGTGCAAAAGCCATGCAAACATCAGGAAGGCGGCAGGGGGAGGCAGCCTGAGTCTTTTCTGGGAGCTGCAGGGAAGGGTCTGTGCAGAATTCTCACTGGCAAAGGAGGGCCAGGCAGGAAGGGATGTTGAGACAAACCTGGGCATGGAGCAGAGGTAAAGGAGGAGCTGCGTCACATCCTTGGCTGAGCACCAGGGGGCCTGCCATGCTCTGGAGGCAGTGCTGATTTGGATGATGGGTCTCCCGAGTTTGTCTGTGTTCCCTGCGGCACAAAGAACAGTCAAGACAGCAACCGCAGCCTTGTTAATAATGTTGCCCAGTCCTGCTACTCTCTGGGGCCTGAATGTCTCCTCTTCCCTCAAATAACTCTGCTTTTTCTCCCCCCTGGCTTCTCATGCTTGGAACTGCCTCCCAGAAGAGGTCCTCCATGGGACCGAATAAGTATAAAACTGGGAAGCCTTTGACACAACACTTTTTCTGACACAAGCCTTTTCTGTGAAGCCTTTGACACAACACTTTAGCCCCCATTCCCATACTGGAACCAAGCTCAGATCTGCAACTGACACAACAACATGTTTTTCCCCAGTTGACTTCCATCTCAATTTCCCTCTCCTGTTCTGCTTTCTAGCCAGAGGTGGAGAAAATAGTGATAACAAAATAAAAACACATAACACTACTTTCTGCATGCCATTTTTGTGAAAACAAAAAAAACACCTCAAAATCTGTGAGAAAATAAAATTGTTTTTATTTGGTGTTTATCATTTAATGGGGGGTGCACGGATAATGACTACAGCTGCATCTACTGACACCTACCTAGTACACTTTTAAAGTGATTATAATTACATATAATGTAAATTTTGAATAATGCACTTTCTGCACTTCGAACTTTAGAAAATACCAACGTCTGTTGAAAAATAAAACCATTTTCTCTCATCTCTTCTTATAGACTGTAAGCTTTTAGGGGCAGGGACCTATCCTCTTGTATTTTGTCAAGTGCCATGCAACAAGGCAACTCTACTTTAACAGCAGCAAGTTGCTGCAATTCTGTATTTATTCTGTTGTTCAGGAATTTTCTGCACCCATAATTCTATTCTTCAGTTAAACTGAAATGATGATGGTGAAGAATACTTGTATACTGCTTTTAATCAAAAATGTTCACAAAATGTTCACAAAGCTGCCGCAAGAGTCAGTAGCGCTCCCTGTCCATTAGCGGATCTCCCCGGACCCACCAGAGCAGGAAAGACAGCAGCAGGGGTGGGGAAGCGGTAAAACAGGGAAGAAATGGAGTGGGGAGGCTGCGGGAGGGGGTGGATACGGCAGCAACGGTGCACCCCCTATCCTCCCTTTTGGCAGCTCTCCACCCCCCTATTCGCTCCTCAGAGCCAGCTACAGAGGAGGCACAACCTGGCACCAAGCAGCTACTGAGCTGGCACCGAACCAAGGAGACCCACTGCATAGTGGGAGGCTGATGGAGGGAAAACTGAAAGTTTCATGCAAGCTGATATATTCATCTCCTGTTAGAGGGGTAGGCAGGCTATATATATATTTTAAACACATTACATGACACTTGGATGCGCACATGATGCGTGCAGAACTTTCCAGTGGACTGTGCCCGTCAGCAATACCTGGCAGACACACAACTCCCGAAGACAAAAGGTCAGGACTGAGCAGCTCCCACGGGTCAGGCTCCTGGGGACTAGATCCTGGAGGGAGACTTTCGCTGAGCAAGGCTTCTGTGGTGGAAGTGGTCACAGGGACACCCTCCGTGATCTTCGGCATTGGAAGGTCTGGAAGCACAGCGTCAGCCAGGCCAGTCCCTGGACAGAGAGAAACACCCGGAGGTTAGAGGACTGTGGAGACGCAATGTACTAAAAGGTCATCGAGTTTTACCCCCATCACAAAGCAACATTATTAACTCTGCAGGAGCTCCCATGAATCCCTCCACCACACGGCGGGCTACACGCAGACAGCAAAGTCCTTTTCGGACATTTCAGTGCAGCAATACAACGGAGCAAACTGTGTCACAGGTATTGTCTTGATGTTGTGCTTCCAACAACCGTGTAATGTCCGTAACAGCCCATCCTACACACACTACTTGCATTCCAGCAGCGCAGCTCAACTTATGGCATTGCAGAACACAGCGCTCTAGAGTGCGCTACAAGGCCACTGCTGTAAAGGGTGAGTGGCACTGACCGAGCTGAAGTAACTTCCTTGCATCCCCAGCGTTGATAAGATAGTGGTGGGGGTTGCGGGTACGCCCTGGGTGGGGAGGGGGAGGGATCAGGGTGTTCCATGGGAGGAACCGGGGCGAAGTGGACCCAGAGGCAATGGTGCCTGCTGATCTTATCCTCTCTTTTTGAAACCTCCCTGTCCCCTTTTCCTCCTTGGATATATGCAAACAAAATAGATGGTGCATGTCCAAGGAGACCCATAGGCTGCCCCAGGGCTTACACCAAGGTAAGTAAAAAATAGTTTTACTTGCTTCCTGTTTGCTTTTCAGTTGCCTCCCCCATCATAGGATGCAGCATTCACCTTGTTGGTGTGGCGCCACTGGCACTGGTGGCAGGGGATAGGATTGGGGCCTTAGTATGATTATCCCCATGTTGCAGCTGAGGAAGACTAAGAGAAGCATGGCTTTCCTAAGGTACACGGCAGAGACAAGAGAAGAACCAGAGGAGTGCTAATTCACAGCACAGTCTCTCAGCCACCACAGCGACACATAGCAACAAATAATCCAATGTAAATATATTGTCTCCTTTTGGATTACATATTTTTCATTGCCATCTTTATTTGGCTTGATCTCTGTAGGCAGTGTTGTCAACCAAACAGAAACATCTTTGCTGCTGGCTGAAGGGACTGGGTGTGCCTCTCTAGGAGGCAGGCAGGAGACTTGTACTGCAGTGGTGGCAGCTGCAGTCTGGAATCAGATCTCTGCGTATTCACTGCAACATCGACACCACACATGGTGATTGGGGCCGGGCCTGTGGTTACACTGCTGCCTTCCTGCCTAGCTATGTTGGCAACCTTCAGTCTCAAAAGACTCTGGTATCGCGCTCTGAATGGTGGTTCTGGCACAGTGTCTAGTGTGGCTGAAAAGGCTGATTTGGGAGTGACAATCCCTTCCACACTGGGAGCAAGTGCAGTCTGTCCCTGGTCTGTCTCCCTGGCTATGGGCCTTCCTTCTTTGCCTCTTAGCCTCAGACTGTTGGCCAAGTGTCTCTTCAAACTGGGAAAGGCCATGCTGCACAGCCTGCCTCCAAGCGGGCCGCTCAGAGGCCAGGGTTTCCCACCTGTTGAGGTCCACTCCTAAGGCCTTCAGATCCCTCTTGCAGATGTCCTTGTATCGCAGCTGTGGTCTACCTGTAGGGCGCGTTCCTTGCACGAGTTCTCCATAGAGAAGATCCTTTGGGATCCGGCCATCATCCATAATCCATCATCCATCTTCCTGCCTATGTACACTCATTTCTCCATCTCACATCTGAAAAGGGGTTTGTGTTCTTCAAGACAGTGCCAAAGGGGGCAATACCTCCAGATGATGCAGCCAAAAGAACCACTGGCACTCTGAAAGGGCAGCACCGGGACAATGTCCTTCTCAGCTTTAAACTGGCCATTTGGACCCAGAGGGTGAGCAAAAAGCCCCACTCAAAAACACCACAGGGAAATGTCTACACTTGGCATGCAAGTCCACACTGCCCACCTCCCATTTCTGCTTATGCCACCCTCCACTTTTGATGATCTTCAAAAGGAATGCAGGTGTCATGCTTCCAAGTCACAAACATCAGGGACCTTCACAAAAACCCTGTAAGATTGTATGATAATTTTATAACATTACAAAAGGATATTTGAATTCTAGAGGACTGAGTTCCAGGGGGATGAGCTGAGGTCCAGAGAGTGGCACTCGTTGCCAACAGTCACCCTGTCAGCCCGTGGTAGAGTCACAGTAAGCGCAATCCTATATAGGCTTAATCAGAAATAAGTTCCATTTTCTCAATGGAGCTCACTCCCTAGCAAGTGTGTTTAGGACTGCAGCCATACAGCTCCCTGTTGTGACAGAGCAAGGGCAATGCGGGGAGCCTGGCTCCATGGACAGCACCAGAAGGACTTCCTGAGATGCTTTTGTTTCTGCACATGGAGCATGGGGTAGATTTTAGGGCTCCTTGTGGGTAGGAAAAAACCACCAGAGATTTCCAGAGGTTAGGGTCAAGAAATCTGCTATGTTTCAAAAATCCTCCCCAGTCACAGCAAGCTTCTGAACAGATTGTGGCCTGCAGGGTGTACAATCTCCCCCGCCCCCGCCTGGTCATGTGCTGTGTGTGCGTTTGTGAGCGACAGAAAGAGCACAACCCACGCAGGCCAGGCTGCAACTTCCAGCCTGGAAGACAGCAGGATTTCTCTGCCTGGAGCTTGCAAAGCAAACAGCACCCCCTCTGGGACAGACTCAGCAAGTCTCCCCACCTCACCCGCAATTCCAATCCCATTCCAACTTGCCAGCCATCAGTTCACCTCATCAAGACACGCTTGGAATTTCGCCAGCAGGCTCCGGGCACATCTGTGGAAACCCTCTAACATTAGCAGCAACCTCCCTACAGGGACAGCTCCCCCACTATGTGAAAAGGGGGTGGCAAAGTCATCACACGAAAATCTTGTCACCACCTGGGAAACAAATGCCACTGACTGGCTCTCTGGAAACAGGGAGGCCCCCGAGAGCCACTGTGCAGCTGCTGCTTCCTTTCAAGGGTTTGCTTCGTTCTGGCTTATCTCTAAAGGCATCCCGGGCCAATACCTTTCCCTGCTGCCGGCTTTGCTCTAGCCATCCTGGGAGAGCAAACAAGAGACGTCCTCTTCCGAGGTGCCTCCTCGTGTCCCTTGCTAGTTTTCTCTGACACAGCAAAGCCACCCCCTGAGGAGACCAGCTGACGGTGACCTTTCAGGAATGAGAACTTGTTGCTGGCAGCAGGACATTCTGTGGGAGACTTCAGAAGTTTCAAGAGGCCCTGCTTGGAAGCCTCTTCTGCTTTCTCTTCCTTGTCAGGATGGTCAGAGAGGACTTGGGGAGCAGCCTGGTCTGACTTCTCCAGGGGCGTCACGCCCGTCCTCTCAGAGGGGGGTGCCTGTTTGGACAGATCGATCTCTTCCAAAATAGCTGCCATCAGCCCTGAGCTGAAGCTGACAGGATTCTTTAGGGCAGCCACATACGACTCACGGTATCGACATCTGGGCTCCTGGAACTTGGGGTCCTGGCTCAGTTTCCTCCTCAGGCAAGGTGTGCACGGACCCTCCTCTGAACTCTGCCCCTTTCCACAAGTCCAGCTGTCTGTTGTTGCCATATCTGCATTCACCCAAACAAGCGCCTTTTTGGTTTTGGGCGACACCCCTCTTTCAGATTCTTGACCAACTGAAGGTGCTGACGTGGCCGAAGAAGAAATATCCAGTTTCCTTTCCTCAGAAAAATCCACTAGATTTACATATTCCCCTTCCAGGTTCTCACTAATGATGTCACACAAACTTGGCACAACAAACAACACGGATTTCTTCCAAGATCCTTGTTCCACCTTGACGAGGCCTGGATACTTGCCTTGAGTGGATCTCAAACCCCTGTCTGCACTGCTGTGCAGATCCCCTGAAACGCTGCCGTTATGCCTCTGAGAACCTGATGTGCAATAAGACTCTGGGCAACCTGGTGATTCTCGTTCCACTGAACCATCAGTTTGGGGTATATTGACAAATTCTGGAGCAGTTATTTTACTCCATGGGACAGGAACAATTCCATTCCCTGTGGCCAACAAGCAAGTGTGCAGAGCAGGCCGGTCAAGGTCTCTGTTGATTTCGTCCAGCCACTCCTTGGTGAAGAGCAAGGAGCACGAAGCTTCTGGGACAGGGATCTTCTCCACGGTGGTCAGATCCTTGGAGAGACACTTCATCACCAGACATGCCGACTGCTCTCCGCAGGGCTCTGCTTGGAGGTAGAAGTCGCCCGGGCGCAGCAGGAGGGGGTTTAGGGGGCCAAGGTGGACGACCACTTTCTCATGGAGACACAATGGCCAACCTTCGTGGAGGAAAACATGGTTGAAGTAAGGAGCCTGATGGGAAAGAAAGGAAACAGACCATGTGTGGACAGAACCATTCTCAGGGTTTCACCAGCTAACAGTCCAAAACTGATGTGAAAAGCGTCACGTTCTGTTAGGATAACATTGTCAGAGAAATATCAGAGGAAGGGTTCTAAGCAGAGAGGTATGTAGATGCACAGAAGCTCTGAGACATTTTTCCCAAGGGGTCTGATAGCTGAGGCACATTTCCCCCCTTTAATCAACACTGGAGGCCCACTTCACTGCTGCAGCTGAAAAGGGCTCCTTTTGGGGTCTGAAAGAAGGACCTGTCCTTAGAGAAGACCACTCCTCGTGTCTCTCATGGAACTCTGGTCTGCATGTTCATCCCGGCAACTGAAAGCAGACAAGTCTCCTCTACTGCTGCCCACAAGAAAGGAGAGCAACAGGAAGCTTCCTCCAAGGCCAGCAATTCTATCAAGGCTCTGGACTGTGCAGTGAGTGAATGATCCAGCCACACTGCTGCTGAGAGAGATGTGCAGCATGCATCTCCCTCCAGCACAGGTTGACCAGATGGAGGCAAGGCCAGGAACCATCAATCAGACTGACTCATCAGGTCACCTCCTCTGTCAGGGGCCCCGAGGATTCCCATGAGCAGCGCTGTTTGTGCTCAGTTTGGGAATTCTTGCTCTGAGCAAACAAATAAGGCAATCCAAGAGAAGCGTAATTCTGAGGCTTGAAAAATGTAATTAGGTTTGCCAATTTCTGAGACTCATTTATTCAGTTGGCTTCTGTTAGCCCTGGGCTGAGGAAAGGACTACAGAGCATCTGATCACAGGAAGCACCATTCAGCACTGCTCTGAGATTTCCGTAGGCGCTGCCTCCACATTTTTAAGTTTGCCTTTATGGTGTTAAGGGCCAGAAACTTGCTTTCCTTTTTTAAAACAATGAAAGCTCCAAATGCTCAGGATTCTGACTTCTATACACCATTCCAGAAAGGAACATCGGAAGCATGTAAAACACACAGTATTGGCAATGTATGTAAGCCTTTCAAAGGTACATTTTGCTTGGGGAACAGACACATGGAGAAACTCAACTAGAGTCAAGTAGCGTGTCGATAGCCCAACATTATCTCCACTGCCACTGGTAGAACACGCATTCCACTGGTGGGAAGAGGAGGATACCAACAGAACTACACTTCCACTGGCAAGGGCAGCAAGGCTGCCAGGCACACTGACCGACAGAGAAGACTCAGGGCCCAATCCTAACCAATTTTGCAGTACCAGCACAGCTGTGCCAATGGGGCATGCACTGCAAGGTTTGGGAACATTTGTTCCCTTACCTCAGCACTGCATTGAGGTTGCAATGGTGCTAGAAAGTTGGAAAGGATTGGGCCCTCAGTCTGCAGACTTCCTGGGCATGGACGGGGACCAGGAGGGAGGTAGAATAGGGGATTTCCTGGGGGGGGGGGATCTGCGGCACTCACTTGCGCATGGGTCCCATCCTTCTCCCTCTCCTCCACTGTTACACTCCTTGGTTCCATGCCAGCAAAACAGCTGGTGAAGGACCGAGGAGTCCCAAAAGGAATGTGAAGGCTTTCCCCTGAGCAAAAGAACAAAAGTTCCCTTATCCTGAGGGGACCTATGCAACTGCCCCCCAACCTAGAATGCAGCATGTGCTCTATTGGCACACCTGCATCAGTGGGGGTGGGTAGAATTGAGCTGCCACTCCAGGTTCAACCAGAACTGTGGCAAGAATGAGCACTTTCAGTGGTGCAGGCTCCCTTCACTCTTGCGAGGCTGCCTAGAAGTTCTTCCCTCTCTTGTTAACTGTGCCGCTTCTACAGGTGTCAGCACAACACCCCAAACCCCAAGGTCCAGAGTGATTTGCGCCAGGCCCAGAGTCCAGCCAGCCCCTCTGTCCCACACTTACACAGGCTGCCTGACGCACGTGCTCCAGGAGCCGCTTGGAAGGGATGAGGAAGTCAAGGAGGCAACAAAGCCCATCCCCATGGTACTTGGCCTCCAGGACACGGAAAAGCTGGCTGAGGACTGTCGGGGCAGTGATGTCAAATGGCGGGTAGAGCCCCGAGAGCGTGTTCTGCACTGCAGCATCGAGAGATTGCGGGTCCTGCGAAGAAGGAGAAAGGGCGACAGTGAGAACAGCCCCGGCCACCACTAGCTAGAAGACACCCGAGGCTCCCCTTTGGCTGCCCGTGGTAGCAAGGAAAGGCTGGTCAGGATGGTGGAATTGCAGAGGCCACCAGCCTTTCCTGATCTTCTTGTGGCGAAACCCCAGGGCCCCAGAATGTGTTTGACCGATGCTGATCCATGGGGTGCAGCTCTGCAGCCCACTGCTCTCCGTGTGCATTTTTAAAGAGGGCAGCCAACAATGGACCTTCATGGTGACAATGATGGGACTGCTCACCTCCTGGTCACTTATCTGCTTCTAAAATGGTTGTGCCAGCTGGTCCCTCACTTCATCCCACCTCCCGTTCTGTTCAGGTCACCTTCACTCAGGGCACCAACTAGCCAGAGAGCACCTCTCAGCCCCCTCAGCTTTTGCCTATGGAAGATGCAACCTGCCTAATGGGGCCCTCCCTTTATTTAGCTCTGGAAGGACACGGGTGGGAGGGGAGCATGTGACTTCCCATTCAACCAGAAGCCAAGTGCAGAAGCCTCAGCCACCCTTGTTGAGGCTGTGGACTTCTCCCAGCAGAGCAGACAATGCTGCAAGTCAGTCGATGCTTGGAGGCCGAGGCTTCTGACCCAGACTGTCTCAGAGCAGCATTTCTGATGGCCCAATCCTCAACAACTTTTTAGCCCCAATGCAATCTTGCCAATGAGGTGTGTGCTGCATTCTGTGGTAGTGGGGGGCAGTCACAGAAACCTCCTCCAGGCAGGTACACTTTGGTTCCCCTACCTGGAGGCTGCATTGGTGCTGGAAAGTGAGGATTCGACTGTGACTCTTTTAAAGATCCTTAACTGCTCTGAGTGTGAGAATGGCACCTACAAACTACAGACATACTGGTCCACCCTTTATCTTCAGGGGATCCATTCCAGGACTCCCCCACCCCATGGATATGCAAATCTGTGGATATGTAAATTCACAGCCACTTCCTGTTTGGTGGTCAAAATGGAAATGGCTTTCTGTGGCCTTGGGAAGGCCTTCTGAGGCCTGCAGAAACCTCTACGGGCCTCCATGAGCCTCAGAAGACCTGCTGGAAGCCTCAGAAAGTCACTTCTAGTTTGCTCATCAAACCAGCTTTCTCCAGTATACGTGGCACCTTTGATGAGTCAAATCCACAGATGCCGGATCCAAGGATACCAGAGTTACACTGTACATAACACAAAATCGTTTTTAAAAACCGCTGTAGATCAAAACCCAGGAGAATCTGCTCGTGAGTCCCAATTCCAACAACAGAGGTGCAGCTGGTGCCAACATCACAGACTATGTCCCAGGGAGGTGAGTTCGACCCTTTCATTGCTTGCTCTGAAATGTGCGCTGGAGACAGTTTACTTTAACCAGGACATCTTCACTTGGAGGCTTTCGATGCTCACTTCCTACTGATTTTGATGTTTGCTTACTGTCTGCTTTCCAAATGTGTAGGACTGTTCTGTTTTAAACCCTGTGAGCTACCCTGAGTGTAGCTCACTCATTCTCTCGATACCGAGCTAAACAAACGCATCGGTAAAGCAGCTACCACGTTTTCCAGACTCACAAAGAGAGTCTGGTCCAACAAGAAGCTGACGGAACATACCAAGATCCAGGTCTACAGAGCTTGCGTCCTGAGTACACTTCTGTACTGCAGCGAGTCATGGACTCTTCGCTCACAACAGGAGAGGAAACTGAGCGCTTTCCACATGCGCTGCCTCCGACGCATCCTCGGCATCACCTGGCAGGACAAAGTTCCAAACAACACAGTCCTGGAACGTGCTGGAATCCCTAGCATGTATTCACTGCTGAAACAGAGACGCCTGCGTTGGCTTGGTCATGTTGTGAGAATGGATGATGGCCGGATCCCAAAGGATCTCCTCTATGGAGAACTCGTGCAAGGAAAGCGCCCTACAGGTAGACCACAGCTGCGATACAAGGACATCTGCAAGAGGGATCTGAAGGCCTTAGGGATGGACCTCAACAAGTGGGAAACCCTGGCCTCTGAGCGGCCCGCTTGGAGGCAGGCTGTGCAGCATGGCCTTTCCCAGTTTGAAGAGACACTTTGCCAACAGTCTGAGGCTAAGAGGCAAAGAAGGAAGGCCCATAGCCAGGGAGACAGACCAGGGACAGACTGCACTTGCTCCCGGTGTGGAAGGGATTGTCACTCCCGGATTGGCCTTTTCAGCCACACTAGACGCTGTGCCAGAACCACCTTTCAGAGCGCGATACCATAGTCTTTCGAGACTGAAGGTTGCCAATACAATACCCTGAGTGTATCAGCAGCAGAGGCATAAAGTGACACGATGTCATTGACATCACGTATCTTCATTATTATTTTAAAATTCTACTCTGCCTCTCTTCCTTTGGGAGAATCGGTATAAACCAAAACACAATGTTAATACAAAAAAATATAATAAGCACACTAGTAATTAAAACATGAGCCAACAGAAGAACAAGAAGTCACATGAACTGAGAAAACACTCATGGAAAGAGCCAGATCTTCAAACACCAGTGAAATACTGGCAGGAAGGAAAACAGCACCTTGAACCTCACCCCAAAACAGACAGTGGTAACCAGTTTATCCCACTATAATTTCTTGTCAAACAGGTCTATAAGGTTTTGCAACATATCTAAAAGCCTGCAAATTCTGTTTGACCCACAGATTAAAGCACGGCAGGATGGATGAGGCTACACGCTGCAAACAGCAATGGTTCTAATTATAAAACTTGGAGAGACTGAAAAATCTTTTGTGAGTCTCCAGCATGAAGTCACTTCTGGAGCTAAAGGAGCACTCTGGCCCTCCTCCATGAAGATGAACACATTCCATTCAGCAGTCTCTCTAAGCTTTTTATTTGCAGAGAGGGCTCTCAGCAGTGCCTCCAACATCCGTCCCATGCAAGCAAGCCAAACTGTACCCCACCCTTCTTCCTCACCAAGAAGACCTAACTACCCTCGCAAAGAGCAAGCCCCTCTTTCCTCACCAGCCCCCCCCCCATGCCCTGCAACGTATATGCTGATTTGAGTTCCTCCAACCCACACTTCCAAGGGACCACCTGATCATTCTGCAGGCCAGGGTTTCTTCCCATACGTCACATTTCTGGCTCAGCAGCAGGGCCTGCCTGGATGATGGGAGGGAAGCGTGAGAGAAGGAGCCATCTGGAGTGGAGAAGCAGGAGGCTGCTGGAGGAGGCCTGAGAACGGCTCAGGGGCCCTTCCCTCCAAGCATTTTGACTTCTCACGCAACCCCAGCTGGGCCAGCTCTGGAAACAGCCCCATCATGATGTCCTGGTACTTTATGACCCAGTGCTAGCTCCAGAAACCACGTGGCCAAATAAAAACCCTCCCTGCTGCTGCATTTCAGTGAACGGGGCTGCGGTGAACAGTGCTCAGAGATCTGAACTTGAATGGAGAAGGCAATGGGGGGCTCGAGGGGGGAACCCTTGTTTTGCCTTCTCTCTTGGGTGCCTGATTTGGCTGTTACTCAAAGCAACAAACAGGTCCAGATTTATTAGTTTGTTACCATGCTAAGTACAGGGAAAATTGTGAATGGCCCTTGTCCATGCAAGCTGGTCCCACTGAATCCCACAATTCTCCCTCAGTCAAGTAGGTCCAGGTTGCTCCCCCCAGCGCTGGAATTAAGCTTGGAGCACTACCTGAACCCTGCAAGTTTCCTGAAGAACAAATTCAGCTCTCGCCTCACAGTCGGAGACAGGCTGTCCTCGGCGTCTGAGTCCCCCAAGAGCCCTCATTTTCTCAAAAAGGATAAAATAAGACTCCGTGTCCTCTTTTAATCCCATCTGGCTTCCCAGGAGGAGCCTCCCTTGGAACCCAATGGCCAGAATCTTCAGATGGAGTGGAAAGTGCAAGGAGGGGGCAATGGCTTCTCCAAGTCCCACTCAGAGATTCAAAAACCCCATTTGCCTCCTGCAGTTTGGCTGTTGCATGTTGTGTCTGTTGCAACGTGACCCAGAACTGGGGCCTCTGTGGTTGCAGCCACCCTAGAGATGGCCTTTTTGCCACAGCAGCCCAAAAAAGGTGGGCCTGCCTGACTCTGCCCCCGAGGATGCTCACTGCTGCTCCCACAAACCCGCTGCTCCCTCCCTGCAGGTGCCTGTCAAAACCCCATGTGCAGGCGCAGGATAGACTGACAGAACCAGAAACAGCAAGGCTGGGCAGCTGCTCAAGTCAAGAACCCATCAGGCTGACCTAGAGGAGTCTCTGCCCCTCCCAATGGGGGAGGGTGAAGAGTGGCAACCTCAAACATCCCTCTCCAACCACCGAGGTTCCCAGCTTCACCCCAAAGAGACAAGGGTCACAAACAGAGTGCTGGGAGGGCGTGCCTGGCTGCATCAGTGAAGGGGAGAAGACCGCAGGTCTACAAACATCTGGAGTCAACCATGCTTCCTGGCTGGCACCTCTGGTCTGCTGTGTCATGAATAAGTGCATGTTAGGCCTAGGTTGGCAGTAGAAGCCTGAACCAAACTAAGACAGTGTAACTGAGAAGTTGCTAGCAGTTCCTAGCTGCAAGAATGTTAGTAAACAAACAAAAGGATTGTTGTCTCTCCTTTGCTGGCCAGAAAGGACAGATAACAAGAATTGCAACCCATTGGAATGTTTAGCACCTGAGTAGACAGAGAGGTGCCTGATCAAGCGTGATGGAGTGCAGCTGTGGATCTCCAGTTGGGAGGGGTAAGAACTAGGAGGGCTTAGCAACCAGGTCCACTTCGAGAAGGTTCTGTCCTCAAGAGTTCTGACTGGACAGTCTAAATAGTTTGAAGTCACCTCAGTACTATTAGCATAATAATGAGTGCCCAAGGGGTGTGTGCATTCCTTCTTGGACAGAGTTTTTTGGGTGCAACATCCTGCACGTGTGTGAGGTCCATTTTCCATCATGGGCACCTGGCCCCATAGGTAGCTCTGGTGCTAAGAGATCTACAAGAGTAACTGACCCAGGTGAGAGAGAGGGATTAATAGAGATAGCCAGCTAGCTTTATTATTTTATTGCTGATGTTTCCTCAATGTTTATGCCTCTAGCATTTGCTGCCTTATTGTAGAGTGTGTAAGCTTATGTACTTAATAAACTAAAATATCTTTTACTAAGTTGTTTCATTGTCTGTTGGGGGCAAAGGTTCAGAATCCTGCCTAGCCATTCAGCAAGCTACCAAGTGCTCATTGAGGTCTAGTAACTTGAGGACTGAAGCTTTAATTGGAGAAAGCACTCAGTGCCTGCAAGGGATAGAATTAAGCCTAGAGGGTCTCAGTGTCCCTGGACTGAGGCACTGGCACATACAGGGTGGTGGCAGTACTACTGGACGGGGGGGCCTCGAGGGCTTTAGGGTTCGAGAACCAAGAACTCTGAGCACCCCACCCCCACCCGTTTGCTACATGCTGCTCCTGGCATGTGGTTCTGCAAGTCTGCACCAGTGCATCCCTGTTTGCACACGCCACTCTTTCCAAACTCCTGGCTTTTGGACGATGCTGCCCAACCTTCATCCTTGACTCACTCTTGGAGTTTTAAGAATCACTTGGTCCCCCTAGGGACATAAGAACATAAGAACATAAGAACAGCCCCACTGGATCAGGCCATAGGCCCATCTAGTCCAGCTTCCTGTATCTCACAGCGGCCCACCAAATGCCCCAGGGAGCACACCAGATAACAAGAGACCTCGTCCTGGTGCTCTCCCCTACATCTGGCATTCTGACTTAACCCATTCCTAAAATCAGGAGGTTGCGCATACACATCATGGCTTGTACCCCATAATGGATTTTTCCTCCAGAAACTCGTCCAATCCCCTTTTAAAGGCGTCTAGGCTAGACGCCAGCACCACATCCTGTGGCAAGGAGTTCCACAGACCGACCACGCGCTGAGTAAAGAAATATTTTCTTTTGTCTGTCCTAACCCGCCCAACACTCAATTTTAGTGGATGTCCCCTGGTTCTGGTATTATGTGAGAGTGTAAAGAGCATCTCCCTATCCACTCTGTCCATCCCCTGCATAATTTTGTATGTCTCAATCATGTCCCCCCTCAAGCGTCTCTTTTCTAGGCTGAAGAGGCCCAAACGCCGTAGCCTTTCCTCATAAGGAAGGTGCCCCAGCCCCATAATCATCTTAGTCGCTCTCTTTTGCACCTTTTCGATTTCCACTATGTCTTTTTTGAGATGCGGCGACCAGAACTGGACACAATACTCCAGGTGTGGCCTTACCATCGATTTGTACAACGGCATTATAATATTAGCCGTTTTGTTCTCAATACCCTTCCTAATGATCCCAAGCATAGAATTGGCCTTCTTCACTGCCGCCGCACATTGGGTCGACACTTTCATCGACCTGTCCACCACCACCCCAAGATCTCTCTCCTGATCTGTCACAGACAGCTCAGAACCCATCAGCCTATATCTAAAGTTTTGATTTTTTGCCCCAATGTGCATGACTTTACACTTACTGACATTGAAGCGCATCTGCCATTTTGCTGCCCATTCTGCCAGTCTGGAGAGATCCTTCTGGAGCTCCTCACAATCACTTCTGGTCTTTACCACTCGGAAAAGTTTGGTGTCGTCTGCAAACTTAGCCACTTCACTGCTCAACCCTGTCTCCAGGTCATTTATGAAGAGGTTGAAAAGCACCGGTCCCAGGACAGATCCTTGGGGCACACCGCTTTTCACCTCTCTCCATTGTGAAAATTGCCCATTGACACCCACTCTCTGCTTCCTGGCCTCCAACCAGTTCTCAATCCACGAGAGGACCTGTCCTCTAATTCCCTGACTGTGGAGTTTTTTCAGTAGCCTTTGGTGAGGGACCGTGTCAAATGCCTTCTGAAAGTCCAGATATATAATGTCCACGGGTTCTCCCGCATCCACATGCCTGTTGACCTTTTCAAAGAATTCTATAAGGTTCATGAGGCAAGACTTACCCTTACAGAAGCCATGCTGACTCTCCCTCAGCAAGGCCTGTTCGTCTATGTGTTTTGAGATCCTATCTTTGATGAGGCATTCCACCATCTTACCCGGTATGGATGTTAGGCTGACCGGCCTATAGTTTCCCGGGTCCCCCCTCTTTCCCTTTTTAAAAATAGGCGTGACATTTGCTATCCTCCAATCTTCTGGTACCGTGGCTGTTTTGAGGGACAAGTTGCATATCTTAGTCAAGAGATCTGCAACTTCATTCTTCAATTCCTTAATAACCCTTGGGTGTATGCCATCAGGGCCCGGTGACTTATTGATCTTTAATTTATCAATGAGGTCTGAAACATCTTCTCTTTTAACCTCTATCTGACTTAACTCCTCGGTTAGGAGGGGCCGTTCGGGCAGCGGTATCTGCCCGAGGTCTTCTGCCGTGAAGACAGATGCAAAGAACTCATTTAATTTCTCTGCCATCTCTAAGTCTCCTTTTATCTCCCCTTTCCCTCCCTCACCATCCAGAGGGCCAACCGCTTCTCTGGCGGGTTTCCTGCTTCTAACATATTTGAAGAAGCTTTTATTATTCCCCTTAATGTTGCTGGCCATGCGTTCCTCATAGTCTCGCTTGGCCTCCCCTATCACCTTCTTACATTTCTTTTGCCACAGTTTATGTTCCTTTTTATTCTCTTCATTAGGGCAAGACTTCCATTTACGGAAGGAAGCTTCCTTGCCCTTCACAGCCTCTCTAACTTGGCTGGTTAGCCATGCGGGCACTCTCCTGGATTTAGTGGAACCCTTCTTTCCTTGCGGTATACACCTCTGCTGGGCCTCTATTACTGTTGTTTTAAGCAGCCTCCATGCACTCTGGAGAGATTGGACTCTTTTTACCCTCCCTTTCAACCTCCTCCTAACCAGCCTCCTCATTTGAGGGAAGTCCGCCCGTCGGAAGTCAAGGATTTTTGTTAGAGATTTGCCTGGTATTCTTCCCCCAACGTGCACGTCAAAACGGATCGCAGCATGATCACTGTTCCCCAATGGCTCAGTAACGTTTACATCTCTAACCAGGTCCTGCGTACCGCACAAAATTAAATCCAGAGTCACCTGTCCTCTGGTGGGCTCCTTGACTAGCTGATCTAAGCCACAGTCATTTAGCACGTCAAGAAATCCGGTTTCCTTATCGTGACCAGAACACAAATTGACCCAGTCAATATGAGGATAATTGAAGTCCCCCATGATTACAACCCTGTCCTTCCTTGTCACCTCCCTGATCTGTTTCCTCATTTCAAGGTCCCCATCAGATTTCTGGTCTGGAGGACGATAGCACGCCCCCAGTATTACATTGCTGCTCAAGCCTGGTAATTTAACCCACAGAGATTCTACGGTGGAGTCGGACCCACCTTCAATCTCTACTTTGCTGGATTCTATCCCTTCCTTAACATAAAGGGCCACCCCACCTCCAACACGCCCCTGCCTGTCCCTCCTGTAGAGTTTATAGCCCGGGATTGCGGTATCCCACTGATTCTCCGCATTCCACCAGGTTTCCGTTATGCCCACTATGTCAATATTTTCCCTTGTCACCAGACATTCCAGTTCTCCCACCTTTGCTCGTAGACTTCGGGCATTCGCATAAAAGCATTTATACACGGAATGCCCCAGGATGGACTGCTTATTCGCTCCTTTGTCCCCGCATCCTCTCATTGTGCCAAACCGTCTATCACATCCCATCACCCTACCTTTCCCAATTTCTTCTCCTACCCTGCCTTTGTCTTGTTGTTCTCTAACCTCCCCATCCTCATCCCATAGGGATGAGGAGTCCCGAACCGGATGCCCCTCGGCTCCTGTCGGCCTTCCCCCAGGGATCAGTTTAAAAGCTGCTCTGCCACCTTTTTAATGTTATGTGCCAGCAGTCTGGTTCCATTCTGGTTCAAATGGAGCCCGTCCCTCTTGTACAGGCCCCGCTTGTCCCAAAACGTTCCCCAGTGCCTAACGAATCTAAACCCCTCCTCCCTACACCACCGTCTCATCCACGCATTGAGACCCCTGATCTCCGCCTGCCTAGCTGGCCCTGCGCGTGGAACAGGTAGCACTTCAGAGAACGCTACCTTTGAGGTCCTGGCTTTCAGCTTCCTGCCTAAAAGCCTAAATTTGGCCTCCAGGACCTCCCAGCTACAGTTGCCCACGTCGTTGGTGCCGACATGCACCACAGCCGCTACCTCTCCCCCAGCACTGTCTACTAGCCTGTCTAGACGAGAAGTGATGTCCGCAACCTTCGCACCAGGCAGGCAAGTCACCATGCGGTCCTCACATCCGTCGCAAACCCCCCTCTCTATGTTTCTAATAATCGAATCCCCCACTACAAGAAGCCCCCGACCCCCCTCCCGCCGAGGAGTATCCCGAGTGCGCTCGGATACGGGCCCATCCCCTGGAGAAGGGATCCCCCCTAGGGGATTGTTTCCCTCCTCTCCAGGATGACGTCCTCCAGCCCCGAGACTTCCCACCCGGGCAGCCGAGGAGCTGCACGCCTGAGGTTGGGACGAAGCCTGATTGTCCCCGGAAGTCTCCCCACGGTCCTCCTCTGGCTGCCTGCGCTTCTCCAGGTCGGCCACCAAGGCTTCAAGGGAGCGGACGCGTTCCCTGAGAGCCTGGAGCTCCTTGCACCGAGGACACACCCATGACTTATGCCTCTCTCTCTAGATGCCTCTCTCTCTAGTTTTCCAGCCCAGCTGTCTCCAACTGCTTTTCCAATCTACCTTGGCACTCAGAGACCTCGTCAGCTTTCCTGGCTTTTCTGCCAGGAGACCCTCACTTATCTCTGCTCCTCATGGCACGTGTAGGGTGGGATGCATCTTATGAGTCTGCTGCACACTGGCAGAGAGCATGGGCAAAATCCACCATTAGCAGATTCCCACAGCAAGCCCCTGATTATCCCCAAGCTGCCACTGGGGAATTTCATTAAGCAAGCGATGACTCATTGCTGCTGCTCAGCAATGAGAACCGGGGCCCAGTCTCCTATTGCCCAGTTTTCTGGTCACAGAGCCTCAAATCTGAAGAGGCAGACCAGACTGAATGTGCTGTGCTTCCTTTTCCAGCCAAGCCACTCAGACATTCAGTCCTATTCACTTTCTTTCCCTTCCTCTCACAGGATCTCTGTGGAGCCGCCTCTTGCTTTCTTAAACCCCTTGCTCAGACTCTGCCTTCTCCAGAAAGCCCTTGGTTGAGCTCTTTCACCCCCATCAAATCAGAAACATGCAAAGCACCTGCAACCCTAGTTCCCCTGCCTGTTCCTTCCTTTCAGGGGTGTGTGTTGGGTGGGGAGGCAAGTGAGGCAAAACATCCCCATCAGAATCCTTTTAAAAGCGCCACCGCCATGTGAGGTGTGCAAGCACTCACAACCCAAGTGCACATGCCCCTGCTTCGTCTGCTGTCCACAGTCTCACTTTAGACTGTGCACTCTTAGGAGTGGTGAGACGGCCACTCTGGCTTTCCCTGTAAAGCACTGAGCACTTCCCATTCATTTCATAAGAAGAGCCCAGCTGGATCAAGTCATGGGGCAATATCTTGTTTCTTGCAGCAGCCCACCAGCTGCCTCTGGGAAGCCCACAAGCAGGATGAAAAGGCACCCCCCCCCCAGCACTAGCTGTTGGCATCCTTTAGTCTCGGAAGACTATGGTATCGCGCTCTGAATGGTGGCTCTGGAACAGTGTCCTCTCCAATATGCGAAGCCTGGGTAAAGTAGGTATGGAGGATAGACTGTTACCCATGCAGCAAATCCCCCCTCTCCACGTCGCTAAAATGATCCAATGGAAAGGCAGAAGCCAATACAGTTGGTTCCAGCGGTGTCGTAGGAGTTGCCAGAACGTGATTGTGTTCAGCCATGAACTGCCTCAGGGACTCCGGCTCCGGATTTTGCCTCAAGGTTGACTCCTGAAGCCTTTTCCTTAACTGGATGTAGCCACAAGGCAGTGGAGGTTTGGGATCAGAGTTTTCCTTCTCTCAGATGAGCTGCCTTCCCAGGCTGACCAGTCCCATCTACCCGTTGGCTGTTTAGTCGCCTCTTACGACAAGTACAGCCAAACTGAGGGCCTATTCTTATCCCCAGCCCCTGCAAAGGCAGCACATGACCATCATGACTGGTAGCCAGAGAGGCAAACTTGACCCAGCAGTTTGTCTAATCCACTTTTAAATTCAGCCACTTGAGTGGCTCTCAGGCCAATGAGGCTTTGCACAAGAGGACTTCCTAGAAGATTCTGCTTGATATCTTGGGAAGAACTTGGATGCCCAAATCTTGCCAGAGATATGCAGCTCCTGATTTTAAGATGCAAGCAAAACAGCCAGTGGTCTATTCTCCTTTTCAACAGAACACAGCTACTCACTTGTTCTTCAAGTTGAGATCCAATGAGGGAGAAACAACTCCCAAGACTGTTACAATAGTGGCATAGCTAGAGGGGGTCAGAGTGCTAAGTTTTGCAGGGAGATTTGCTGCAGTGAGCAAGCAGCCCCTCCCCCCTCCCCTTCAGGTATTCACTTGGTTTTGCTCCCACCACCTGAAAAGGCTCCCAAAGGCAGGGGCCGCTTACATGCTGTGGTGAAGCTCCCTAAAAAACTTAGTGCTTTGCACCCCCCTCTAGCTATGCCAATTTCCTAACTATCACCAGCAGCAGCTACTGCCCTCCAGCACTGCCACATCCCACAGCCTGCAGCTGGGCATATGCAAGTTTGGTTTCTTTCCAAAAAACTGACTCCAGACAGGCACCTCCTCCCTGTGCCCTTCCACACAGGGAATGAAGGCCTCAAGGCTGAGCGGAAACACCTGGGCATCTCTGCCCCCCTCACACATGGACTCCTGCTCCTTTGGAATTTCTCTTGGAGAGGGAGTTCTGCCATCATACCCGGCTGCAAAGAACTACAGCTCAAGCCAGTTCACAGGAGGGATGCGCAGCAGCTGAAGTCGGCCCCATCAAGCTCTCCAAGCAGCAGCAGGAGGGCATCGATTTCCTTGCTCTGGTCCCGTCTCTGCAGCCAGGCAGTCTGTCCCAGAGGCCTGCAGGCCCACACACTCTTTTTCCATGCAGCTGGTAATCATCTCAGCATCCCTCGCTCCCTCTTCTCTCCATCAGTGCCAGGATGTTGTTCCCTCTGCTGGAGACAGGAGGGTTTTTCCCTGAGAAAAAGAATTCACCCTCCAGGCAGAGGCTGAGTAAGAGACCTGCTGGCAAGGAGGGGCACAGACAGCTGCAGCTCTGTCATCCAACACACACAGTCTGAGACCTTGCAAGATCCTGAGTGGGCCAAGCCCTTCAGCACATCTGAAGCGATGCAAAGGGCAGGCGGGCCAAAAGGTCAACCCTGATCAAGAACCAGACTCCTGGGCTTGGGCAAGGAGTCCGCTAGCGTCTGAGTCCCACAGGACTCATCATTGGGTAAGATCAGTCAAAGGTTCTGATAAAGCAGGGGAAAGAAAGGAAGCCTCTGCACTCCTGTCAAATCACGAAGCAGCCCTGATTTCACTTCCAAAGAGCTTAACTGTTCAGCCACTGAGTCACTCCAAATCTGCCAAAAGACAGAGGACCCAATCCTATCCAACTTTCCAGCACTGATGTAAGGACAGTGCAGCTCTGAGGTCTGGGAGCAAACATTCCCTTACCTTGGGGAGGCCTCCGTGACTGCCCCTCAACTGGAGGAGGCAGCACATGACCCATTGGCAAAGCTGTGTCTGTGTGGGAAAGTTGGTTAGGATTTGGGTCTTAGTCAGGGATGTGTGGTGAGGCAGAGCCTCCCTGCCAAAGTTCTTCAAAAAGCACTGCCGCCGTGGGAGCTGTGCAAGCTATGCGCGTGGGTTGTGAGCTCCCACACGAAAAGCTGCTGCGCTTTTCAAAGGACTCTGGCAGGGAGGCTCTGCCTCGCCTGCCTCCCCACCCACCACACATCCCCGGCCTTGGTGAACAATCCCAATGCCAACATACCCAGTCCCCGCATACCTGCCTTGCAGCGCACACACCTGAAACCTTTCGCCTGAGGAAGACTTCGGTGGCGTCCACAAGCCTGCCAGCCCAGCCGGGAATTCCCGGGCCAAACGCACCACCACACCATAAGAACAGCCCCACTGGATCAGGCCATAGACCCATCTAGTCCAGCTTCCTACATTTTATAGCGGCCCCACCAAATGCCCCAGGGAGCACACCAGATAACAAGAGACCTCATCCTGGTGCCCTCCCCTACATCTGGCATTCTGACATAACCCATTTCTAAGATCAGGAGGTTGCACATACACATCATGGCTTGTACCCCGTAATGGATTTTTCCTCCAGAAACTTGTCCAATCCCCTTTTAAAGGCGTCCAGGCCAGATGCCATCACCACATCCTGTGGCAAGGAGTTCCACAGACCAACCACAAGCTGAGTTCCACACCCCCGCACACTCAGAAACCACAGCCCGTGTCGGGAGGAAACAGTCCGCAGGTGGCAGCGGACTGTCCTTTTCAGAGTCAGGATCCGGCCCATTTCTTCAGCTCCTCCTGACCTTTCGCGGCTGGGTGGGAGGCGGGCTGGGAGCCGGCCTGCCGCAGCCGGGAGACTTCTGGGGCAGCTGCGGTGGCGCCTCTTGAGGCAGCCCTCCCAGCTGCCTCTCCCTTCGCCGATCCCGCAAGCGGGCAGCCCCGACGGGAGGAAGAGGCGGCCGGCCCCGTCTCGCTCCGATCCCGCCGGCTCCTCCCCACTGGGGCCCCTCGGGGGTCTGCTTCACCGAAAGGGCGCCCCCGGCGCACCTGGGCGGGTCAGCACGGACTGCCCCCCCCCCGACGGACAAGAAGCGAGGGCAGAAGGGGCGGGCGGGCGGATTACCATGGCGGCGCCCGGGTCCCTGCCGGCGATCACTGGGCAGCCTTCCCGCCCGGCTGTCCTGCCCGCGCCGCCCACCGGCCAGCCGGACTGTCGGGCTCCTCCCGGGGGCGCCGCCGGGTCACCCAGGTGTGCACGCCGTCCCTCCGCCTCTCCAGCCTGCGAAGAGACAGCCAGCGAGCGAGCGAGCGAGCGCTCCTCCGGAGGAGGCAGGGCCAGGGGAGTGGAGGGGACGGGACGGGACGGGGCGGGGGCGAGGCTGCCTGGCTGGGAGAACAGCCGCGCTCTTTGTCTGAGCCCAGGCAGCCAGGCAGGCGGGGGGGGGCTGCAAAGAGCGCCCGCAGGGGCCAGGACGCGCCCCCTCCACTGTCCTGGCACCTCCCCCGCCAGCGCCTCTTCTGGCTCCGACGGGCAGGGGGCGCCCCGCAGAAGGAGGCCCAGAGGGCATCGCAGGCCCCTGACATGCATGGCCCCCTCTGGGATTAGACCTGAGAGCCTCCCCACCGAGTCCTTTGCCGTGGGAGGAGCCCAAGCACCCTCAGGGCCCAATCCTCTCCAACTTTCCAGCACCTGCGCAGCCCCAATGCAGCCCCAAGGGAAGGGAACAAATGTTAATTTTTCAATCATCTAATTTAATTTAATTTAATGATCTAATTTAATTTATCAATGATCAATTATCAATTGATCTTTAATTTATCAAGTTCTTAGAGATCATTGGAGGCTTCTAAAAAGGGAGGAAACCAAAAGGACCCTCTTTCAAACCACCACCCCTCTTACTTCCACAAATCTAAAAGGCATAACTAATTTAGAGCCCAAGCCGGTGTCTGTCTACTCAGAAGTAAGTCCCATTATAGTCAATGGAGCTTATTCCCAGGAAAGTGTGCATATACAGTTTGAGAGCCTGCTGGAGAGAAGGTGGAGTACCTCAAGACATGAGGGATGCAAACATCATCACGCTGAACAAGAACAAAGGTGACAGGGGTGACTGCAACAACTACCGTGGCATCTCTCTCCTTAGCGTTGTAGGAAAGCTGTTTGCCCGAGTTGCACTAAAGAGGCTCCAGGTACTTGCAGAGAGCGTCTATCCAGAATCGCAGTGCAGATTCCAAGCCAACAGGTCCACCACTGATATGGTATTCTCCCTTAGACAACTGCAGGAGAAATGCAGGGAACAACAACAGCCACTCTTTATAGTCTTCATAGATCACAGGAAGGCTTTCGACCTGGTCAGCAAGGACGGCCTCTTCAAGATTCTCCCCAAGATCGGATGTCCATCCAGGCTCGTCAGCATCATCAGATCTTTCCACAAGGACATAAAGGGCACTGTTGTCTTTGATGGCTCCACATCAGACCCCTTTGACATCCGAAGCGGAGTGAAGCAGGGCTGTGTTCTTGCGCCAACCTTGTTTGGGATCTTCTTGGCTGTCCTGCTGAAGCAGGCCTTTGGAACTGCAACAGAAGGCATCTATCTCCGGACCAGATCAGACGGAAAGCTCTTCAACCTCTCCAGACTGAGAGCAAAGTCCAAAGTCCAGCTGAAATGTCTGCATGACTTCCTCTTTGCCGACGATGCAGTTGTCACTACCCACTCTGCCAAAGATCTCCAGCAGCTCATGGATCGTTTTAGCAAGGCTGCCAAGATTTTGGACTGACGATCAGCCTAAAGAAAACACAGGTCATGGTTCAGGATGTGGACTCACCTCCCTGCATTACAATCTCTGCGCATGAACTTTGTCCATGACTTTCTGTATCTTGGCTCAATGATCTCCGACACTCTTTCTCTCGATACCGAGCTAAACAAACGCATCGGTAAAGCAGCTACCACGTTTTCCAGACTCACAAAGAGAGTCTGGTCCAACAAGAAGCTGATGGAACATACCAAGATCCAGGTACCCTTCTGTACTGCAGCGAGTCATGGACTCTTCGCTCACAACAGGAGAGGAAACTGAACGCTTTCCACATGTGCTGCCTCCGGCGCATTCTCGGCATCACCTGGCAGGACAAAGTTCCTAACAACACAGTCCTGGAACGTGCTGGAATCCCTAGCATGTATGCACTGCTGAAACAGAGACGCCTGCGTTGGCTCGGTCATGTCATGAGAATGGATGATGGCCGGATCCCAAAGGATCTCCTCTATGGAGAACTCGTGCAAGGAAAGCGCCCTACAGGTAGACTACAGCTGCGCTACAAGGACATCTGCAAGAGGGATCTGAAGGCCTTAGGAGTGGACCTCAACAAGTGGGAAACCCTGGCCTCTGAGCGGTCTCTCCAGTTTGAAGAGACACTTGGCCAACAGACTGAGGCTAAGAGGCAAAGAAGGAAGGCCCATAGCCAGGGAGACAGACCAGGGACAGACTGCACTTGCTCCCGGTGTGGAAGGGATTGTCACTCCCGGATTGGTCTTTTCAGCCACACTAGACGCTGTTCCAGAACCACCATCCAGAGTGCGATACCATAATCTTTTGAGACTGAAGGTTGCCAACAGTTTGAGAGGTGCAGGGAGCTGGAAACAATCATCAGAGCCAGCAGCTTACCTTTAGGAATTGGAATAGAACAGAGATCATGAATTACAAATAAATGATGAGATGATGATATTACTAAGAGGCCAGGCCAGGCCTGCTCTGAGTGCCAGGTGCTGCTCAGCACTCCTGCAGCTTGCCTTGCCTTGTGCGCTCTCCTCTTCAGGTTCCTGTGTAGGGAACTCATCACAGCCAGCCAGCCAACTGAGAGCCCAATCCTGTTCATGCCTACTTGGAAGTCAGTCCCGTTATAGTCAATGGGGTTTACTCTCAGGAAAGTGTGCATATGATTGCAGCCTTGGAGCACAATCCTATGCATGCCTACTTGGAAGTCAGTCCCATTATAGTCAATGGGGCTTACTCCCAGGAAAGTGTGCATACGACCGCAACCCAGGTGAGCAACTTAGATTGGGCTGCAGTTGTAGGCATGCACTGGCTAAACCTTTGCCCCCTCCCTCGCTGGTCCTGGCACGAGTGTCTAGCTGCCAGCTCTTCCCTCCCGCCTGACAATGTTTGGAGGGGAAGATCGTGGCGCCCAAGCCCAGGAGATCGCAGCCAGGAAGGCAGGGAGGAGGGAACGGAAGAGGAGCAACATCAAGCAGTTCCCTCTGGGCTGCCAGTCCGCGCCTGCAGCGGAACCTAGGCTACAGTCCTATGTAGTTTCCTGGGAGTAAGCCCCATTGACTATAATGGAACTTACTTCTGAGTAGACATGCCTGGGCTGGGCTCTCAGAACCCTCTCCTAGTCCCACTTTCCTGGGAGTAAGCCTCATTGCCTATAATGGGACTTACTTCTGACTAGACACGCATAGGGCTGGGCTTCTAAGTTTCTCCTGTAAGCCTCTCTCCTGTGTGTCTGTCTAGAGCTAAATTGTTGGGGCCCCCCTGCCCCCCCCCAGCAGAGATAGATCTTCTTGATGGACATCACAGCATTGCGGAGGGCAAGCAGCAGCAGACCACACAGCCCCAGCCGCTGCTGCCGCCGCCACCACCATCTCAGCAGCTGGGCTGGCTGCCCTGCCCCGCCCCTGCAGCCCAATCCAAGTCGCTGGGGGTGGGGGGTGGCAGCGAGAAGTGAGTGAGCCAACTGTTGCCCCCCCAATCTCCTGCTCCCTGCCTGCAGCAGCCTCTCTCCTCCTGTGTATGCCTTACAGTAGCCCAGTAGTCACGTGGGCATTGTTGCCCATGTGTTGTAGCCCCCCCACCCTGTAGCCTGCATGCTGTAGCCCCCCCCACCCTGTAGCCCGGTGCATTTGCTACCCCTGCACCCCCTTAGCTATGCTACTGGTTGGGGACAGCCCACTTGAGCAGTGCCTGAAAATGCATGTCCATCAGAGGGGCCCCCTTCTTGGGTCAGTCCCTGAACACCCCCCCCCCTCATACCAGTGGCAGTGATGGGATGAGTCAGCTGAGGGACCTGCATCACTGCTACACTTGCTACAAATGGAAGCATCCTTCAGGACCATCAGTGGAGGGTGGTCTCCAAGTGATGCTCCGTCTCCCTGGCTGATGAGGAAGATGGCAGGAGCTGCTGCTGCCAAAATCCCCCCCCCCATTCACTGATGAGGATGGGGCAGGAGCCCATACCCACACCTAATGGTAGGCCGGGGACCCAGTGCAGGCCTTGGCCCCAGGGTGCCAGCAGCGGGCGCCAGCACTGCTCTTTACCTTTAGCAAATATGTGCTAACTTTTGGTCTTCTCTAAATATCTTCACCTGAAGGCTGCTCTTCCAGAAGCTCCTTTCCTATGGGCCCGCATCCTGGCCTCTTTCCTACCTGGCCTTGTGTGCTGGCTTGCACTACCTTGTTAAAAGCCAGGCCTCTGAGGAACAGCTACAATGTTTGAGACTTTTGAGCAAGGGTTGTGTTTGTGTGATTGACACATAAAAATATGTGGTGCGAAGAGTGACTAGAGAGAACCTTTTTTCTCACGCAGGCAATGCCAGAGCTGGGGTCATCCAGTGAAACTGATTGGTGGAGTCCTCAGGATGGACCAAAGGAGGAATGTCTTCAACCAGTGCATACATCTGTGGAATTCATTGCCAGAAGGTGTGGGGATGGCCGTTAACTTGGATGGCTTGAAAAGGGGTCTGCACAAATGTATGGAGGACAAGCCTATCAGTGGCTGCTTGTCGTGATAGCTGTTCAGGGGCAGGTTCAGTGCCTCTGAATCCCAGGGGCAGGGGAGCAGTGGCAAGAGAGGGGTCTGCCTTTCCTGCCTAGACACTTTCCAGAGGCAGCTGGTCGGTTCCTGTGGGAAACAGGATGCTGAACCAAGGAGCCTTTGGCCGCAAGGCTTGTCTGAAGTTCTTCACTCTTCTCCCCCCCCCATCCATTTTGCCCCCAGGCGGCCTTGACCTGGCCTTTCTGCCCAGCTGCTGAGGCAAAAGTGTGTGTGGCCTTTCAGCTTCGTGGCCATCGTGGACAGGATCCCCATTCACAGACTCGAGGGGCCTCTGAGGCCCTCGCTGCAGGGTCTGCTGGATGTCACCTTTTTTACCAGCTCAGCCAGGCTCAGCACTCTGGGCCTCCATTGTCTTTCAGGGCTGCCTCCAGACATCATGTCACTGGGCGGAAGTGCAGAGTGAGGGGGGAGGGAAGGGGCTGAGGATGAAGAGTGCGGCTGTTATGGACAGATGTTTGACATCTTTGAGTACTAGAACACCCAAAGGGAGCCTGACCTCTCTGAACAGAAGCATAGCTGGAGGGGGTGCAAAGCACTAAGTTTTGCAGGGCGCCTCACCATGGCGCAGAAGTGGCCCCTCCCCTTCAGAACCGTTCCGGGCTGCTAGAGCAAAACCAAGGCATCTCCTCCATTTTGCCCTAGTGACCCAGAATGGCTCTGAGGGGGGGAGAAGGGCCACTTGCACACCACCTTGAGTCAGCCTGGGCAGCAACCACTGGGTGATATGATCAGCCTGGCCTCTTGCTATCAGGCAGTGATGCTTGCAGTGCCTCCATTGCAAATGGATGGAGCTGTCTGATGGGGGTATTAGAGACCCAGACTCTACTGACCCCCTGCTGCATGATGCCTTTTCAATAAGGCACTGGCCCACGTCCACAGCGCTCACGGCCCACAGCGCCCTACTCTTGCTTTCATTGCCACCCTGGGCTCTCAGCAACTGCCTGGCCTCAAGGGATGGCCTGAGTGGGTGGGCAGGGCAGGAGGGAGAGCAGGCCTCAGAGCTCCTGGGGGAGCACCTGAAGGCTTGGCCCTGTGGGATGGATGAGGGATGTTCAGCCTTGCAGGTGGTGGGAGGAGACACTTCAGGCTTCCTCAGCAGTGGTGATTCATTTGCACAAGTGACCAAAGAAGCAGCTTCACTGAGGCCTGCCCTAAGCTCCAACCCCTTCTGATTCAGTCCCTCTCCTCAGGCCCTGAGGGGAGCAGGCCCAGCCACACATGAGGGGAGGGGTTCTTAACCTAGGGCCCTGGGGAGGAAGTTAGGGGGTCCATAGTTGGGCTTCAGGGGGTCCATGAGTGCAAACATGGTTGGGTTTGTGTTCATTTATCCAGAAGGAAAGAAGTCCATAGGTTTTGCCAGGTCCTCAGAGGAGTCCATGACTCCCCAAAGGTTCAGAACCACTGCCCCGGGGCCTGAGCAGCAAGGTAGAAACTGCTTGGTCTGGAACTCCTGGCCCAGCTGCTAAATCCTCAAGACAGCAGTGCCACACAGAGAGAGCCTTTGCTCACTGTTGCTCCTGCACGGGAGGGGGCTCTTCTTCCAAGGAGAAAAGTCACACATTCTCCAAACACCGTTCCTTTCCCCTCTCCACTTCCCCAGGTGTGCGGTGAAGCAGAGCAGGAGGGGGAAGAGGGAGGAGGTGGGCAGACAGGCAAGTCCTGGAAGTCTTGCAGGCATTAGCCAAGAGACCAGGAATGGAGCCTTCCAGCATTGACTCTTGATCGAGAGCCGACCTCTGCGTTGCTGCAGGAGCCCTGGTCCAAGGGGAGAAGGTGACCTGGGGCAACGTATCTGCCCCCTCCAAAGAGAATGATCGTGGTTGTGTGGTGCAAAACTGCCTAGACAGCAGCGGCGCATGTCTGCATGACCTCAGACACAAGCACTGAACTTCTCTTCACATAGCCATCCTCCCCCTCCCTCCACCCCCATCTGGATACATGACATTCCCCACTTGGGCTTCCTGCTCTCGGTCTCCCACCCAGTTGCCCGCACTGGAACTCCGGCAGACAAAAGCCACCATGCTCAGAAACTCTCTGAGTGTTGGGTTCGTGTTTGTGTGAAGATGCCCAGGCAGGCAGGGGAGCTGCTAGTCAGGAGACTGACTGGGTGTTCCAGGAGCTCTGCCCTCCAAGCCTGTCTGGCAGCAGCTTCTGCAAACAAGCTGGGTAAGCACGCCCAGAGCCCAGCCTGCTTGAGAGAAGGGGTCGCAGGCATAGTGAGCAATAGAAAAAAACTGATATCAAAATCGGGGGGTGGGGTGGGGTGGGGAAGAATTAGGATGCTGTTTCAGGTGTTGCTTCAAGTTGGGCCAGACCTGGGGGCACACGTGTGTGCGTGCAAGCAAGAAGCATGTTGGCTGCTCTTCTGCAATATAGCAACTGAGCCACGGGGTCTCGTTAACTCCCTTGTCAGCAGAAAGCTTGTGCAAGTGAGGCCAGCAGTTTGGGGGTGGCGAATTGCTCCCTTGAGGCCCCTGAATGGAGCAATAGAGGCAGCCCTCTGCTTCTCCTCCCCACTGACTTCCTGTCCCTTGGCCAAAAGAAAAAACCAGCCGATTGCAGTAGCCAAACGTTCTCTCCATTCCTTCTTCTTCAGCTGTTTTTCTAGGGCGGAGGCAGCTTTGAAACCGGCTCCTGCATCTTAGAAAGCAGAAGTGGAGCCGCTCCCAAATGCCCCTGGCCTGGCGCCCTCTGCTCTCAGAGCCGAAGGCCACCTAAGGACAAGGTCCCTCCTCGCAAGGGAAACGCAACACCGCCACTCCCGCCCTGCTGGAAAGAGTCACCAAGCTCAGTGGAACCCTGAGCTTCCTGGGACAGCATGTGAAGCAACACTGACCCTTTTCCAGTGTCTGCTTGGGCTGTTCTCCCAGGGTGATGGACGCCTTGCACGCTGCCCTGGGGTTGGGAGGTACAAGGGCCTGCCCCTCCTGCCCAGGACTGATCTCAAGGTGAGATCCAACAAGAATAGCTCAACCCTGACAAGGGCTGCACTGCATGCAACTCTTCTGCTGCCATCACATGCCTCTGGGGGCCCATTTTGGAAGTGCCGCCAGAACCAGAAATCCTTGGCACGAGTGGCGAGCCAGTAGCAGGAACGGGGACTGGGCAGAATGAGGCAGGGAGTGGGCAGAAGGGGGCAGGGCTCAGGGCTTCTCAGGGGACCTAGCAGGCGTGGGCAGAGGGCCGGGATCAGCAGCAGTGTCACCACCACTATACTTGGCTCTTGCCCGGCCTCAACATCCCCCCCCCCCGGCTCTACTCAGACTTGCTCCAGCTAGCACAGATTTGAACAGACTCATAGAGATCTGGGTTGTGGTGGAGTATGGTAAGCGAAACATTGCTTCATTCTCCTCTCTGTCCCTGACTGCCTGCAGGATGTAGCAGAGCCTTGCCAGCAATGACATCCAGTGTCCTGCAGGAAGTCCCAATTAGGATTGGGCCCTAAAACACAAGAAGCAATTCCATAAAATCACACAGACCCCAAAAGGAGCCACAATAATGGGCTGCATACACTTCGTTATCAAGTCAGCGCTGCGCACTTCACAGCACTTGCTTCCCCACCCAGAACCCAAGTTTTTGATGAAGCAAATGAGTCTCTGGTAGCCCCTTAAAGGTTTTTTTTTTTGGGGGGGGGGGGTCTCCCAAGCCACCACCAGCAGAGTTCCATATCCAGAGGATCACAGTAGAGAAGGCCCCATCTCTGTGCACACCAACATAGTCTCATCCTGTGCAGGCCTGCAGAGCAGCAGGACCTTGGAAGAACTTTGGCCCCAAGCAACACACTCCCTCTTACTCATGCATTGTTTAAAAAGCAGTAACTTGTGGACAGACACTCTGCTTAATTTCTACGAGAGGAGCTGGGGCACAAGCCCCGCCCTCTGCCCTGGAATTCCTGGCCCCCAAATACAGGCGTCTGAGGATGAATGCCCCCCCCTGCAAGTGTTGCAGACTCCACTCCTGACACTGAGCCTCGGAGAGCCTGGACAAGCATGACACTGCTTGGAGACACACCTGCCTTCTTGCGGACACTTTATCCCGATTATCCCAGCCAGGCATCCACTGACAAAGTCACTCATCTGAAGTCCTTGAAAGGAGACTCCACAGCAATTGAGGACAGTCATTTCAGTAATAGAACACCTGCTGCTGTCACCACGCAGCGCTGGAAAGAGCCTCTCCTCCGGGGGATCGGGGCATGCTGGTGCTCCTCTTGTTCCACCTCCTGCTTGCTGCTTCTTTGCCCAGAGATTTACCCCATTCCTTCCCCTCCTTACTTCATTCCACCCACCCCAACCATCCCCTACCCCCACTGCTGGCTTACCTTCACTGCCAGAGGTAGAAGGGAGTGGCAGCCAGCCTCTGGCACCACCTCTACTGACTACAGTGGACCTTCCCTATTTATAACCAGTCATTAGGATTGGGCTGTGAATCTCTCCAGGGACAGGGTCTTGGAGATTAATTATATTGGGGGTGCAAAGTTTGTTTTGGGCCCCTTGTGTAAAGAGTGCACCCCCCACAAATGGGCAGCTTCAGTGATTTATTTAAAAGATTTATACCCTGTCGTCCCCCCCCCCCAACAACAGGGTGCCCAGGGCAGCTCACAGTGTACATTAAAATACAAAGATAAAAACAATGAAAGACAAAACAGAAGCCAGAGCAAAGCCTGAAAGTGGAAACATAAATGCATTCAGAATAAAAACAACATAAAATGCAGCAGCAGATCTAATAATGATAGAAGCACTGAAAAACAGCCAGGGTGGTAATACACAAAGCAAAACCAAAAACTAAAAAGCAAGGGGGTGGAGGGGACCCAACTGGAAGAGAAATATGTGTAGCCCTTGCCACCAGAAGACCTCCAGGGAGGGAGCTCCAAAATATTGGATGGAACTGGTCACTTGATCTCTGTCTTCAGGGCGGGATTCTGATGAGAAAAGCATTCACAGGCGCATGCCAGAGAACCCGCTGTGTCAAAGTCACTGTTGGATGACCTTTCCCAGAAGTCCTCCTTGGAAGGATCAGGGAGCAGGAGGAATCGTCTCTGTGGGGCTTCAAAGGGATCCTTTTTTCTGGTTTCCCTCCTTGCTGCGTAGAAAAGCGGCAGCACTTTCTGCAATGATGCATGAGCGTGTGCACATTCAGACTAGGGAGGGAGGAGAAAAGCTGCTCTCGCCATACTGACACTCTAGGTCCACCAGCAAAACTGACTAGATGCAAATGACTGGCAGCCACTGCCCCTGGGGTCATGATGACTGGCTGAAGAGAATAGGGGTCTGTTGCAGCCCAGTCCTCTCCGGATGCTGTGCTGAACTACTGTCCATGTTGGCATCCTTCAGTCTCAGAAGACCATGGTATCACTCTGAATGGTGGTTCTGGTACAGAATGTCTTCTCCAGTGTGCGAAGCCTAGGTAAAGTAGGTATGGAGGATAGGCTGTTACCTATGCAGCAAATCCCCCCTCTCCACGTCACTGAAATGGTCCAATGGAAAGGCAGAGGCCAATATGGTTGGTTCCAGCGGCGTCGCAGGAGTTGCCAGAACGTGACTGTGTTCAGCCATGAACTGCCTCAGGGACTCCGGCTGCGGATTTTGCCTCGAGGTTGACTCCTGAAGCCTTTTCCATAACTGAACGTAGCCACAAGGCAGTGGAGGATTGGGATCAGAGTTTCCTTCTCTTAGATGAGCTGCCTTCCCAGGCTGAGGAGTCCCATCTACCCGGTGGCTGTTTAGTCGCCTCAGCGCCTCAGTAGTCGCTGAACTACTGTAGCATCAGCAGAAAAGGGGCAGAAGCTAAGAACTGCTAGGAATCCCCACATCCAGGATTCAGGTCTATTTTCATTTTCCTCAAAGCATGACACTCAAACAGCCCACTTGAATTGGGCTTGCAAAAAGTGACATACCATAGAGCACAACCTGGCCACTGCCACAAGCCTTTGCTAGTACATCAGCCTGGGGGGTGGGCAATGATTGGGGATGGGCAGAACACGGAGGAGACTGGGGCAGTGAAGGGTGTGTGTTAAGGCCAGGTAGGAGGCAACAGTAGCAGCACCATCAATCTCCTACCCCACTTCTTGACCTCCATCCTCCTAACTGGGTCCACTTGGACTTGCATCAGCAAAGTAGCTGGCACAGGTTAGCTTCCCGTCAGGGAAGCAGAGGCTTGCCCTGGGGCAAGGGGAAAAATGTTCCTTTGCCTCAAAATGGTCTCCAGGACTTGAAACTCCATTGTGGGATGTTCCATTGTTCATGCCCCACTGGAGTGGCTGCATCTGTGGGGGGAGTGCTACGCTGGATTGAGTTGAAAGATGCTGTGGCATAAAATAATTCTGCGTATGATCATTTTTAAAATCATGAAACTGTAACACTTAACATTGTCTCAAAAGTCACAGCCAACATTTTGGCCAGGGTGTCAAGCAAAAGGCACGCAGGCCATGTCCAGCCCCCAGAAGCTCTTTATCCAGCCCCCAGGCTCCCCCAGCAGCACCATCAGATGCTCTCAGCTGCTGTGCTGAGGAGTCACTGCTGAAAGAATGGGTCCACATGATGTCCATATCTTGGAAATACCTGTATTTCTTTCTTTACTCAGCATGTGGTTGGTCTGTGGAACTCCTTGCCACAGGATGTGGTGATGGTGTCTGACCTGGATGCCTTTAAAAGGGGATTGGACAAGTTTCTGGAGGAAAAATCCATTACGGGTTACAAGCCATGATGTGCTTGTGCAACCTCCTGATTTTAGAAATGGGCTATTTCAGATGCAAGGGAGAGCACCAGGATGAGGTCTCTTGTTATCTGGTGTGCTCCCTGGGGCATTTGGTGGGCTGCTGTGAGATACAGGAAGCTGGACTAGATGGGCCTCTGGCCTGATCCAGCGGGGCTGTTCTTATGTTCTGTATGATCAAAATTTGCGTATTTTCTCTTCTGTCATTTGCAGCTAATGAGTTTCTAAGTGAGAAAAAAGTGCTTATTTCTGGTTACCACCTGCTTAATGATGTCACTTCAGACCTCAGGAGGTGCCATGAATGGCCCGCTCTATGAAATGGGTTTGACACCCCTGATCTAGGCCATGGAGATCAGGGACTGCTGCTGGCTGGCTGATCCTATCAGCACAAATCTTGGGCGGGAAAAATGTTTTGGCCCTTATGACTCCAGCCCCAGCAAAGCTTGTTAGTGACACTGGCAGCCTTTGCATCTCCTTCCAAATCCCCTGCAGCACCAACCCATGTTGACTAGAATCGGTCTGCTGCCTTTCATCAGATCTCTTGTGTTTTCTGTGCCCAAATATTAATTCAGCAGAGCAGCCAGCCCATGAACTTGACCCCAGCATTCAGAAGTTCACCTCTATGGAAGATTTTTGCACTGCTAGGGGAAGAAATCCCCCCCCTCCTTGAGCTTATTGCCAGCCTTTACAACCCAGTTTAATGGAGCATGTTCTTGAAAACAATGGTACCCTCTGCTCTCCACAACAGCCGACACGCAGGTAGCCTGTGCCAAGGCATGTAGACAAGCTGTTAGCAGTAATTGCTACATGGCTATCTGGCAGCAGCTTCTGTGATGGAGGGTACAGGGAACACTGGAGAACTGCAGGGAGGCTGTGAAAAGTCCGACTAGTAGGGAAGAGATGATGTCAACAGCACTCGCACACCTGTTTTTGCAATAATATGCTGCCATCTAGTGGATCTTTAAAATCTGTCGAGAGGAAGGATTGAGAAACGTTTGCGCCCAAATGAAGACTCTGCTTTCACCCATTCAGAGGAAGGTTCCCAACCTTCCAAGTCTGGAGTCCAACCCCAACCTGGAGTCTCCAGAAATCAGCATCAATCTCCAGCCGACTATACTGAAAGCCTCATTTCAGAACAGGGCCTCCAGGGATGTCCAGAATCATATCGTGTTAGGGAAAAGTCTCCAGTATTCCAGTCCAGTCTCCAGCTTCAGGCAGTATTCAAAAATGCGAGTAAAAAGAAATGAGATCCAGATTCAAGTGATTACTGAGACCCTGAGAGTGTTTCTGCCTCTGATGAAAACACAAAAACCGCTTAGCCACAGAACATCTGGTCCAGCTCTCTGTCTCCAGAGGACCAACCAGGCTGGAAGGAAGCTCCCAAGTCAGGCATCTGGCACAGCGAGGTTTATTCCCACCACCTATCTATTGACTATCTCATGCCACCCATGGAGATGACCCTTTGGAGACTGACAGCAAGAAGTCCCCAGGCTCTGTGTCACCATCCCACATCATCCCTCCCTCCCTCTCTCTTCCAGTTGGCAGCAAAAGTGCTCATTCCCTGGTTGTGCCTCCTGTTGCGCTGGAGACCTGAAGCCAAAGACAGGACAACCTTTGTACCCAGGACTATGCTTCTGGTTTTTGGTTCTTTGTGGGCCATCACAGCTTCATCTTGCCACATGGCTCTCATGTCTGCCCAAGATGCTTGGAAGCTCCCTCATGAGCACATGGTGTATTTGTTTGTTACTAGCTTTGACCTACCTGTTTGTTTGTAGCATTTATAAGTCATCTTTCTACCAAGTTCTGGTCTACCACTGTAATTAAATTATAGTGCAATCCCATCTTGCGCTGGAACAGGCAGGCCAGGAGACCTGCGCTGTATCCAGTGCAAGATAGGACCCCGAAGTGGCTCAGCCAGAGGGTAACTTCCCCTTACCCCAAGTTAAGCCAGTGCAGCCCCAATGGGTCTCCTCAGACTTGTGCCACCTCCTGAGGTGGCATAAGCCCAAGAAGAGTGGAGCGGCTTGAAACCACTCCACGCTGCTCAGGTATGGGCATAACAGCTGGATCCCAGCTCCGTCGCCCGCCCGCCCTCCCCCTGCCCTGGAATGCCTCCCTGCCCCCTCCTTCCCGCTCTCCCCAGACTCCTGTGTTAGCTGAGCTCAGCCAATGCAACTTACCTGGGGGAAGCTGCCATTCTCCAGCACACATCAGTGCACTGGCGCGGCTTCCTCCTGAGGAGGAGCAAATGCACTTTACAGCACTTTTGTGACCCTCCTGTGCCGGCACAAGGGACCTGCACCAGCCCAAGGGCAATCCTGGTTTGACCCCTTAATGTAATAATCGCACTCATTCAGGTTTCCACTGTAAGGTAGGAGTTCTCAAACTTCTCGGGGAGTAGTTTGCAATTGCTTTTTCTCAGTATTCTAAGACTTGGTGAGCCTTGTGGGGGGCTCCCCACAACTCCTGGACCTTGCAGCAGCCTCGTATGATTAAGAAAAAACCCCTTCACACCCCTTCCTGGGGATCACATCACTACCTTCTCCCTTCCCCTGCCCAGAGGCGGGGGCCAGAGGCTGAGGCTCTCAGGCAGGGTGTCATGAGAACCCTGAGAACCTTTGAGACCTTTGAAAGTTTGAGAACCTCAGCACTGAACAGTGCACTGAAATCAAATGAAGAGGTTTGCATTAACCCCCCCCCCACCACCACCAAATTGGGGGAAGTGACATGGCCAAGAAAAATAGGTGGGCAGAGGGTTTATTGCACCCCAGGTCCTGCAAGGTCCTTACTCACCTCGTAGGGTACCTGTGCACACAGCAGGGATGGGGGCATAGCCAAGGTCAAAATAGGGGGTGACACCATGAGTTACTGCTCTGGGTGACACCAACCCTAGTGATGCCACTGGCAGATGTCTGTGCTGTGTAGTTACACCCTGAGTTCATGGTATATTCCGTATTCTCAGGGGATGTTCATATCTGCTAATAGGTAAAATATCCATGCAACTTCTATGGCTCTGTTATCGTTTTCTAGAATTTCATAAAGCTTTTAGGATATTGGTGGCTTATCCCATGTGCTTAGTGAGTATCAAACTGCCTTTAGCTCTGAAAGAGGCTGGAGAAAAATAATATGCAAATGAAATGGTTTCTAAAACTTCCAAGTGGAATCGGTTTGGATCGGCCACAATCTCTCTGTGGAAGAGAAAGCGACTTCTCAACTGTTTTAAGGCAAAAGTCAGGATTTTTAGTACCTTTGAGGATATTTCAGTATATAGTTTTATCTATATTCTTTGTGTTTTAAAATACACAGGACTTATCTATGACATTTATATCTCACCCTTATATCAGGATGGTGTACATAATTCTTCCCCTTATCTTTACAACAGCCCTGCGAGGTAGTAACTGGCCTGGGATCACCCAGAACAGCATAGCAACATAAAGGAGAGGGAATCTGAAAGCTCACTGATTTCAAAATCCAATTTCTCCCCACCTCATGTGTATACTACTTTAATTATACTTCCAGGTATGTGTGTATAACAATGCATTATTCATCAGATTGATATCATATATATGCCTCCTGATGGGGTTACATTAATTGTCTTCTGTATGAAGGATGTTTTAAGATTTGGGGAGGCTTTTACTGGGCTCTTGACTCTTGTAAAAATAGCAGGGTCTTTTTCAGGCATTGCTTCTGACTGAGCTGGGGGGAATCTTCCTCTGTATTTGTTTTTACATAAATTTTGGGCCAGGATTAACCTGCCTGATATAGCCAATCTCTAACAGATACTCGGGAAGATGTGATGGGTAGCTAATGTAAAAAATGGCAAAGTTTAATGCATATAAAATATAAGGAGGCACCCCAGAAGTTGAAATTCAGTCATTTCAAACCACACTTTGTTGAAGTGTTTGCACTTTGCACACACAACCTGCTGCTCTCAGAACATACATGAGAACAAATGTTCAGAGTTTAAGTTTAAATTTTGTTTTTTAAAAATGGTGACACATTATTATTTATTATCATTGTTATTATTTCTTTATTATTATAATATTTATTACATTTATGAGGCTTATACTGCTTTTTAATAGCAACCTAGTCAACAGTTGAAGTCTTTTTTTGGCATGGAAATAGAACTGTGATTCCACTGCTGTTAATGTCTGCAGCTCAAGCTGCTGGTTCCAAAGACAGCAACCCTGAAACCACACACAAGCAGCCAACAACAAAGCACATAACAATACAAAACAAATACAAATTAAACCCAATTTAAAAAAAAGAACCCTCTGTTCAACATAGAGCTAGCAACCAATTAAGACAAGAGTCAAAGAGGCAATCATTTTAAAAGCTTTTCTGGAATACAATCCCACTCCCACCTCAATCTTCTAGAACAGGGGCCTCCAAACCCCGGCCCGGGGGCCAGATGTGGCCCATGGCAAGCCTCTATCTGGCCCGCAGTCAACCTCTTGTCCCCTGAAAGCCTCTGGCCCACTCAACTGAACATGACCAGAACTGTGCTCTGATTGTGTCTGGAGGGTGTTGTGAAGGCCAGAGAGGTTGAATGAATGAACCCATTCATTCATTTATTCACTCATCGAAGTTTCATCTCCTATTTATTTATTTAAATTTTATATTTAAAAATTTTTTCTGACCCGCAACACCACACTAGATATAATATATAATATAATAATATACAGTATTTATATATCGCCTTTCTTGGTCTTTATTCAAGACTTTATTCAAGGCGGTTTACATAGGCAGGCTTATTAAATCCACGCAGGGATTTTTACAAATTGAAAGAAGGTTCTTTCTTTCAAGAACCACCACATTCAAGGTGTTACACTCCGATCTGGTTTAACATTCTGGCCTCCATCCTCCCACGCTCCGAGCAGATGGAACAGCTCAGCTGCAGCTTGCCAGCTGCTTCAAGGTCGCACGGTGCCGGTGGCCTCGAACTGGCAACCTTGTGGATGTTATCTTCAGGCAAATGGAGGCTCTACCCTCTAGACCAGACCTCCTGCCCTCTAGATCAGATATCTGATGCGGCCCTCTGGCCAAAATGTTTAGAGACCCCTGTTCTAGAAAGATCATGCAGTGTAAGCCAGCTGCACTTTTCTAGAGAAGCTATTCCAAAATCTGGGTTCCACCACCACCCAGTGTGAGTAAATGGCGAGGGCTACACAGCAGCAGCTCCATTTTAAGTACAGGGTGGCCCACTTCAGTGGGGTGAGAGAAACTAGATGAGCCCCCAAGTTCTTCCAAGCCGTTGTTCCTCCTTTGTAGTTTGGGAACTCTTGAGGACCAGACAGACTGGGGCATCTGCCAAAGGGATCTCTTCAGCAGTGTGCTGTGCTATAAACGGTTCAGTGGAAACCCAATGGCTTAGATTTGCCTCCTGACCTGACAGAAGGCAGCATCTGAGACTGGTATTCCTCCTCCCTGCATCCCAAGTTGAGCCTGGGGTATCACGTCTGCAGGCTGACTCACATCCCTGCAGTTTGGGAGCAGCAAGGAAGTCCATGAAAGCATCAGTGGTGTTTATCGATAGTGACTGGCGACTGCCAGCCCAGATTACAGGAAAAACATGTTGCACGTGTGCTTGTGGGAGATGGGTGAGGCAGATCTTCTGGAAACTGCAGCAGTCTTGAATCGAGCATGGCCCATTTCCAGCCATGCAAGCCTGTGCAGACCCCCACCAGTCTGCCTCTCATTAGCTCAGCAGGGCACAGGCAGGGAGGTAGCTCGTGGGCTCTGATCACATCTGCCAGCAGCCCAGTGGGCACATCACCCTGAGAGGAGAAATGGATCACCAGATCCTCAAACTAGACCACTCCTCCCAGTTGAGTCCCTACAGACCAGGAGTGTCAAACTCATTTCATACAGAGGGCCGAATAGCATTCATGATGCCTGCTGAGGGCAGGAAGTGATGTCATCAGGCAGGAAGTGATGTCATTAAACAGGTCATGATAAAAAAGAAACACGTTTTTCTCACTTGGGAACTCATCAGCTGCAAATGACAGAAGAGAAAATATACAAATCTTAATCATATTTCAAGATATGAGAGAGCCCAATATTCATGTGGGCTGCCCTTTCAGCAGTAACTTCTCAGCATTGCTCAGCAGCTGAAAGCCTGAGGGCCGGATAAAAAGCTTCTGCGGGCCGCATCTGGCCCCCGGGCCTTATGTTTGACACCTCTGCTATAGACCATCCTCAAGTTGTTCAGAACCATTAACTGGCCTCCTGAATTATTTGTCTGACAAATGCCTGGGCTCCATTCTCAGCCTGAATGCCCTTCTACTGGAACGCAAATGGCTCACCAGCTAGAATTCTGCTCCAACATCTTCTGCAGCTGGACTTGTATTGAAATTATAACTCCCAGATCTCAATTCCTAATCCTGCAACATTATTCATGTGCAACATGAATAATTGCAACATTATCCTTGGCAAAAACCTAATCCTATTAATCCTATTAATAATGTGCAACATTAGGATGTGCAATCCTATTAATAATGTGCAACATTATCCTTGGCAAAAACCAGGAACATTTGGGAAGTCCTCCCATGCCTAAAAGGAGCTTTGAGCAGGGATTGCTGGGCGTGAGATTTTGCATCCTGACTGTTTCTGTAAAGAGGACGGCATCTGGGCTGCCCAGAGAGGCTTGGAGACGTTTGTTGGCAGCAGCTGCAGCTTCCCTCTGATGAGAGGCCAACATCCACTCTGGCCACCCTGTGCTGTGTTCACCATGTGCACACTGGGCTGCTGGCAGATGTGATCAAAGCCCACGTGCCCAGATGAAAAGCTTGCCTTTCACTCACCTACAGAAAGGCTGGCATCTCTGGATGACGTGAGATACCCACGATTTGCTCAGTCTCTGCCAGGACGCTGCCTTCTGATCTCTCCCCAGGATTTCCCGCCCCTTGGAGCAGATGTTCAGGGCAGTTTGCTAAGAGCAGAGCAGGAATAAGGGAACGACAAAGGCACCAGGGAGCCTGTTCTTCCACTGCTGCGGAGACACTTGGGGCCTTTGGGTTGGGACCGGACAGAAGTCTCCAGAAAAATACACGGATTATGCATAACAGTTCCAAGGAAGCAGCATTTCAGTGGCAACTGTTCTCAGCCACAATCCCAGGAGTTAAGAAACACAGGCCCTTCTCCAGCTCAGTCTTGGGGCACAAATTCTTCCTCCTGCCTGCTTACAATTTTAGGCCACATTTCTGTTTTGATTACATTAAGAATTTTGCTGAACCGCTCCAAGATGGCAGACGCTGTCACGGGGTGGGGCAAGTGCCTTTCCCCTTAAGATGGATTAAGTTGGTTGTTGGCTACCGAGGTGTAGAGTATCAGTAATTTAGAGAATAAATCCTGGGCGTGGGTGCCTGAAAAGGAAGACAGCAGGAGGAAGGGAGCTGGGAGTTAACAGCTTTTATACTGAAAGAAATGCTGAGAGACCTGGAAGGTGGTAATTTTAGCCTCTTTTAGTTATATGATCTTTTCTTGTTTTTAGCTACTGTAATTCATGTAAATATGTTTTTTGGAGCAATTGAAGCTCACTTAAAGTTACAATAAAAATCCTATACATGAAAATTGAGTGCAATAATTGACCAAGGAAATGTATATTAATAGGATCTGGGGCTTGAAGGAAGCAAAACAGAAAACATTGTCCAGTCTCTCGCTCAATCAACTTCAGGTGCCATTAACCCTCTTCCTTGAAATGCTTTCTCTATTGCGAGGGAGGGGAAAAAGTCCCAGTCAGTATTTCCCCCTGAACTTGGGAAATAGCGTAGCTTATTCCAAGCCAAATTACACCCTCCAAGCTCCAGGTGATGTTCGGAAATGCCACAGGGTGGGCTGATCCCTCCTGCTGCGTGGCTGGCTGCGCCAGAAAGTGCACTCCTTCTCCGAAGGGAGGTATTAGGGCAGAGCTCTGAGTGGAAGAGGGCTTGGGACTTGCATGTGCTATTTCATGCAGCTGTTTAAGGCAGAAGAGCTGCTAGGAAAGAAAGCTTGGCAACCCAATGAGGAACCAAGAGGACATGCAGTATTTTTGAGATTTGGTTGACAACTTTGGATTGTACAATCTCTTCTCACTTCTCTTCATCCTCGCCCATCTATGCACAGCCCCTCCTCACCTGAGGTCCAGTGTGAGCTTTCACCTCCTCAGCCTTCCAACTGCTACTTTATCATTGTCTCCCTTGGATTCCAGCACCCCCCCCACCCTCATCTCTCTATCTGCCCCTCCCCTGCAGTCCTTGGGCCCTGTGCCCAGCATATCTCACCCATCTGCTCTCTCCTTGGCTGCATCCACTTTGTGGGCACATCGCAGATGGTGATCATGGCACACTTAGGAGGGCAGAAGAGATGTGATGTTCTTTTGATGAATCCTTTACACAGAATGAGGATTTGCCTCAAACTGATCACCAGCTTCCATCCTTTTCTGACGCTTCATCAATCTGAACAAACGGTTATGTATATTTATCCTGCTTCAGGAGTATCCTTTCCAAAAAGGCAGCTATAAACAGTTGACACATTCTCGGGAAGAATTGGGCCATCTGCAACATATTTCTTGCAGCCATGACAGGACGTGAGCTCCCTCTCAGAAACTACCACCCGGGGAGTCTGCAGTTGGAGCAACGAACCCAGTGCACACCGCTTATGTGTTTTGCTCAGGTGACTGGAGCGCACCATGTTTGGCAATCCATCACTGGGATGTGATTGGCGACCTTGAGCACACAAGCAGGCTGCACTGATGATGGACAGCTTTATGGAAACCCTAGAAGAGCTAATGTTCTTATGAAGGGATCACTGGCTGAGCAGAAGAAGAACCCCAAGGGTAACTGCCTGAACTCCCAAGCTAAGAAGCTGCCTGTTGGTAGGGAAGATGAGAAGCAGGGCAAGTAGTCAGAGACACACAAAAGAGACTGGTTCGCAAATGGTTGGCAAATTTGTCTTTCTACTAGGACTGAGAGGCTGCTGCAGCCCTCAAGGGGCTGCTGCCTGCTTTATGAATGCCAAGGGGTGTGGCCATAATCAGAATGGGGCCCTGCTCCACTACTGCTCCCCCCAAGCAGTAGCTTATGCAACTCTTGGTGCGCAGAGCCTCATCTACCCTGTCAGTTTTGCAACCCATCAAAAATTGGGTCTCAACCCACTGGTGGGCCTGAGCCACAGGTTGGGATAACGTGATTTCTGGGCACGGTCCCTATTCTCAGCTCTTTGTGCAGGGTCATGATAACATCCCGTGAATGAATTGTTCTGTACATGTTTGGCAATGAAGGTGACCTAGTTTGTTTTTCAACTAGGTCAATATTTCTTTACTGTGCTTGTAGTTGGTCTGTGGAACTCCTTGCCACAGGATGTGGTGATGGCATCGGCCCGGATGCCTTTTAAAGAGGATTGGGCAAGTTTCTGGAGGAAAAATCCATTACGGGTTACAAGCCATGATGCGTATGTGCAACTTCCTGATTTTAGAAATGGGCTATGTCAGATGCAAGGGAGGGCACCAGGATGAGGTCTCTTGTTATCTGGTGTGCTCCCTGGGGCATTTGGTGGGCCGCTGTGAGATACAGGAAGCTGGACTACTGATCCCGTGGGGCTGTTCTTATATTCACATTTCCCCTGGCTGTATCTTCTGTGGAGAACACACTCATACACACCTGCCGATACAGTTACACAAAATGGGGTTTATTGGTGCCAGACTGTGAAAGATCCACCTGAAATGCTGTGCGGTTCTTGAAAGACAGAACCTTTCTGTGATTGTAAAAATCCCCTGGGGGTTTAGAGATCGCCTGCCTACGTGAACCACCTTGAATACAGTCAGAGGAGGAATCCGATGACCAGAGAGGCGGTATAGAAATATTAGTATTCTTATTATTTTCCCTGACTTCAGGACACTTTTTCCCCATCCTATCCCATTTTCCAGTGTGGCTGCAGCTGTGCCAAGGGGGCGCGCACTGCACCCTGTACTGGAGTGGCCTCCTGAAGGGCTGGGAACACCTGCTCCCTGGCCTTGGGGCTGCATTGGGGCTGCACTGCTGCTGGAGAGGATCGGGCCCCGAGTCTTTGCTCTCTGCAAACCGAAGGCGATCCCCCGACACGCCCTTCCTGAAAGAGAGGGAAGCTCCGCTGCAGGGAAATGTGACTGTGAGCTCCTGGAGGGCAGCGACCTCGAGGCGCGCCCGCAGCAGCCACGGGAGCATCCTCTGCGGGCCCCCTCCCGGCACAGCGCCTGTTGACAGCACCCAGGCAGGCAGGCAGGCGCTCAAGCGGTGGGGCCTCACCCCGGCAGGGGAAGGCTCCGCCTGCTGAGCTTCCGCCCGTCGAGGAAGCCGCAGCTGCCAAGACAGCCCAGCCCAGCCCAGCCCAGCCCAGCCCAGCCAGGCGCGCTCCGAGGAGGGCGGCGCTGCTCTGCCGGGGCGGGCAGGAGGAGGAGCAGCGGAAGGAAGGCTGCGGCAGCCGGGAAGGAGGTCGGTGTCGTGGGCGGGGCGGAGCGCAGCGCAGCAGCCCCTCCGGCCAGGCGGAGCGTGGAGAGCCCGCTGCGAGGTCGGCTTTCGGGGGGATCGGTAGAGCAGAGCAGGGCAGGGGCTCCTCTGGGCGGTCTTCAGTGCATCCTGCCATTTGCAGCCAGTGGCGTACCTGGGGGGGGCAGGCACTGAGTCGTGCGGGGAGCCTCCCCGCCCGGAATGGCTCCGAAGGAGAAGGGCTGCCTGCACGACTCAGTGCCTGGCACCCCCCTAGCTACGCCACGGGCCAGCTGCGGCCTTCCTGCGGACCACCTTCCTGATGGCTGCTTCAGTGGCCTTTCTTGCCCAGGGAGGAGATGTGCTGGGCGGCCCCCAACCCTGCTGGCCCTGGCCCTTCAGAGCCCCCTGCCCTGCAGAAGTGCCAGAGGCCGACATCTCTTGGGAGCTGATGCACTTTGTGGAGTCTGGGCCACAGCGATGGACATAATTCTGGTCAAGCGCACTGATGACGGTGCAGTCATCTCTCCCTGTGTGTGCACCATAACTGAGGGCTGTGGGGCAGCTGTGGCAAAGCACCGCTTCCCAGCATGTTCACACATCTGTGTGTAGCTTGCGAGTCTTCCCTGCAGCCTGGATCTGTGCAAAATGTGCCTGTCTGAGCCTCACGCAAGACACTGCTTCTCTGCCGTTTTAGGAGCCGCAAGCCCCAGGTGCCAAGGATGCTGGGGGGCGCCCGGCTGCTCTGCCAGAGGCCTCTGGGCTGGACTGTGCCAGCAACACTCCGGGCGTGGCTTTCCACCTGTGGCCTGGATTCTGTGGCGCACTCCAAGGAAGCAGAACGCAAGGGAGGCCTGGGAGACTTCCATGCTAAGTTGACTGAGGGCCCCTCCCTGCAGCATTTCCTGCAAGAAGCTGCCCCTGTGCAGGCCGGTCACCACTTGCTGGCTGAAGATGACCCAGCGCCCTATCTTGACCCTGGCACCTTGGCAGAGGCACCAAGCAAAGGTCTGTACTGCTGCTTTGCCCTGGCCGATCACACACCACCTTGAGCAAAGATCCTCTTTGACCTCGGAAGAGGAACTGCTGTACCCGAGTTCATTTAGGAAAAAGGGGGAGGGTCCTGAAGGGGGGGTGAGTTCTGTCTGGTCCTCTGAACTGGGGGGTCCAGCCCCAGAACATGTCTTCTGTGGCAGAGCTCAGCCTGGGAAGATCCAATTAGTCAGAGCGCACCTGAGCCCTGCAGGCTCCTTCTCACCCACTGCCTGCCTACATGGCCGGGTCAGTGGGCAGGTGCATTCTTAGTGGATGCCCATCTAAAAACTGCCAGGGCTCAAGATGAGCTTCTGTTGGGAGTGCTTCAGGGGCAGAATATTTCCTTCCTTTGGGTCAGGCAGTTTGATGTGCAAAGTCTGCAGAGGGGTGAGTGAGCCCCAAGGAGCCCACCGTTTCCCATTCCTTTCTCCCTGTTCCAGTGTACCTGGAGACGTACGGCTGTCAGATGAATGTCAGCGATACTGAGATTGCCTGGTCCATCCTTCAGAGGAGTGGCTACCTGAGGACCAGGAGGCTGGAGGAGGTACGTGTGCTGGGGATGGCTTGTGGCAGCCACATAGTCAGGTGTGCCACAGGAGCAGCGTGTGGTCAGAGAGCTGCCCCCCTCCCAGGATCACTTACAGCTCTTCATGCTACACACCTGACTTTGGGCCCCAGCCTGCTCTGCACCCACGCAAAGGATTCTGGGGCGCACCTCTAGATCAACCGATCCCAGAAGCACTTGTAAAGGGTGGCATATAACTAACGTAAGTCTAGAAGAGGTGGGCTGCAAGTTATTATTATTATTATTATTAACAGTATTTATATACCGCTTTTCAACTAAAAAGTTCACAAAGCGGTTTACAGAGAAAAATCAACTAACTAAATGGCTCCCTGTCCCAAAAGGGCTCACAATCTAAAAAGATGCAAATGAATACCAGCAGATAGCCTCTAGAACAGACAGTGCTGGGGTGAGGTGGGCCAGTTACTCTCCCCCTGCTAAAAAAAAAAGGAGCACCCACTTGAAAAAGTGCCTCTTACCCAATTAGCAGGGGTTAAGTTGGGGTGGTCGTGTCTCCCCACCTAGAAATAAGGAGCCTGACCTTGTGCTGCTGGCCCTTGCATGATTCAGCACATGTCTCACTTTTGCCTAGTACCTGCATTCATGCCATACTGTGGTTTTTAACCTGTAAATTCTCTCTGAGGGGAACTCAGAAGTCATGAAAGGGGCTGAGCAACTCAGGAGCACTTGGAGAATCAGACTTAGCCCTTTGGCTCAGTTTGCAACTGCAGCCTGCCCTCTGCCATGCAGTCTCAAAGGTTTTATTTTCCCTTGAAATAGTCTGGGGATTCTAACTCATGTTTTGGGGCTGGCGTCCTGCTCCAGTCAGATCCGGTTGGCCTTGTGCAGAGAACAGTGCCTTCTTCTGGAACCCTCCAGCTTTTGAAATCAACACTTTCTTCCTCTCTCCTTTCCATTAGGCTGATGTGATTCTCCTTGTCACGTGTTCAATCAGGTAAGGAATTATCTCCTAGTTGCTTTGGTTCTGGACATGGTGCGGAAGGAGGTTCCCCAGTAGGCAAGTGTGTTTTGGAAGTGAGACTCATGCTATGTATTTCCTGGTCCAAGGCAGAACTGCTGGGTTGACATGGTCTGCTCCTGTGAAAAGTGTGAGCTGCTGTAGTGTCATGGCTGAGACATGAACTGGGAAGGCCTGGCTGTGATCTCACAAGCTGTCCATGAGCAAACCCTGAGACACCCTCGGGCTTCTGTTGCCAGAACGGAACATTGCTGGCCTGCTTTACAGGGTTGTTGTGGGAGATGGGTATGCAGTACTCTCAGCATTAAGACAAGGGCTATATATGTATGGTGACAATGTGAAAGGCCAGTCTGGAAAACTCCACAGAGCCTCTGAGACTGGCCGCAAGGAACTGGGAAGACTTTCCAGCCTGTGCACAAGAGATGCTGCGTCTGGCAAAGGCTGTTGCTGAGGTTTCTCACCTTGCAGGGAGAAAGCGGAGCAGACCATCTGGAACCGCCTTCGCCACCTCACGGCTCTGAAGTCCAAGCGGCCGCCAACGCAAGCGCCTCTGCGGATTGGAATTCTAGGTAAGGGGGAGTAAGAGCCCCCCCCACACACACACATGCTGTTGCAGGCAGGAGGAGCAGAAATGGGAAGCCTCTTGGAGCAAGGGATGAAGGTGACCGGCTCAGTGCTGGAGCCCCTGCCTGAGGATCTCAGCAGGCCCAGCCTCTCCAGGCAGTGCTAGAGAACCCTCTTCTCTGCCTTGGACCCTGGATCGCTTCTCCCAGTCTGGGTAGGCAGCCCTGAGCTGGCTGAGGGCCTGGCTCTGCGGGAGGCAGCCTGTATGTCAGTGAGCATGTGTGGTCACCACCTGGGCCCTGCAGTCAGTGAGCTCCCCCCTTGGCCCCTTTTTTCTGGAGAGTGCAGATTCTGAGCTGACAGTGGCCCTGAGTCACAAGACTAGGGAGTGGGTTTTGATTCCCGTTCTTTCCCAGTTTCACAATCAGCAGATACTGCAAATCCTCTTCCAGATTTTTACTTGCTGACCCCTCCCCCTACTCAGTTGGCATATCCCTGTTTTGACATTCCGGTCCCGACTTCCCCTTCTCCTGCAGGCTGCATGGCCAAGAGGCTGAAAGAGAAGATCCTGGACCAGGAAAGGCTGGTGGACCTGGTGGCTGGCCCGGACGCTTATCGTGACCTTCCCCGGCTCCTGGCAGTGGCCAGATCTGGCCAGCAGGCTGCCAATGTCCTTTTGTCTCTGGATGAGACTTATGCAGACATCTTGCCTGTGCACACCAATGGCAGTGGCACATCTGCATTTGTGTAAGAACTGGATGCCTTTTCTGCCCCTTTGATTGGCTCAGGATTAGAGGAATGGGGAGTTTGGAGGAACTGTGAACGCCCCTGAATTCGTCTTAACTGAGCTTAGCTGTCCTAGGGACACGTACAGCTGACGAGTGCTGGCTGTTTTAAGGGCCGTGCTCCAGGCGTGAAACTCTCTTTATAAAAAGCTCCAGGCTTGGAGATTTTGTTTAAAAAGCAGGTTATCAGTCCTCATGTTTGTGGGTGCAGTTTGGGGAAAAATGCAGTCTGCTTAAGCTTGGAAAGAACGGTTGGGGCTTCTAAGCTCCCTCCCAGGCCACCCTGAGCTCCTGGTGCTTTCTCCCTTCCACCTCCCCAGGGAGCGGCCTGCTGGAGTACGCTGAATTTCCACAGATAATTCAGTCATATCACTGGAACAGAATATGGACATGATGTAAAAGTACATACTTTGTGGCATTTTTACTGGTTGCAGACTTTGGCATTGGGGTGACCCAGAAGACATCCAGCTGCACACTAAGATTGGGGTTGTGTGACCAATGGAATCGCTTGGGTGGGTTTTGTGACCAGTGGTTTGGGGGTGGAGGGGAGGTTGGAACCAGGCCCATGATAGCTAGCTATCATTAGTTAGCTCCGGCGGCTACACTGGCTGCCAGTTCTGTTCCGGGCCCAATTCAAGGTGCTAGTTTTGACTTTTAAAGCCCTCTACGGCTCGGGTCCGGGGTATTTGAGGGACCGCCTCCGTCCCTACAATCCTGCCCGTGCTCTTAGATCATCTGGGGGAGCCCTTTTGACTGTGCCGCCACTAAGAGATGTGAGAGGGGCGGCGGCCAGGAAGAGGGCCTTCTCGGTGGTGGCCCCTGAACTGTGGAATACCCTCCCCTTAGAACTGAGAACTGCTCCCTCGTTGCTAACGTTTCGGCGTGGACTGAAGACCTTTTTATTTCAAAAAGCTTTTAATGGTTGACAGGCTGGCTGGCGTTCTTGCTTTTATATGAAAATCCACGGGGTTTGTTTGTTTTTAGATTTTTTTAATTGTTAATTGTTTTTAATGTTGTATTTTTTTAAAAATGTTGTAAGGCATTGTGCCCTTGTGTGCCCGTTGGGCAAAAAGGCGGGGTACAAATTAATAAAATAATAATAAATAAATAAATAAATAAATAAATAAATAAATGATAACTCTAGCCAGCCTGGCCAGTACCTGCTCCCACCCACCTGACTCCTCCCCCTCCCCCCACAGGTCCATAATGCGCGGTTGTGACAACATGTGCAGCTACTGCATTGTGCCCTTTACGCGTGGCCGTGAGCGGAGCCGCCCTGTTGCCTCTATCCTCCAGGAAGTGCAGATGCTGTCAGACCAGGTGAGGTGGCCCTTTTCCTCCCTGCCCTGCTGTAGGTGGGTACCTTGCTAAGCATGGCTCCCTCCTGTTAGAGTGAAGATGGGTCTGATTCCTCCCCCTTTCCCTGGCTTTGCGGTTTGTATGGCCAGTGGGCATACAAGCAAACCAAACTCTTGTTTGGCCCTCAGTCTTTATCTGATGTTAAGGTGTAAACATCGGCTTCCAGCGTTCCCTCCTCCAACCAAATGATCTGCCTCTCCCCCTCCCCCCCCGAAAAGTGTGCTTGTGCACCTCATTCTTCTGCTGCCTCCATGTCTGTCACTTCCTCCTGCCTGCTGCTTCAAAGCAAACTGGGCAGGAACAGGGAAGTACTCTTGAAGAAGTGGGTGCTGTTGGGCGGGGGCAGAGGGGCCGGGACCCTGTTCTAGCCATGATGTGGTTGCAGTCGCCCCCTGCTGTTTCCAGCCTCACTGCCACAATCCTTGACTCCTGGCTGCAGTGTTGGAGGCTGCCACCGCAGTCCTCCTTGGAAGATCCTGCCACCTCAAACAGCAAGGGTGGCATTAGTGAAAAGACTTGGTGCCACTTTTCTTCCCTATTCCTTATTTTTGTTTTGTGTATGAAAGGGGGAAGGGAGTCCATAATTACAAAAAAGGAAATTGAAATGAATAATAATAATAATTATTAACAGTATTTATATACTGCTTTTCAACTAAAAGTTCACAAAGCGGTTTAGAGAGAAAAATCAACTAACTAAATGGCTCCCTGTCCCAAAAGGGCTCACAATCTAAAAAGATGCAAAAGAATACCAGCAGACAGCCACTAGAACAGACACTGCTGGAGTGTGGCGGGCCAGTTACTCTCCCCCTGCTAAAAGAAGGAGCACCCACTTGAAAAAGTGCCTCTTACCCAATTAGCAGGGAATAACAAATTCAAGCTAAATTGCTTTTTAAAAAAGGTATATATAAGCAATCAAAATACTTGATGCTCCTGATTGCAGTCAGCCTCAGCAATTGCACTGTTTTGGCTCTGGCAGAAGGGCACTCCTGAGAGTGTTTCAAAGGTGGCGCCTTTGGCATCAGCGACGGATGTGCACAGTCTCTGCTTCTGGGGGTGGGGGTCCCTTCCCTGACTGACTTGCTTGCCTCCCCTTGCAGGGCGTGAAAGAGGTGACCCTCCTGGGCCAGAACGTCAATAGCTATCGCGATACCTCCGAGGTCCAGTTCCTCTCAACAGCACCGACTCACCTGAGCCGTGGTTTCAGCACCGTCTACCGAGCCAAGCAGGGCGGCTTGCGTTTTGCCAGCCTCCTGGACCGGGTGTCTGCCGTGGACCCTGAGATGAGGATTCGCTTCACTTCCCCCCACCCCAAGGACTTCCCAGACGAGGCGGGTGCAACGCTGGGCTCGCTGGCCTGGAGCCGGCCCTGCTTGCCACTCATCACTTGGCTGCAGCCGAATAGCTAGTGACGCTCTGCTGTGCTGTTCCTGGCAGGTCTTCCAGCTTATGCGGGAGAGGCGCAACCTCTGCAAACAGCTGCACCTTCCAGTCCAAAGTGGCAGCACTCGGATCCTGGAGGCCATGAAGAGGGGGTGAGTGAGTGTGGGGGGTGGGGGAGAGAGAGATTGGACACCATTGAGCATGAAAGAGGGAGAGACTGGACATTGTTGAGCGTGGTTGGAGACCTAGACCTGGCCAGTGGCAGCTGTAGAAAAGGGTGGCCTCCAGTTTCAAGAGATTCCAAATATTGGTGCCCTTCAGCAGAACATCAGCACACCTCAAGTCCCTTTTCAACTGCACAAAAGGCAGGTTGCTGTTGCTCACTGTCAGGCCGCTGCCAAGAGCAGCAGCAGTGGCCCTGGGAGGCCCACAAGCGCTGGTAAGTCAGCAGTGGGCTGACTGTGCTGTGGGCAGGGACAGGGAGGAACCAGGGGGCATGTTGAGGGACGAGCAGGGGGCTAAATCCAGCTGCAGTCGTGCACACTGGATCTTATCCTCCCCTTTTGGAACCTTCCCCACCCCCTTTCTCTTGGACATATGCCACCAAAATGGCTGGTGTAAGTCTGAGGAGACCCCTCGGTCATTGGGCAGCCCGCTGGGGGTCAGTAAAGATTGACTTACCTCTGGCACACATTCTGATTCCCCCTCCCCCTGCCATAGCATGGAGCGCAGCCTCTATTGGCATAGCTGCAGGCTGTAAGGTGCCGGGGGATAGAACTGGGCAGCAGATGTACCAGATTGTCACTCGACTAAAGGAGTCTCTGTTGGTTGAGGAACTCTGCATAATCTTGCATGTGACTTAAACTCTAGTTTTGGACACCCCCCCCCCCCAAAAAAAAACACCTCTTATTTTAGTGTGGTAGGTGTTGAAGTCATATTAAGCACTGTCTTGGGACAAGGCATGTGAGGGAAAGCAGGATGCCTCTTCCAAGATGGTTCCTGGCACCTGCAGTTTTGATTACATCTATGAATATTCCTTTTAAAACAAAAGCCAATTGAACAGCAGTGCCCTTTGAATCCATTAAGAGTTTAATTGATCTTTTAAAAGTTATGGCCTTAAAACATGTCCTTGTTCCTTTGCGACTTAGTGCTGAACAGTGGCGTAGCTAATGATCGTGTAGCCCGGTGCCAAGTTCAGAGTGTTGCCCCGGAAGTTATGTCACAACCAGAAGTGACATCATGCCTGAGTTTTTAAAAAAGTGAAAATTGGGAGGAAACCACCTCCTCCCCCCCAGCAGCTCACCACCCACTAGCTCTGCTGCCTCCCCCCCCCCAGTCAGTGGCATAGCTAAGGCATATATCTGCTACCTGGGGCCAAAGAAGATTTTGTAGCCCCCCTGCATGACAAAATCAAATTTAATTAAGTAAATAAGTAAAATGTTATTGGTTCCATGCTGTATCATAACAACATGTCATTGGCACTCAGAACAATCAGTCTCATAGGTCAGTTTGGAGTTAAGCAAATCCACTTTTTGTTCCACAAGGCAGTTGTGTTTTCATTTTCTGGTTAATTGGCCATAACTTTTGATGGAATACAGATATTCCAGTGCTGTTTGTTGCATTGTATTCTGCATTAAATTACCTTTCCAATGTATTATTCATCCATACCAAGATTTTCACAATTTTGGTTACTAGTGTCAAGCTTAGCTTGTTACACCCCTAAAGCTTGATGCCCGGTGCAACTCCTACCCCCTGCACCCCCTTAGCTACGCCACTGGCGCTGAAGCACCTTGGCTGCCTAACTTGGCTCTCTCCCCAGGTACACAAGGGAGGCTTACCTGGAACTTGTACGCCACGCCCGAGATTTCTTACCTGGTAGGTGGCACTTGTTGCTTGATGGGGATCTTCAAGCAGAAGCTCAACAGGTACCTACTAGTGGTGCTCTGGGAAGATTTCCTGGTACAGGCAGGGAGTTCGACTAGATGACCTTGTGGTAACCCTTCCAACTTGGTGATTCTGTGTGGCTTCGCTCATTGCCATCCTCGCACAACTTGTGACTCCCATTGAGTCATTTTGAACCAGGTATCTTGGCTCTTTGTGGGGCGGGGGGGGGGAGGCTCTTGCCTTTGTCTTCTATTTTGAGGTTTTCCCAGGTATCTGCCTGATCATAGTTGAGGAAGCAGGATGCTGGGCTCATTGGGCCCACGTGGGTCAGATCCTGTAGCAACCAGGCTCTTCTGGTGTCCCCCCTCTAGATGTCAGCCTCAGCAGCGATTTCATTGCTGGCTTCTGTGGGGAGACTGAAGCAGACCACCAGCAGACAGTGTCCCTCCTGCGTGAGGTCTGCTACAACACTGCCTTCATTTTTGCCTACAGCATGCGGCAGGTGAGCGCTTTGCACTATACAAAATTGACTGGATACATTCTGTGATCACTTGTCCAGGGAAGGGGTTCTGAAGGTAGCAAATGGGGTCGAAGGTTGACAGATTCCTTGGCTCCTCACTCGAGTTCCCCTTGAACTGGAGTTCAGTGAACAGCTTGAGCTGAACGGCTCTCTGGCACAGACTTCTCAGAGCTCCTGAGGGAAGTTGTTTCAAATATGAACCAGTTTTGAACTCTTTATTTGGGGTCACAGAGTCCAGATTTTCTTGGTGCAAGGTTTTGAGTTATTAATTTAAGAGACAGAATTCTCCAGCTCTGTGGACACCTTTAGACAGCATGTGAAATTCCGGCTAGGCTGTGAAAGTGGCAGGAACTGGCTTGGGCAGCCTGTAATCCCAAGGGGTGGGAGGGGAAGTATGCACTTGGGCGCATAAATCTGCAGTGTTGCGAGATCCAGTCCCATTGGACTTAATGGCTGTGTATTGGGTAGGGACTGCAAGTGGATTTGCTGCACAGGTGTATAATCTGCAGTGATTGTCAAAGGGCCTCCACTTTGCTCTTTAAGAAACCCAGCTTTCTGGTCCTGATACTTGTTGAAGGAAACTTGCAGCTTCCCCCATGATTGCCCTTTCCACCCCTCTGCTGCTCCTTTTCTGACCCCCCCCAATTCTAAATTATTCAGACAATGGAAGCAGAGTAAATGCAGCAGAGCTATGGAGATAGTCTGAATATGCATCATGCACTCCAGCCACTGGGGCTATAGGTGCAAAATGCACATGAGCCCATAAGAGACCTGGAGTAGCTTCTGCATCTGGTTCATTGGTGCCTTGTGCCCTAGAAAACACGGGCATTCCACCGGCTGCAAGATGATGTGCCATCTGAAGTGAAGCAGCGACGCCTGAAGGAGCTCATGACCGTGTTCCGGGAGGAAGCTGCCAGGGCCAATGCAGCTGCTGTGGGTCGCCTGCAAGTGGTTTTGGTGGAGGGGGTGAGTATCCTTGTGCCCAAAGCCCTCAGAGCTTGCAGGGACAAGCATCCCATCTTTGCTGCCTCTGAGGGCCAAGCAAGATGTGGCCAAGGCACTTGCCTTGCAGTCAGGTGCACAATTCAGTGCTGGTTTTTCTAGGTTCATTTCTGTCCCGCACTTCAGCATACAAGTGGTTTCAGGCCAGCCTGCAGTTTCAGAGATAAAACCAGGTAATCCAGTTTAAAAATCTAAGAACACTGCCAAAGAAGACTAAAAACTCAGGTGGTATAAAGCAAATTGGCAGCTTAAAACACCTAAAGCCTAGAAAAATAGAAAAAAGATAGTGGGGAGGGGGTGTTGCTTTAATCCCGAAAAGGGCACGAGAGTGGGGGGTGACCCTCCCCAGCATGAACCTTCCTGTGAACCAGGCTAGAAAAAAATGCAGCGAACTGCAAGGAGGAAAAGCAGCAGGCCCGGGTGAGGTCAAAACTGCCCCCCCCCAACCTCTTTTGTGTGAACAGGGCAGGCACCATGACACCAGTAGCTGCTCTGGCCCTTGAGTGCTCCCAGGCAGTGGGGTCAGCCCAAACACTTAGGTTGGTGCATCAGCCCTGAACAGAGCCCTCTCAGCCCGATCTCTGTGGTCTTTCCTGCCTTGATCCCAATGGGGAACCTGTGTCTGGATGACGCGTGTGTAGCAATCACGAGTTGAAGCAATGAAGAGTCCAGCTGTCAGCTTACGTGTGAAGGGCTAGACCTGCTTTTCTGAGACTGCCCAAGCTTTTTATTACTGTCTCCTAAAACAATCTACAACTAGGCTTGAGATGCTCTCAGCCACTGATAAAGAAGGTTCCTCAGGCAACAATAAAATTCTTTACTTCTGACTATTAACCTCTTCTCTCTAAACTATAGCTTATCCTGGTTCTCCCCTGCGCTGGGCCCCTTGCATTCAATTTCTCATAACAAAGAAAACTTCCAAGGATGAGAGAAGAGAAGAAGGAAGGGAGAGAGGGGAGGGGGGTATTCCCGCCCAAATGGTTGTCATGTTTCACCAAAAGCTCAGAAACCCAGAGCTTCTGCACTACTATACTGCTATATTAAACCACAGCGTGGCCATCCCCATGTCATCTTTTTTTAAAGCCAGGTGCTTCTTGCTACGGCCATGGCAAGAAATGACGTGTGTGTGTGTGTGTGTGTGTGGTGCTCCTGCTTTTCATCTTGATTGTGTGCTTCAAACTAGATACCTTTACAGACTCCAGAACCACCGGTGCATAAGAGCATTTTGTGAGCATGTCAGAATCCAGTGGGACAGTTCGATTTTTTTTCTGGGGGTTTCAGAAGGAGACGGAATGGGTTCTGCAAGTTAACACTCCTCTTCTTGGCCTTCTAGCTGAGCAAGCGCTCCCCCTCAGAAAAGTGCGGCCGGAATGACGGAAACCTCAGAGTGATCTTCCCCGACGTGGAGCTGGGTGACGGCACAGGAACTGTGGCCCGAGCCCAGCCGGGCGACTATGTGCTTGTCAAGGTGACTTGCCTAGCTGGGACCTCCTGAATTTTATTTTTTTCCATGGCACAGTTGCCTGGAAGCTGCTCTCCAACAGTCCTCAAAACCCCCGTTCTGTCATGTCACATGTTGAATCACACAAGAATTACCTGGCTGGGTCCAGTTGATAGTCTAGCAAGAGCAGCCGGCCACAGGTCACTCTGAGGAGGAGGAAGAAGAGGCACCTGATCGCCAATCGAGAAACACCCTTCCTCCTGGTCCCTGATTGGCCAGAGGAGCTGGATGGGGAGGTTTTGCTGGAGAGAGAGAGAGAGAGAGAGAGAGAATTTCTCCCTCCCAGTCCTTTGACCAGAAAGGCTTCCTCTCTCCCCTTCCTGGTGCTGAGATGAAGAAAGCCTGTGGGAAGACATGAGGTGGCATCGAGAGCAATGCTTCTGTGAACAGGAGGGACATTCTGGGCAAGGCCCTTTGCATGCTGTTACAAAGATACCACCCAAGAGATGTTCTGGTGTGGGAGGAATGTGAGCTCAGGATGTTGGCGAAACCAAATTCCTGGGTGAGGCAGGTGCTTGGACATCCTGCTGCTCCTTTCATTCTGGGGCACATGTGGCAAGCCATAATTTTGCCCCTTCCAGAGAAGCAGTCATGTTAATATCTAACAGCAGAAATGGACTTTTGTGGCTCCTTAAAGAGGAACGGACTTGTCTGAGCAGAAACCAATGTGGTCTAGAGCCCACCATCAGGTGCAAGGCTAGTGCTGGTTGGTAGACCTTGGGGGGGGAGGTACTAGCAGAAACAAATTAGGTGGTCTAAAGCACTACCTCTTTTCCTCCAGCCTGCCCAAATGTTATGCTGGAGGTGGGCAGGCCTGCTCAGAGTCCCCCAGCCCTGCCCTCTGACATGATCTGGGAATGACAGGCTGGAGAGGGAGTTTCCTCTGTTGTGGTGCTCCAGCTTGGGTTTGTCCTTGGGGGAGGGCCTGAGGGGATTACCAGGTGACTTGATCCAGTCTGCTTGGATTGGTTAACTGTGTGTTTGAGCTGTGGTAAGGCTGCCATGCAAATGTTAAAATTGCTGTCTTTTTCTTTTTGTGTGCCATATTCCCCCTCCAGATCTCCTCTGCCAGCTCGCAGACCCTGAAGGGCACCCCCCTCTGCAGAACCACGCTGAAGGAATCTGCAGCCTTCTACTGATGCAGCCCTCTGAACAGGGGACGAAGGTTGCCCACCCCCGCAGAGGAATGCAGAACTGGTACTGGAGAAGAAACGACCCCTTGGCTCTTCCTTGGTCAGACTCTGTGCTCACCATTAGCCAGGTTGCCTGCTGATGGGGTCAGCCCTACCATCAACCCTCCAGTCCTCCTGCTGCTCTGCCCGAATAAACAGCTTCCTGGTGAGGTTTCATATTGTTGAACTCGTGTAAAGCCATACAAGAGGTCTGATGGGGAGCAACCAAGGAAGACATGGGGAAGGGTGGAAATAGTGGTCTGGTCAATTAAAGCACAGTCTTAAAGCACTGATTTCCCCCCTTTCCTTCGGTATTAATATATTTTAGTTTGTGATGCTGTTTCTGGGTGTTAGTATTTGCAGCAAGCTGCTCTTGTGCCTTCGAAGTGAGTGGAATGGCAGGGTACACATTTTTAAATATAAACACTAGTGGTAGCAATTAGTGTCCAAGGCCAGGGGGGAAGGGAAGGGCCCCACTAACCTGGGGAGGGACTTTGGTAGAAGCTTTATGAAAGACCAGGTGTACAGTGTCAGCTGAGTCACCTGTATCCATGTGCATGTTGACATTTAGAAGAGTTCCAGGGGCATGCTGAGGCAGGGCTCAAGTACGGAAACTGGAAACCCTGCTGGTTGTCCGTCAGCAAGGCCCAGTCTTCTACTTGTTGTGCTCTGGCCTATCCAGAACAGGTGTGAAGCTGACCAGCTTGTTATTTCCCATGTCTTTCTTGGATCCTTCCTTGAATATCAGTGTTGTTGCATGCTAGTCCTCTGGCCCCAGACTTAAAGAACAAGTGACATTGCCCCAGGGTGCGGTGGCAGCAGTAGCCACTAGCTCAGATGACTCTCAAAGGGGATTGGACAAGCCCCTGGAGGAGGACGGGTCAGTCCGTGGCTGCTTGTCAGGGCTGGGATGCACCACCTCCAGCTTCAGCAGCAGTCTTTTTTCAGACTCTCAGCTGCAGGCGAGGGGTGTGCCCTCCTCCTGCCTGTAGACTTCACAGAGCTGGCTGGTGCTGTGGGCACCAGGATGCTGGGCTCTGCACGGCCTTTGGGCTGAGCCAGTGGGGCTTTTTGCAGGCTCTTCTGGGGATTAGAATGACTATGAGTAGCAGCCAGAAATGGTCAGGGTGAATTATGGGATTTCTTTACAGCCACCCAGAGCCAGTGTTGACAACAGAGAACTGCTCAGACAGGGAGCAGCTGGTCACGTGACTGTTGGAAATTTAAGAAGGAAAAAAGTTGCAGAGGAAGCAGCAAGTTTATTGAGGGACATGATTGTGTTGGTGCAAAATTTTCAGGGGCACTAAAGACAAAACATTTCCATTTGGTGTAACCATTTATGATTCTGGGGGCACAGAAGTCCCTATATTTCCAAGCAAGGGATAGCAGCCTCTGTAAGCCCCTCCAGATCTTTTCTGCAACAAGGGTTGCACACAACACCCATTCAGCCCCTTGGTTCCTGGTGGCCGGGGGGGGGGGACTGAACCCAAAGGGGGGGAAAATGAAAGGCACTTCATTGTCCTGCAGGAAGCTGGGAGGCCTCTACATCTGGGATGACTAAGACCAAAATCAGGTGCTGGGGTTGAGAAAAAGGCAGAATCAGAAATTTGTCTCCAAGCCACTGGCTTCCTCTGCTGACTCGCCTGGTGTCACTTGGATGCCTCTATCACTAGTTTGGCTTCTGCTCACTGCGTTCCACTGAAACTGCCCCACCAGAACCACCAACAAGCCCTTCCTCGCCTCCCCAGTCCTCATTCTCCTTGAAAATTTGGCTTGAATCCCTTTGTTGCACCCAGGAATCTTTATTAAGCTCCAGGTATTATGTCCTAAACGCATCATCTTTCAGCCAGTCTAAAGGCTCTTTCAATCTCTCTATACAGGAACACCCTGCCTCTTCCTCCCCCTGGGGTTCAGATTTGGGGCTTGTGCTATTTTCTCTCTACACCAGTGCCTTTCATCCAGCAGCACTAGTAGCAGTGGTGATATTTTGCAGTATGTGATGTGATACTGGGCCTCATTGCCATGCGTCCCAAGACTCCAGTGCCATCCTTAGGCTGACGCCACCTGTCTCTATCCCAGGTCTAACATTGTCTTGCTCTCTGTGCATGTGTGAAATTATCACCAAAATTATATTTGGCTACTTGTGGAGCATTGGAAAGTGGGATTATGCCAGGAGAAATTGGGCATGTTTTGGTGGGTTTTTTGAACATTTTGTGGGACAGTTTGCAAGTGGCAAATTCCTTCTCATGCAGAAAATGCTTTTCTTCTCTGGGTGGGGGCAGCTATGCTTGCCACAGGCTGCTCTCGGTGGCTGACTCCTGCTGGCTGCCCTTTGTTTCCCTGGGATGCCCTGAGCACAAGCCCCAAACCTGAGCCTAGTGGGAGAAATTCCATCAGCCACTCCCAAGACACTCCTTAAGCCATCATTTCCTGACGTATTGGGGAGATGCAGGCAGCGTTCCCTGCTAAGAGGAAGTATATGCTCACGCTGCTGCTAAGCACCGCTTTCAGCCCCTGAGAAAGACCGGACATTTCATATTCACTCAGCCCCCTTCTCACCACCTGCACACTAGGTGGGGATAAACATGGGGTGGAGAGAAAAGGAACACGGAAAAGGACGTCACCTCCTGCACGTCCACCTCCATTTCCACCATCTCCCCAGAGCCTGGGGCCATTGGCAGTGGAAGCTGATTCCGCACTGGGTCTGAAATGAGGAAAGGGGAGAGCATCAGGAGAAGCGCTGCGTGAACCACCCTTGGACTGGTGCATGTTTTCATCCAGACCTCCTTCCTGCAGACGTGTGTGGCATGCTGCAGGTGAAGCCCTGCCTGGCCTTGGCTGCAGGAGATCCAGGTGCAGCTGACAGCCAGGATTTACATCACAGGAGGAAAACTCAGCTCAATTTTAAAGTTTTGTTTACTCTGTTTCCCTATAAAACTGTTTTTGGATTCAACATTCCAAAGTTAATTGTCATTGTTTGTAAAATTCCATTTCAATCCCAGCACAAATTCCACTGCTGCTGACGCTTCATTAAGCACAATTTGTAATTGGGCCCTGAACACCCTGCCTCTGATTCCAGAAAGGAAGAAAAAAAATGCATGCAGGGAAGAAAGAAAGAAAGAAAGAAAGAGAAAGAAAGAAAAGTGTGCCAGCTAAGCAGGCCCTCTTTCCCTTGTCATATGCATCTGTCCTTGATGGACAAGTCTGAGCAGAAGGAGTTCCTGCAAGTCACTGAAGAGGGGAGCAGCAGGGATGTGCAGTAGGTGGAAAGGCAGGTGAGGCAGAGCCTCCCCACTGGAGTCCTTTGAAAAGCAGGGCCACTGTCATGGGAGGAGTGCTTGCATCCCACTAACCCCCCACAATTCTTACCCAGCCACGTAGGGGGAATCTCCACACCCAGCACTTTCTGCAGCACCATAATTAGATCAGAAACCTGAGCCTGGGGGGAGAAATTCCATCAGCCACTCCCAAGACACAGCACTGAAAACGTGTCAGATTGCACAACGGCAGAGGTGCATTCAAGGGGGACTCAGTGGAAAGTTGTTGCACAGGACCAGCCCGTGACAGCTTGGGTCTAATGGGCACAACGCAAATGTCTCATCCCCCCACACGCATTAATACAGGCCCAAATCACCAGGAAATGTGAACTGACACAAGCCCCTGTGACAGCACACAGGAGGCCCACAAGGGTCCTTAGTGGGGCTCGCTTACGAGATCTTTCCACTGAATTATGCTGCACAGCTCAGCTGAACCACCTGTCTCCCAGCAGTTGCAAATGCCACGGAGACTTGGGGAAATTGCGGGGGGGGGCTCCATGATTCTCACTTCCCCCATCTTTTGAGAAGGAGCAGGATTCGCAGACCAGGCTCTTGAGTAGTGCTCTGCCTGCTGATTTCCAGTGGCAAGACCTGTTCAGTGCAGCTCCACAACTGGGGGGGGGGGACACGCAAATATTCTGAAGTCAGTACTTATCTATATGTGGCTTACGTTCTCCTCATCCATATGCAGAAATGCACTGCAAATGAGAAAGGGCTCATTAGAGACACGTGTAACTTAAGGTTCAAGTCAAGTCCACATGGCAGTCATTCCCCAACTGACAGATCACTTGCTTTGCAAGCAGGAGGTCTCAGCTCATCCCCTGACGGCACTCTTAGAACATAAGAACAGCCCCACTGGATCAGGCCATAGGCCCATCTAGTTCAGCTTCCTGTATCTCACAGCGGCCCACCAAATGCCCCAGGGAGCACACCAGATAACAAGAGACCTGCAAGGCCTCCTGGGAATTGTAGTTTAAGAACATAAGAACAGCCCCGCTGGATCAGGCCATAGGCCCATCTAGTCCAGCTTCCTGTATCTCACAGCGGCCCACCAAATGCCCCAGGGAGCACACCAGATGACAAGAGACCTGCAAGGCTTCCTGGGAATTGTAGTTAAGAACATAAGAGCAGCCCCACTGGATCAGGCCATAGGCCCATCTAGTCCAGCTTCCTGTATCTCACAGCGGCCCACCAAATGCCCCAGGGAGCACACCAGATAACAAGAGACCTCATCCTGGTGCCCTCCCCTACATCTGGCATTCTGACTTAACCCATTCCTAAAATCAGGAGGTTGCGCATACACATCATGGCTTGTACCCCATAATGGATTTTTCCTCCAGAAACTCGTCCAATCCCCTTTTAAAGGCGTCTAGGCTAGACGCCAGCACCACATCCTGTGGCAAGGAGTTCCACAGACCGACCACACGCTGAGTAAAGAAATATTTTCTTTTGTCTGTCCTAACCTGCCCAACACTCAATTTTAGTGGATGTCCCCTGGTTCTGGTATTATGTGAGAGTGTAAAGAGCATCTCCCTATCCACTCTGTCCATCCCCTGCATAATTTTGTATGTCTCAATCATGTCCCCCCTCAGGTGCCTCTTTTCTAGGCTGAAGAGGCCCAAACGCCGTAGCCTTTGCTCATAAGGAAGGTGCCCCAGCCCAGTAATCATCTTAGTCGCTCTCTTTTGCACCTTTTCCATTTCCACTATGTCTTTTTTGAGATGCGGCGACCAGAACTGGACACAATACTCCAGGTGTGGCCTTACCATCGATTTGTACAACGGCATTATAATACTAACCGTTTTGTTCTCAATACTCTTCCTAATGATCCCAAGCATAGAATTGGCCTTCTTCACTGCCACCGCACATTGGGTCGACACTTTCATCGACCTGTCCACCACCACCCCAAGATCTCTCTCCTGATCTGTCACAGACAGCTCAGAACCCATCAGCCTATATCTAAAGTTTTGATTTTTTGCCCCAATATGCATGACTTTACACTTACTGACATTGAAGCGCATCTGCCATTTTGCTGCCCATTCTGCCAGTCTGGAGAGATCCTTCTGGAGCTCCTCACAATCACTTCTGGTCTTTACCACTCGGAAAAGTTTGGTGTCGTCTGCAAACTTAGCCACTTCACTGCTCAACCCTGTCTCCAGGTCATTTATGAAGAGGTTGAAAAGCACCGGTCCCAGGACAGATCCTTGGGGCACACCGCTTTTCACCTCTCTCCATTGTGAAAATTGCCCATTGACACCCACTCTCTGCTTCCTGGCCTCCAACCAGTTCTCAATCCACGAGAGGACCTGTCCTCTAATTCCCTGACTGTGGAGTTTTTTCAGTAGCCTTTGGTGAGGGACCATGTCAAACGCCTTCTGAAAGTCCAGATATATAATGTCCACGGGTTCTCCTGCATCCACATGCCTGTTGACCTTTTCAAAGAATTCTATAAGGTTTGTGAGGCAAGACTTACCCTTACAGAAGCCAGGTTTATTCTCCCTCAGCAAGGCCTGTTCGTCTATGTGTTTTGAGATCCTATCTTTGATGAGGCATTCCACCATCTTACCTGGTATGGATGTTAGGCTGACCGGCCTATAGTTTCCCGGGTCCCCCCTCTTTCCCTTTTTAAAAATAGGCGTGACATTTGCTATCCTCCAATCTTCTGGTACCGTGGCCGTTTTGAGGGACAAGTTGCATACCTTAGTCAAGAGATCTGCAACTTCATTCTTCAATTCCTTAATAACCCTTGGGTGTATGCCATCAGGGCCCGGTGACTTATTGATCTTTAATTTATCAATTTATCAATTTATCAATTTCACTCTTGCTGAAAGGCTGGACTGTCCTACTCCGACTGTAGCAGCCCGACCAAATCCTCCCTCTGCCTGAGATCTTTTGGTTAGACCTGACTGGGTGGAACATGATCTGAGTTGCTTTATTGTTAAAGGGTCCCACAAGCCAAAATAACCCATCCACAGAGGAGTTTCACTACTGTAACTCTGCATAATTGACTCCATATTAACGGTGAAAGTGGCAATCTTTTTGAAATTAGTCATTGAGAGAAGGACAGTACATTCTACTGTAACTGTTATCCAAGGTAGCTGAGAACTTTAAATCTGTTCTTTTTTTAAGTCATATTTTTGTATCTTTATGCCAATAAAGGTATTCAGAATCAGGACTGCATGTTGGCCTCAGGTGTGATTGGATCACTGCTGGCTAGTGGTGGGTTATGCCCCAGCACTCCCTTCATCAGGCCAGCCCTGCTAATTAGCCTTGCGCCCTACCTGTTGGTGGTGGAATCAGATGGCAAATCATTGTGTTCATTCCAGTCCAGGCTAGGAAACCAGTCTGTTTAAAGAGTGGATGGCCCCTTCTACCCTGTCTAAATGGAAGCAGCAGGGAGAGGCATGATCAGAGCCTCCATGGTTAAAGGCTGCAGAAGTCAAATCCGTGGATCAAGCCCACACTAACTGCACTTCAGTGCCCACCCGTCCTCTATAGTCTGCACTATCCCACATCCTTAAGCCATGTCAAGCTGCATGCACATTTTCTTACAGTCTATGATTCTGAAGATGTGCTTGAAAAGACAGCAGGAACACACCAAGAATGCAAAAGAAACCACCACCTCAAGCCCAGGCAGACCTGTCTTCTGACATGCCTTTACAGCATCCCATTTTTTGCATGCAAAAAGCCGCTTCAAGTATGTAAAGAAGGGGCAGTGAACCTGGAGCTGCTTTCTTACCTGTCTGGAGACATTGAGATTTTCAGCATGTTGTCTTCTGCAGAAATGTCAACAGGTACAGAGTAAACCTGCCAAGGGGGTGAGGAACACCAGGTACCATTCATTGGAGGGAACTGGGGTTATGGGGAAAAGTTCTCTACAAGCTACCCATATGACCAGACTGCTACTTACATCAGCGAAAGTCCAGGTGGAGTTTGATGGTTCTTTAATATTGGATACCTCAATGTTTAATGGGTGATTCAAATATGCTCCATAAGATTCTAAAGCAAATCTGGCTGACCCACCAATTGTTAGGTTGACCAGTAAGTACTCCAATTCCTGTAGAAATTCAGGTTAATAATAAGGAATTACTTAAACAGATTTGAAGAACAAAATTAGCAGATTCTAGCAGGAACATAACTCCTCTACTGTGAGGATAACATGGGAGGGAAGGAGAGATCATGTAGTTGGAGAAAATAAAATAACTACTTTATGTGATTTCTACCTTTTTTAAATTTACAAATACTTAATATGAAAAAATAGAATCGCACATTCAAAATCCATCCCTAACCAAGTACAGCCTGCAATTGTCTGTGAATTACCAGTCTCTGCTGACTGGTTCTGAAGAACTCCCTCTACAATGTTGTTTTGGCTAATAAGGATCTTACATCGTCAGATTCATCAGACTAGTGTCAAGTCTCCAAATTAAATTTCTACAATAAATTTAAAAGCAAAGGAGGAGAGGCATTCATGGCAATGGCTCACCGCCAGGTCTGCTGGAAGGTCACATTCCATTATTGGCTTAATCAATCTTACTAAAACATGCCAAGAGCCTTCTATTTACAGAGAAGATCTACTCAGCCAGGACAAGAAATTGATGAAGGAAAATGGTGCCAGGCAGCCCCAATGAAAAGCACTTCCCTCGTAACTAATTTCCACTGGAAGCAGAGGCCGAACATTCTCCAAGACACAGAAACCCTTCAAAATACACAAAAGGACAAATTAATTGGAAAAATGAACCACACTCTACCAGAATGGAATCTCACCCCTAGTCTGCTCTCCTTGCATCTGCTTAATACCCTTCCCCCACCTTGAGTCAAAGCCCCAAGGGGTTCCCATGCACACCTGTGCATTAGAACCCATGCATAATCAATGGCACACAACCCTTCTCTTGGACATTGCTTCATGCTCCATGCATGCCACTGGAAGCTACTCAGGTCCTAGGTGAGAGAGCAAGACTAAGTAAAACTGGAGCACAGACTCTGCACAATTGCCTCATTTGTCCAGGTTTCAAAATTTGAACAGAAAGTATTGACTTGTTGGCAGGTTCACATTCTGATTTCAGTCTTTAACGTTGTGGGATGGTTTGTTCTTTCATTCTAAAGTTTACATTCTCTAGAGCGTGGCTTGGCATAGCTCCTGTGGAAGCCATGAATCAAACTTTAATATGCTGAGACATATTTTTGAAGGCGATGCTGTTTTAGTATTGACTGACCACAATCTGCACCTCACAGCCTAGTTTCTTAAAAGCAATTATGAGAACAACATTCATGTCAGGACAGGAGGTCTGGTCTAGAGGATACAGCCTCCATTAGCCCGAAAATAACATCAGAAGGTCGCCAGTTCGAGGACACGGCAGCTACCTGAAGGGCTGAGAATGGCAAGACCTTGAAGCAGCTGACAAGCCCAGCTGAGTGATTCCACCTGCTCTTGGTGGGAGCAAGAAGCATCTTGGCTGCCCTCCATGTGAGAGGTGGAGCTGCTTGTCAGCCTGCTGGGAGAACCGGAGGCCAGAAGTGAGACCAAACCAGGAAGATCCATTCTAAGGGATTTAGAAATGCCTGCCTATGTAAACCGCCTTGAATAGAGTCAGAGGAGTAATCCCATGACCAGAAAGGCGGTATATAAATACCGAGTTATTACTGTTATTATTATGTCAGGAGTGCAAAAATTCACAGTCATGTTGAGAGAGGAGGAGATAATTTTTCCTTGCAGAATGTGCTGGAACTCTTATCATGGCCCAGCCTGTAGGCAGGATCCAAAAGCTGCGGAGGGCTACTGCATCCCCTTCCTAAGCTGGGGATTGCACTGCACAAATCGCTCAGAGCAGCCAAGGCCACAATGGGCTGGGAAGGCCAGCAACAGACAGGGAAACCAAGTCCAGCAGCAAGAGACAACCCCCTCACCAGGCTGTGGTTTTTATCCACCAGGATGGGTTCAAAAGGGCAGAAGAGTGGGCCAAAGTTCCAGTCCATCTGTGCCTCCATTATGGTGATGTCGGCAGCTGCCTCTTTGTGCATGGTAGGAAGAGACTCTGAAAGGCTGACATTCTTCTCTCCTTCTCCATCTGAGACCTGTTGGTAGCAGGAGAAAGTTGGGCATCAATCTTCTTTACACCCCAAATCAGGCCTGAATAACTGAGCTTGGTCAAATGGCACTCACAGTCTCTTCCCCATTCTCTGGCTTTCCCTGCAACTATCATTTTCTGCTCCTTGAATTAATTAGAATACCCACTTTGACTGTTGGGTGCATTTAGGTGCCATTAACAAATAGAGGGGCCAAAAAAATTACCCCAATCTTTTTTTTTTGAATGAATTTTTTTACTCTGAACCAGGGGTGCCCAAACCCCAGCCCTGGGGCCACTTGCAGCCCTCAAGGTCTCTCAATGTGGCCCTCAGGGAACCGCCAGACTCCAATGAGCCTCTCCAGAGATTTGTTGGAGCCCACACTGGCCCAACGCAACTGCTGTCAGCGTGAGGGTGACTGTTTGACCTCTCATGTGTGGGATGAGGGCTTCCTCCACTGCTTGCTGTTTCATGTCTGTGATGCAGTAGCGGCAGCAAAGGAAAGGCTGACCTTGCTTTGTGCAAGGCCTTTTATACGCCTTGAGCTATTGCAAGACCTTCATTCATTCATATAAGTTCATCTTTAATATATTCATTTATGTAAACTTATGTAAATTCATTCAAATTTTAAGTATAAATTAATTCTTTTTTCCCTGGCCCCGACACAGTGTCAGAGAGACAATGTGGCCCTCCTGCCAAAAACTTTGAACACCCCTGCTCTGGACAATAGACCTGTTCCTTGAACTTCTTCAGATTGCTAGGGTCACCCTCTCCTTGTTTTCCTGAAATTTCAGCCTCCAGCTACTTAGGGTAATTGGTAATTAGTCCTCAAGCTGCAAGCTGCAAGCTGACTGAGACATACAAAATTATGCATGGGAAGGATAAAGTGGATAAAGAGATGCTCTTTACACTCTCACATAACACCAGAACCAGGGAACATCCACTAAAATTGAGTGTTACAAGGGTTAGGATAGACAAAAGAAAATATTTCTTTACTCAGTGTGTGGTTGGTCTGTGGAACTCCTTGCCACAGGATGTGGTGACGGCATCTGGCCTGGATGCCTTTAAAAGGGGACTGGACAAGTTTCTGGAGGAAAAATCCATTACGGGTTACAAGCCATGATGTGTATGTGCAACCTCCTGATTTTAGAAATGGGCTATGCCAGATGCAAGGGAGGGCACCAGAATGAGGTCTCTTGTTATCTGGTGTGCTCCCTGGGGCATTTGGTGGGCCGCTGTGAGATACAGGAAGCTGGACTAGGTGGGCCTCTGGCCTGATCCAGTGGGGCTGTTCTTATGTTCTCAAGGCAAGCTCTGCATGTTTGCAGCAGGTAAAAGCTGCCTGTGAAACAGGATTTTTTTTTTCTCCATCTATGTACAGGGTATTCAAAGGTCAAGGAGGTACCTCCTTTCCTGAGGTAATGCCCTGCAAGATATTGCAACAGCTAGAGCTCAGGAAAAAGGGGAAAAGATTGTTTTTTATTGAGGTTTTCTTGTATGCTCAGGGAGGCTCTCCCTTTGTTTTTGATAAAGATCTCAACATCAGCACCTTGGACAGTATCCCACTAGACCTGTACCTTTATGTCCAAATGGTTCACAAACGCACCATTTTTACTTAAGGTGTATGGAAACTACTGACATTTTTTTTTCTGAAGGCATATATTTTTCTTTTGAAATCCTTATCAGGGGATGTTAGAACAGAACCAGAAAATTTTACATGTTTTCTACACACAGTATTAGATCTGTTGGTGCCCCACTAGCGACAGTCATTCTCTTTCTATATGATGTAAACATTTGCAAGAGCAATGTTGTAATGAATGAAGAAGCAACAGCACCAGCAAGAGAGTGCGAACAGGGCATACACAGGGCAGGTAGCAGTCCCTTGCTTGAAGTAGCACAATACTCTGTACCTTGACTTTATTGTTCAGCACCGCTGCACATCAGGAAGGAGCTCAGCAACAAATTGCAGAGGGAGGTTTCTGTTTACTATGAACATGATATTTGGAATGCAAGAGAAGGGATCATTCTAGGATAGGGGTGTCCAAAGTTTTTGGCACGAGGGCCACGTCATCTCTCTGACACTGTGTCGGGGGCCGGGGAAGAAAAGAATTAATTTGCATTTCAAATTGAATAAATTTGCATAAGTTTACATAAATGAATATATTAAAGATGAACTTGTATGAATGAATGAAGGTCTTGCAATAGCTCAAGGCCTCTAAAAGGCCTTTCACAAAGCAAGGCTGACCTTTCCTTTGCGGCCACTGCTGCATCACAGACGTGAAACAGCAAGCAGTGGAGGGAGTCCTCATCCAACAGCTCACGCGAGAGGTCAAACAGTCGCCCTCATGCTGAGAGCAGTTGCCTCAGGCCAGTGCGGGCCCCAGCAAGTCTGCAGAGGGCCAGAGGCTCATTGGAGACTGGGGTGTCCCTGAGGGCCGCATTGAGAGGCCTCGAGGGCCGCAAGTGGCCCCAGGGCCGGGGTTTGGGCACCCCCGTTCTAGGACATCTGACTTTCGTCTAGAAGCTTTCTACAGTTTGAATAGACAGGTATTGGGGTGATGATTCCTACAGAATGGATTAACACTTGGGCTAAGGTGTTCTCCTGATGTATAGTTCTCATCACATTTACAGGCCAGATCCTCCATCCTGTACTGAGAAATGTCATAAGGCTCTGTTGGATTCAGTTAATTTGCTCCATTTGGGTGTCTGTCCTTGTCCTCCAGGGTGGGAAAGAAAAAGGACCTCTCCAAGCATAAAATCATTCCCATAAGTACTTTCCCAAGACATCTCCAGACATGGAGAGTGTGCAGAATCTTCCCTGGGCATCTTGTGCAGGTACTAAAATGCTCAGATTTTCCTCCCAACTCTTTGCTGTACTACAGCCTCTTCAATAGGTCCCAGTGCAGTGGTCACCATAAGACTCTTGGCTGCATTAGCCTCTCCTTTTTGATGCGCAGAAGCACATGGAAGTTAATGGTCAGCACTTCCCCTTAGCTCAAGAACCAGATTGTCCCCTATGATATGTGTGCTCTTGACAGAGTATAGGATCCCAGGAGGTGACAAATCAACTGCATGGAAACCAAGAGTGTGAGAAAAGTAATGCAGCCATGGATGGCTCCATAAAAAATGTAAGTACAAAGGACAGGATAACTTACACATGCCAGGGCTGAGCAGAGAGTCCACAGGCCCAGAAAGCGCAGATTATGAGGATGCAGGCCTGCAACAGCACCACACAAAAAGACAAAGTGAGAGTGGGAGCAGTGCAGCTGAAGTGGGCTGCATTCAAGACTGCTAGGGAGACAGCTGATTGGAGTGCTCAGAGCTGTGTTTCCTTGTGAACAGGCGGCAGGGAGAATGGACAAGATGTTGCAGAGGAAGAAGTGCAGCAAGATTGCACATTGATGCCAGACAACCAGACTGGTGTTCCAGCAGCATTCTTTCCAACCATAAAAGAAATGTGGCATGCATCATAGTCCACCAATGACTCTGGTGGAACAGGAGCATGTAGTGAATTCACACTTATTTCTGTGCCTCTGGAGCCAGGTGACTGAAAGAATTTAGCAGCACACTTAGTGCTCGTGAGCCACGCCCATGAGCCCTGGTGCCCTTCCTCCCAGTCCCAACTTTGTGTCCTGTGTCAATCACTTCTGAAATAACCTGGAGAGGGGATGCAGCAGAAAGGAGCTTCTGAGACAATCTTTCAAGCTCCATGTCACTAAGAGACAATCCCAGGCAGACCTACATTTTCATCCAACACAGGAATCAGGTCTTTTCTCAGGGCCATGTGAAGCACCATCCACCAAAGTGTTGGGTGCTCTGCAGGGAAATCAAGGAAAGAAAAGGGGTCACACAGGTTAGCAGTTGCCTGCACACCAAATGCTCAGGCCCACTTTAGGAATGCTGTGGTGGTGGTGTGTGTCTGGACAGTGTCCCCTCCAAGGGGAATAAACTGGAGATTCAGTAACACAGCTCACAACAGCACTTTTGTCCTGTGTGTACAACATTTGATAGTCTCTCTTACCCAACTCCAGAAGATGGGAAAGGTTTGTATTTGGGTATTTACTTGTACAGAGTTTTGAGGTCCAATGAGTCAGGACAGGAACTACACCCTTCAATGCTGAATCCGTTGCTGCTCCCGGAAAAGAGCACTGAAAAGTTCTTTCTGAGTTGAATCTCAACCTCTTTACTCAATGGATCAAAGGACCAGGAGAGAGAATGAGAGAAAAGAGCTTAATGGCCAAGCAGGCATTTGATCTTGTTTCCCAGTCAAGCCCAAGGCTTGAATGACTTCATGATGCATCTATTCCTGCTCAGGGCACAGTTTTGGAGCCCAGCAACTGCAGTGTACGCAGAGCTCAACACGAGAACAACTGTCCTTTTCCCTCCTCTGAATTCAGGCTCTTTCCCCAGCACTGAAAAGCCTCTGCTCATGAGAAACTCCACATATATGCTAGGCAGAGCCTCTGCAGAAATGGAAGCCAGGGTGGATGCATCAAAGGTCTTAATAATGAAACATATAATGAATGCGTGAAGGGCTTGGCACCTTGCAATCTCTCTGTTAAGTATATTACTGTCCAAATAGCACCAAGAAAGGTACTGTTTACGCAGTGAAGTGAATATGAGTTTATTTCAGTAGATTTGCATCTGTCAGGCTCCCCTCCATAGCAGACAAATCAACACATTTTGGAAAATGGTTAGAGTAACCCCCAGGAATAGACCAGGTAGCCCCATCTAGGCCAGAATCCTGTTTCTCAGAGGGGCCATCCAGGTGTCTCTGATGAGTCCACAGGCAGAAGATGAAGGCAGCAGCCCCCTCCAACTCTGGGATCACACTGTTGTCATGCCTCTGAACACGGGGGTGCCATGAAGCCATCCTGGCCAAAAGTCATCCTTCGACAGACCCTTCATGAATTTGTCTAATCCTCTTTAAATACCATCGAATGTGGTAGCCAACCCTTTATGCAGGGCTGAGGGATTACACACACACACACACACACACACCCCAAACTGGCTTCAGTTAAGAGGACAGAGAAAGAACTGCAGCCATTGCGACACACAGGTAGAAACAAGAAGGAAGCAGGGAAAGAAGCCACAGGATAGGGAGAGAAGCAATCAACAAGCATTTAAACCAGCCACAAACTCCTTGAATGGGGGGAGGCCAACTTTGACACACCTGCTGGCCACACGCGTACTAAGTAGCTCCACTCACATGCTGTCACTTTTCCAACAAATCCCACATCCTATGGCATGGAATTCCACCAATGCAGGATACATTGTGCAAAGTCACCATTTCCTTTGCCTGTCTTGAACTCCCTTGGATCCCTTGAGTGTCCTTGGATGACCCCAAGTTCTGAGAGAGAGAGAGAGAAACTTCTCTCTATCCACTTTCCCCACACCAGCCATGTCCTTTCCTAAATTTCTATCATGCTCCCCTTTTTCTAAATGAAAGAAAATCTAAATTTAAAAATTTTCTGAGTCTTCCAAAAGTGAGCTAGTCTAGAATGTTGTGATATGGGCCTATTTTGCAGAACAGCTGGTGACACCCCCACATTAGCAATAAGTTGCTTGACCCTATCCCCCCCATGTGTGTGTGTGTGTGTGTGTGTGTGTGTGTGTGTGTGTGTGTGTGTGTGTGTGTGTGGCTTCCAGGCTGTATCCAGAAAAGAATAGGGAAGAAGAGGCTCCAAAAGAACTCACTGTTCCAAGTAGACCCCAAAGAGCACTCTGAAATGGATGTCCAATGAATCGCTGGATCTCATTGTTATTTCAGCGTCTGGGAGATGCGGCATTTCCACGATAATCCTGCGAAAGGAATCAACGGTGCTCAGACACACTCGGTCTCTAGCTGGCTCACAAACTTCAGTTCCCCAAATTTATATGTAATGTAGACCTGTGGTACAGTAGAAGCAGAAGCTTCTTTGTTATTATCCAAAATATTACATTCCAGCTTTCCTCCCATTAAAAGGGTCACCCAAGGTGGCCAACAACAATAACTGAAAATGCAATTTTCCTCCTCTAATGTGTGAAAAAGGAGGAAGGGGGAAGCAGGAGCTCATGTGGCCCTGGTGGTGCCCATAGGCTGAGTCACTCCGAGTTTAGAACGAGATTGGGACAGGACCACAGTGACTAGCACTGAAGACCCCCCCCCCGCCACTTGGAGGAAGGGTTCAACCCCCTCCTCTCAACTATTTTTCTGCTGGCACTTGCCACCTGCCCTCAGCTACCCTCACTTGAGAGGCCTGTGATTGAAGGCATCACCCATCGCTATGACAGCTGAGTGCCCAGACCAAGGCAGGTCTGACCTGGGTGGTGGGGGCGGATGATTTCCAAAGTAGCGCCTCGGCCTTGCCGGTGCCTTGCCAGCCCCAGGGCTCAGCTGTTTCTTGTGTACCTCAACCAAACGGGTTAAATGTTCTCCTAGGTTGAAGTTGAGCAGACGTTTTGCAAGCCCTGGAAGCATTAAAATGCAGGTCATTCATGATCGTGTGCTACACACAGTAAATAAAAACCAAGTAAGGCAAAGTTTTCTGATTTTTAAAGCATCTACTTCATTGGGGATGATCCACCTGTTGTTTTTTTTTTGTTTGTTTACATGTTACAAGCTGATTTATATTTTCATCTTCAGGTTATCAACATGCTGAGATCTTTGGGAAACTGGACTGTGGAATGAGAATAATAAGCACAGTCCGTTTGGCTTCTGGGCCAAATGAGTTCAGTCAATCCCATTTTGGCCCTTTGCACTGGTCTGCCACCCGCAGACTCATTGGGGCTCCAGGTCTGAGGGGGCCTTCTGCAAAGTATTCACTGTTGGGGCCCTCTTACAAGATTCATGGTGGCTCATCCATCCCATTTGCAAATGGGAGTTTCTCCCAGCAGCCTTGTGATGACACAAGAGCCTCCAAAGAAAAGCCCCCACTTGCAGAGGGGGCAGCAGAGCAGCTTGGCTGGGGGACATGACAGGGAGGGGCAGGTGGTTGGGGACCAGCAGTGTGTGTTTGGCAGCTACTAAGGATGCTAAGCCCTGTGGCTCAGGGTATGAGCTCTGAGAGTGAAAGATGGAGGGAGGACCCATGGCTCAGTGGAATACCACTTGTGGCATGTGGAAAAAAGCTTGCCCAGACCCTCGTATCTCAGACTGGCATAGAATGGGCACAAGACCTCTGCCTGAGGGCTGGCTCTCAAGCCTGCCAGGCTTGTAGCAGTGGCCACATGTGTCTCCAGCTTGGGCCAGCCCACCTCTTACAAAGAGTTCTCTGACACACTCCTTGACATGAACAAATGTGGCTGGATTTGCACACCAGCACAAGCCAGGTTCTGGCTTATGTAGAGAACAGGACCCTCTTAGTCTCACACAATCAATGAATGAATGCTTAGGAACCAGCTATGGGAAGTTCCAGTTGTAAGTTTACCTTCTTCGAGGTATTTCTTTCTGATCCTCAAGAGAAGCCCAGTTTGGCCTGCAGCTCCCAGCGACAGGTTTAGCAAAGCACAGATCAGAATGGCCCAGGCAACTTTAAACACCTTCATCTGTCACAGCTGTGTGAAGGGAAGGTCCAGGTTGAAACAAATTCGCACAAGGAGAAGCTAGAAAGAGAGACACCTGGAGTGCAAATGCCAGCTCAGGCACTCGGGGAACAGAGATGAGGTTGCAAATTCCTATCTCATTGAGGTTCATCATTCATTGTACTGTGAAGACTCCTGTTGGTACCTGTTTGACTTCTGCCTGTAACTGTATTTTGGCCATCCTCATCGTATGTCACGAAAACCCACCTCAAAGTCCATCTGGATTTTATTCAAACATCCTTGCACATTAACAGACCAGAGAGGGGACCTCCAAAACCTCATTAAGGATGCAATCCTATGCACATTTGCCTGGGAGTAAGCCTATTGTCTACAATGAGACTTTCTTCTGAGTAAACATGCATAGTAAACTTTCTTTCTTCTGAGTAAACTAAACACAGTATTGGGCTGTAAGTCCCCAGCAAGAGGGTTAAAAACATGAATGAATATGAATTATTGCTGAAATGATAATTGGTTCCACTTCACTAATTGAAATCCTTGCAAGGCTCCATCTGCTTCTCTGTTCTACTGCTTTTTGCTCTAGGATAATCTCATCCCTTAGGGAATCAGCTGTGTATTCACAATCCCTCTGTTTTCACACCTGAGTTCCTGCAATGGCTACTGCATGTTCTAAAGGCCCTTCTCACCTACAGTATGTATAGCCTAGATTTATTCCACAGGAGACTGTCTTCAGGAGTATGGAGTTGAAGAAATAGACCAGTACAGTTTCTGCATATTTAAGTAAATACTGAATCTTAGACAGGATCTGGCAGTACTTGTCAGTGGAATAGCTAGAGGAGGGGCAAAGCACTACATTTTGCAGGGAGCCTCACCACAGCTCCCCCTCCCCTTCAGAGCCAGGCATATGCCTCCATTTTGTTCCCACCACCTGGAATGGCTCTGAGGGGGAGGGGCCCCTTGCATACTGCAGTGAGGCTCCTTGCAAAACTTAGTGCTTTGCACCCTGTCTAGCTACACCACTGGTACTTGGAGAAAAGCTGCTGTTCAAAGATGTCATTTTCCACCTTGCTGGGTGGTTACAGAGAGATGGAGAAGACGGTCTCTTGGCATTTAGTATCCAAGCACGTGCATTTGTACAGCCAGATCTTCCAGCATTGCATAGACAGAAATGGTGTCATTTCTGTGAATGTGTAGGGGGTGGAGCCCAGTTGACCAGAAACAGAGCAATGCAATTCAGACAGCAAGTGTACCTCAAGAAGCATGAAGAAAAGAACCAATGGCAGATTATGCAGCTGATTCCAGATGACCAAAGCCACAAAGAAGCTGACACCTATAAGCAAGCAAAACACAAAATATCTGCAGCACAAATTATTGTGGTGAACAGAAGCACAAGTGCCATTTAGAAGACAACACAGAAGGTATTTGTTCCATTTTATAGATGGGGAGCACTGAAGGGGAAGAAGACGTGACTTGCCAAAGACACATAACATCTCCACTATATGCATTTTCTTCAGCATTTGTCCCCTGGTGCAGGTGAGAAAGAATGGCAATCAGTGCACATGTCCCCAGCCAGTAGCTAGCAAGCATTCAGGGGCAAGTTCTTAAATGCACAGGGGTTGAAATGGACTCATTTGCACTTCAAAGGGCCCAATCCTAACCAACTTTCCAGCACTGACCTAGCTGCAATGCAGCCCCAAGGTAAGGTAACAAACATGCCCTGACCTTGAGGAGGCCCCCTTGACTGCCTCCCCACTGCAGGATGCAATGCGTTCCACATTGTCACAGCTATGTCAGTGCTGGAAAGTTGGTTAGGATTGTGCCCAAAGTCAGTGAGTCCTGAGAACATGTTACTTACTCCAACTCTAGGTGGGGGCAACTGGATGTGGTAGGAGGTTAACAAAAGCACATTTCATTGAAATCCCACAGCACCCGCCAATGAACACTGGTTTGTTTAGTGCTGTTTTCAAATTTTTGCTTTTAATGGATTACAAGTAGTTCTGGGCAAGAAGAAAAAAATTGGATAAAAATCTTTAAAATACATAATTAAACATGAGGCTTGCAAAAACACCATCGAGAGGGACTGATCTCTTCCATGGTGATGGGAGATGGAAGGAGCACCTCTCTATTAAGATACTGACATGGTGATTAACTTCTCCCTTCAAGAAATATGATCCAAACAGTTGCCAACAGGTAATACTGACAAACACATTAAGCAGAGCAAGGAGTCAGCCAGCCAGCCAGCCAATCAGCCATCAAGCAGAAACAGCCATGATTGCCCTTCCCACTTGCATGTTAGTGTCTTACAGCATCCTGTGCAGAGCCTCCAAACCCTAAATTACTTTAAAACTTAAAATACTTTAAGCCGTTTCGGGCATCTCACATCTGATGGTCTCTCAGGTGGAATTAGCCTTTTAGTTGACAGCCTGCTTGCGAGAAGGTGAAAGGGGCCCTGGTGGATCGCCGCCGTGTTGCTCTCCTGCCAGTGGAACGGACTGCGCAGGTGCTCCCGGGAGAGGGCCAGTTTTGTCCCTGAAGGAGGCCTGGACTGCCAGTGCAGTGACTGTTGCTGCTCTGCTTCTCCTCGGGGAACAGGCCAGCAGTTTCTCCTTGTGCAGTTAACAGCAGCTTCAAGGGAAGGGCAAGTGAATCCCAGGCAACTATACAGCGACAGAGGATTACTGCAGAGGCATATGTCTTCCCCAACCATGCAAGTTAATGGTTCTGAACCCCAGAACTTTGTGCCACTTTTACCTTAGGAGGAGCTGTGGCTCAGTGGGTGAGCATCTGCCTTGCATGCAGAAGGTCCTCGGTTCAATCCCTGACATCTTCAGGCAGATGGAGGAAAGAAAATTTCCTGTCTGGGGTGTTGAAGAGCTCTTGCCAATCAGTGTCAGCAAGACTCAGCTCAGAAGACCAGCAGCCTGATACAGCTTCCTACATTACGCAACACAATCAAACTGGATGGACTGAAGGGGTGCCAACCCGCATCCCTATTGGTGGATCCCAAGACGAAGACGGATCTGGCCCGCCTGCCATGTCTTGCTTCCTGTGGTGCAGGGAGGAGCGTGCAGGATAAGGTACTGTGGCGGTGAGGATGCCTCTTCGTCACTGCAATACCTTCTCTACAGCGCTTCGTGGGCACTTGGAGCGGTTGTGAGCTGCTCTAAGTAGCCGTGGAAAGCTGTCAGCTGCTCGGAGTGGCTCACATCTGCTCCAAGAGTGCTGTAAACCCAGAAGTAATTGGCGGTGATGTCATTGTGTCACCACAATCACTTCTGGGCCAGGCACTTTGGGGGGGTGACCCCTGTGGTCCCCCATGCCTGATGCCCTAGCTGCACCCCTGAGTCATGCCTCTATCACCCTGGATAGCAGTAGTGCTGCTGCCAGTTGGAGTAGACAGGGCTGTGCCAGGGGCAGCAGAGGTTCGTCTGAGTGTCAGTTGCCTTTGTCATGTCTCCCACTGACACATCCACCAGCTGTGAGAATGCACAGTCAGTGGTGCCTCCATTGCCTGGCTGCTTTGTGTGGCTCTGGCAACAGCTGAAGCCAGGCAAAGCAACTGAAGCAGATTCACAGCAGGCAGAGGTGCTGCTCCTGTTGAGAGGATCTGAAAGCAACATGAGACAAGGGCGATGATTGATAAGAAGAAGAGCATTTATATGCCAATGTTCAGTAGAGGGTTGATGCATCTCTCACAAAGGAAATGCATCTTTCACAGGAAGTGGCTAGTTAGTGAGTCCACAGACCAGGGTCTGGCCCACTGAATCCCACTGCCTGCTTTGACTCTGTCTTCAGTAGATACCCTTTTAATCAGAGATGCCACTGATCACTCCTTGAACCTTCTGCATGAGATTCTGGCCTCCAAGCAATGGTCCTTCTTGTGTGAAGGGATGCAGGGCACTCTCCACAGCTCTCCATTTTACTTGTTCTCTCCCACCTGCCTGCTGTGCTCTTCCTCCCAATCTGTCCACCAGGTGGCTCTGGGGTTACAGACCTAAATCCTTTTCATGTCCAGATTTGTTTAAGTGCAGGGAGAAAAGATGCTCAAGTTAGCTGTTCCATCTGTTGCTCGATGTCAACAGAAAAGCAAGTGCTCCCAGCCAGCCCGTATGCTGAGACTGGCATGAGTCAGTCCACTGGATAAGTGGGTATGCCCAAGTGGTCATGAGACACCTAATTGGACAGAGCCATGACCTCGCTGGACCAAGGTGACTTAGGATCAGGTCCAAGGATACATGTGAGTGTGTGTACTTTGAGCTAGTACCCTTACCCCACCATCCTATCCCATGCCACTTTGTAGCATGCAGCCATGCCAACAATTGTGTTACTATAATATTGATTTGCTGGCTGAGATGTCTCCCTTTCTGGTGACCCCAAAATTGTTTACGCAAAAGGCACTTTATGTACAGCAAAAGACAAAACAGAGCAGCAGACAAACTGCAACTGTCAAATGGGAGGCAGATGTGCAGTGCAATCCTATCTTGCGCTGGAACAGGCAGGCAAGGAGGCCTGCGCTAGATAGGGCCCCATAGTGGCTCAGCTGGAGGTAAGGGGAAACTCTTCCCTTACCTCTGGGTAAGCCACTGCAGCCCCAATTGGTCTCCTCTCCAGAGGTGGCATAAGTCCGAAGAGAGCAGAACGGCTTGAAGCCACTCCGCGCTGCTTGGGAACAGGGGTTGGGATCCAGCCCTGCCTCCCTCTTCCCACCGGATCCAAGCCCCGCCTCCCACTCCCCACCCACCTGCTCCAGGACCACCCTCCACCTGCACTCCCCTTGCCCCGGAGAGCCTCCCTCCCACCTCCTCTCCGCCCACCCCAGAGGCTTGCGATGGCCAAGCTCGGCCGACGCAAAGCTCCACCCCGAGTTGGTGCAGAGGCTGGATTCAGCCTCTGTATGTCCCTGCACCTTCCCAGCTGACTTTATAGGAGGTGCAAATGTGCTTTATGGCATGTTTGTGACCCTCCTGGGCCGGCCGGCCCAAAGGCAATTCTGGCTTGCACTCTAAATCACCCAGTTCAGGTCAAAGGTCACGAATGATCCGTGCTGCCTCAAGATAGAGGTTGCCAAATGGAACCTCCATTGCAACCTGCATTTGCAGACCAGTCGTAAGCAGAGCAAAGAAAACCTGGGTGATCTTTATACCCCAATTATTGACGCGTTGCGCTTGCTCACTCCTGTTGGAAACAGGCTGCTGGACCAGGTGAGCTTATGATTTGATCTGGGGCTCCTTGTGTTGATAAGGGCTTCCTGATAAGGGCTCCTTATGCTCTTCAGTTCCACGGAGGCCACTCTTGGCTTTCCTGAAGAGGTTTACAGAGGGGAAAAAATCTGTCCACCTGCAGCTCTCCGCAAGGTCACAGTCTGTTCAGAACTGGCAGCATTTCAGTCACGCTGTGATTCTGCTGTTGTTTTCACATAAGTTGAATCCAGAGACCTTTTAGATAAGAAGCTGTGAAAGGCCGATTGCTGGAAGCCCCAACAGGAAGAAGAGACAAAGAGGCGTCTGTTTTCCTGCCCTCATTTCCATTCACTTGTCCAGGTCTCTGGCTTTGTTTCAAGGCACATTTCACTCAGTCGTCTTTCGCTCTAATCTGTGTTTTTCTAAGACATCAAATGTTGTTGACACGAAGTGTTCAGAACCCCAACACTGAATACTGTCAAATGCTATACGGGGCTCCATCAGTCTCTCCATCCATCCACTGCCTTCTCCTCTGACTTCCTCTTCTGTTCCTTTCCCCCTTTCCTTTTCAAATCCAGTAACAAGAGGGGGAATGTGGGCGACAGGGAGAGGAGCTGCTGCCTGATGGGAGAGGCTATTGCCTGTGTGTATTGCCAAGGGGGACTGCTTTGGGGACTGCTTTGAGGACCTTCAGAGTAACTGCCTGGAAGGCAGTTAAAAGCCTCATAAAAAATTTGCCCAGACCCCACTGTCTGTTTCCACCCTGAGAACTAAGAAGGAGTGATCAGACTTTCTTCGTGTCGTGGGAAGGCTGCAGAACTCTGAGGCCGTCCTCCCAGCCTGCGGACCCATGAAGAAGACCAAGGCTGTGCTGCACAAGAGGGGTGCCAAGAGTCCCAAGAGGCTGAAGGGGGGAGGAGTCTGGGTTGCAGCAGCAGGCCGAGCACAAGGCCCCACCCTCCGCCTGTGACTCAGGACTCCTCCACGCACAGTTGTCACCTGAGTTGGGCCAAGCCATTCTGCCTTCCAAGGGGTACCAACTTCTGCTGCCCACCTCCACATGCCAGATGGCTGCCTACCCAGCAGCAGCACCCCTGCGCCAGTGTGCATTGCCACAACTGCACCATCCCCCTCAACTGCCAGTGCTTCTTTTGCAGAGAGACTCCTGGAGTGGGGACTCCCCACTCCCAGCCTGCCCCTGTCTCAGGAGCCCACAGAGGATGCAGCAGCCCATGGAAGGACCATGCTCAGGAAAAGGCTTGCAGTGCTGCCCAGCGTCTCCAGTGGCACTTCTGTGATCCTGGCAGCCGGGCAGGAGGGGGAAGCCTCTGCTCACCCCCTTCTCATGCACAGAAGAGAGTGGAGTGGCTGGGTGTCAGCTCAGCACAGGGGGCAGGGTGCCCCTCCGTCTGCTGCCACCCCCAGCCTGTGGCTCAAAGCAAGTGCTTCAGCCGGCCTCATGGGAGGCAACACTGTTAGGGCCGTGTGGCTGGACTCCTGAAGGAGACTTTCAAGTGCGGCATGTGCTTGGGAGGGGCCAGAACAGACGTGACAGGCAAGTTTCACATTTGGGTGCTCCCACTTTCCTCCTCAAACAGCAGGAACCACTGCGCTGGGAGCCAAAAGAACAGCACCTCCCCCCAGCTGCACTGTGCCTGCCAGAGAGATGCTGTCCCCGACTCCTGCCTGCCTGACTCCCCTCCACCACCCCAGGCTGCATTTTCAGGACCAGACATCCTGCAATGTTCGCCGTGTGTCAGAGTTAGTGTGGTCCTCTTGCAAAGCTGCCTTACGCGAAGCAGGCCAGTTGGTTCCCTGAGCCCAGCACTGCCTGCTCTGACTGGCAGCAGGTCTCCAAGCCCTTTCACCTGAGATCTCTTCTTACGGGAAATGTCCAGAGGTTGCCTGGGAACTTCTGTGTGGTCACACTGAGCAGGGCAGGGGAGGACAGGGAATGGCATGGATCTCCAGTGCCCCTCGGGTTGAGGGTGGCACCAGAGCTGCAGAAGAAGTTCGGGGCCTCCATGGTCATTGGCCCGAACTCACACACTGGGGCTTCAAGGTCTGGGGAGGAGGGTAGAGTGTTTGGCCCACCCAGGAGGAAGAACGTTCTCACCCAACTTGTGCTGAAAGTAGCAGACCTCAGAGCCATTTTGTGAAGGGGAAGGTTTATTAGCGAGATCAGAGCAGCAAGCAGAGTATTTCAAAAGCACCTGTTGGGTCAGAATAAGAACACAGGCAAACCAGAGAAATGCAGAACCAGATTTTGCAAATGTCAGAACTGAGTCTTGCTTGTGGTGATTTCCAACGGCACTGAAAACACCAGCCCAGCTCATCTTAGATTTTGCAGTGGTCTGCTGCTGTCTTGAAAACCGTTCAGTGATCGCTCCTGAGCAACATTCAGAGCCTGTTTCTGTTCTTTGTACAGAGACCACATGTTCCAGGATTTGAAGGATCAGAGTTGAGGTGGTGAGACATTTGGGGGGGGGGAGAAGCAACAACATTGCTGTCTTGTGCCAGGCTTGTTCCTCTCCACAGGGTCAGGGAACCAATTCCCACATTCAGATAGCTGCTTGCCCCTGGACATGCAGTGAATTAGGTGGGACAGAGAGCTTGAGAACATCCTGTGAAAAGGAAGACATCACACTGGGTCAGTTTAGTCTACACCACTGGTTTAAACTTTAAACCCAGTCCAACCTCTTTAACTTTATGCTTTGTACTCATAAATGACGGGAACTGTAGAGCTGAAAACTGGTTTCAAAAGCCACCCCACATTTTTCTACCCCATTTGTGGGTGCAGGGCAGTAGGAAGAAGTAAAGGGCTGCAGGGAGAGGCTTCCTGGTGGGTGGCAAGAGTGCGGGTGCTTCTCCCAACTTGGTTGCCACCAGTGCCTATTTCGTGCTAGTGCTAATGTTTAGTGCCTCCTATTTGCTATTTGCCACCATCAGTTGCCCATGCAATCAGGTGACATCATCTGCCACCAGCCTGAAAGCCCTCTCCTGTACTTGGGGGAGGTCATTTCAGCTCTTTCTCAAGCAGACTCACAGTAAAATCCATCCCCCACTCAAGCCACTCAAGCAGTGTTGACTGCTTGGAGAACCCATTTTCCCCCAAATAGTAAGTAAGTAAATAATAACACCAGCAAAAATAATGAACATTTTGAACAACTCCTCCTTTGGAGATGGGTTTGCCCCATTCAGACGTCATGGTGCAGTGGAGGAGGGAAGGAACCTACATGCCAGAGGGGGAGAGGGAAGGCAAGGTGGCCTCCAGGGGAAAGGAGCATTGGGCCAGTTTTTCTTCAATCCACACATGCTTCCACATGACTCCACCTGTGTCCTCCTTACCTGGCCAGCAGCAACACTAAGGGAGATCACTCCAAGTTCTTGCGTCAATGGCAACTGGAGCCCTTCGCTCATCAACTCTGGAAGAGAAAACAACTCACAGATTTTTGCATGACCACAAGAAAAGGGCCAGTGCCACCCCCCTTGGCACACCTGACACGGAGCACCTGGGCAGGGTTGCTACTGAGCCTCCATCTCTGCACCTGTATGCAAGTGTGTGCCTGGAGACAGAAGCAGGGATGGTGTGGCCAGCCCTGCTCAGCCCTCCCTGCACACAGACAGCCCACATCATGTGTGAGAAGGGCTGCCAGCCTCTTGTGGGTTCAGCAAATTTCCCTTTTCAAATCTCCCTCACTTGGCTTCAGGACAGGGCCTAGGAGAGGGGGGTAAAGGGGGCAATTTGTACCTGGGCCCAGGGTCAAAAGGTGGGCCCAGGAGCCCAAGGAGCGGGCCCAGAAATTTCCTGGGATCTGATGTTTTCCTATCTACTCAGACTTGTTGCCTGTACAGAATGCTGGGGACACTACCATGACTGGGGATGCTAGGAAGACTACTGATGCCACATGGGCGGGTAGACCTGGGCTCCAAACACATTTCCAGCTGTCTCTACCCTCCCCTCATTCTGCTCACCCATCACCACCCTCTCCTGCTCTGTTTCACCCCTCCCCCTTTGCAAAGGGGCCCCAAAGAAACGTTGGACCCCCTGATAAAATTCCTCTCAGAGGCCCTGCTTCAGGAAGCAGAATAACTGACTGTTGGTCAGAAATGTGTGGGTCAGTCATCTGACCCCAAGGACAAATTACAGCAAAGCACAGAAGTGAATACCAAATGTGGGCCATGGTGTGCCTCCTTCCACCTCTGCCCATTCAGTTGCAACATCCAGGTCACAGGTTCATTTCTTGTCCTTCATCATCTGTCACCCTTCAGCATAAGCATCCTCAGGGCAGCTCACAATCACAGCCTCCCCACCCCCACCCCGGGAACCTATCCAGGAGTGAACATTCAGGCCTTAAGCAGCAAACGTCATCCATGCTTACGGTTCTGAAGAGGTAACAGTGAGCTGGAGACCAGTTGCATGATTGGTGCCATCAGGCCCTGGAAAAGAGAAGCACGGGAAGGAAGAGAGGTTGGAGAGGCAGAAGGAGGGTGCGTGGGACTCAAACGTTTCAGAAGGTGACTTGGCTGGGCAGGCACGATAGCAGTTCACCCAAAACGTCCAGCCATTGGGGCTGTAATCCTAACCACACTTTCCTGAGAATAAGCCCCATTGAACAAAACAGGACTTACTTCTGAGTAGACCTGGTCAGGATTGTGTCCTGGATTTGCTAAGGCACAGGGACCTTGTCTTATGCAGCCAGGGACGGTGGACAGTTCTGCACAACAGACTCTTGGCATGTCTTGCGTCCAGACGGTGGAACGCAAGAGGTTCAGCCCTTTCCCACTGTGCCAGTTCCAATCAAAAACCCCCTCCTCAAAGCCATATTGTGGGCCCTCCTGCAAACTCAAGTCCGTGCATCTCGAGTTTGGCCAGAAGCACTCATCCTGCAGCAGCCTCCCTGTACCTTGGGATCTGCATGATAGTGTTGAGCTGAAGAGCTTATCACAGAGATGTTGTCAATTCTGCAGAGAAAGAAGGAGGCACAAGGACGTTACCAGCATTCTGAAGTTTGGAAACAACAGGCAATCACTCATAAAAAAATGTGGAAAAGAGAAACAACTTCCCATTGAAAATGTTAAAAACAACTTGTGAGTACAGATTGAGCTTGTTTATCTGCGAATTTTATATCAGCGGATCTGACTCAGCACAGGTCTCTTGGGCCCGCACTGAGCCAGACTTTGCACAACATGAACCCTCCAGAGATGACTGGAGCTGTGCTCTGGTTGCCTCCAGAGGGCTTTCTGAAGCCGGCAGAGGCTGTGTGTGTCCACCCACAACCTCAGGAGATTCAGAATTAAGCCTGGGGGCAAGAAAAGCTACTTCCAGTTTCCCTGGGGAGGCCTGCGTCACCCTGCCAGCACTGAGTCCAAGCTTTCCAAATGACAGAGCAGGTAAGGTTGCGCTCAGTGGGCGGGTGGTCTGGAGGCAGGGAGGGGAGGGGGAATAGAGCAGGCCCAGGAGGGGGAGGGATCAGTGGTGTAAGCCTCCACTGTATCCTATCTCTTTTTCTGGGTTTCAGTAGGTTTAGCATCAATTTGGCAGGTGCGGATCTGAGTAGCCCCACAGGGTAGTCTGGGATGTTACTCATCCTAAGGGGAAAAATATCCCCTTACCCTGAGAAGATCTCCGGACTGCTCCTAAACCGTGTTGGATACAGTGGAGGCCACGCAGCACCAGGGCACTAGCACAGCTTAGGACTGGGCTGCCCGTGTTGTAAATCAATGCAATAATGTTGCAACTGTTGGAATTGGTGCAACTCCGTCTGCTGTCCAGAGGGGGCAGGATGCTGCCCAGAAGGGCTCAAGCTATGACCCAGTGACTCTGACCTTTCTTTACCTGTTCTCTCTGTGATCCTTGTGGGGTGTGGCCCTAACCCTTTATCCTTCCCTTCTCCTTTGAGCACTTCCTCTTGTCCTCTGACCACCAACCTGTTAAGATGCTGCACCCCAGGGCTCTGATGCCCACGCCATCTTGAGCACATGGCATGCAGGGCGAGGCAGCTCCAGGGCCTTGCTGTCTAAGTGTTAGCTGAACCTCTGATCCTAATCAGATGCTGTAAATATACACTCAATGGAAGTAAACAACTTCTTTTTTGCAACGTTAACAAGTCATTGCCTCTTTGTCTTTTTTATTGATTAACAGTCAGCTGGGTGAGGGAGGTTCCCTGGGGTGATACCCAAAGGGGGGGGGGATTTGCTGCTTAAGCTACTCTGCTTCCCCCAAAGAGGAAACTATTTTTAATTTCTTCCAACAACAATAACCTATCTTTTGAAAAATTGTTCCAGTTGTATTGACTTGGATGCAGCAGGACTGTAAGCCTGTGTGACAGTTTCCTATGATTCTGCATGGCTTTAACACAAGAAGTTCTCTGCTGAATCGGACCTAGAAGTTCCATCTAGTCCAGCACTTTTACTCTATCAGCAGCCATCCTGATGCCCCTCAGAGGCCCATCAACAGGGCCTGGACACAAGTCATTCTGGCAAGATGCAATCATTGCATGTTGACATCTTGGAATGTGCACAAACGTCTATTTTCCAAAATATTTCTGTGAGCAGGAAATAAAAAGCGTTTTCACTATTTAAAACTAAAACTATTTTTCTGATTTCAAAATTTCGATGTTCACTTTTCCTGGTGTGGTTACAAAAAATAAGACAAAATGCTACTTCTAAATACAGCTTGAAACTGTGCTATAGACAAGGTATGTTTCGCTCAGCGTTTAGCCTACAAAGCCAATGGCAGCACGACATGCCCTCTGTGTTCTCCATGGCAGCCCTGTTGACTCTCAAGCCAAAGTAAGTTCACAGTACATCAAGTCCAGGATATAGAAAGGAGTAGGTGGGCAGGTCTCTAGAACTTGCCCAAAATAAAGCCCTGATTGAGAAAGCCCTGGAGAAGAGGGTGCTGGCCTGGGAATGATGCCAGAGAATCGAGGCTTCTTTACCTTCCGAGGGCAAAGGTCACGGTCAACTTTCCACCGACAGCAGTAATCCGAACATTCAGATGGACCCTCTGTGATCAGAGAGAGATTTCTGTTAGCACAAAATGCCTTTGGGGTGAGACATGCACCCCGACTTCTGCCGCCAGAATCAGTGCTCCAGTGGCATAAGGCTCTTTACAACCGTCACCAAATACATCACATCAGTCAGAATGGCCTGGCTGCTGCCACAAGTGACAAGTGGCTGGCTCTGCACACTAGTGACTGAGAGACACCTGTCAACACCAGTGAGTCAGCACAAGAGGTGGGAGGGAGGTGGGGAGGGATGGAACAGGGTGGGAAGGGAAGGAATGGGACAGCAATGGGGCAGGGAGGAGGGTGGATCATGCCCAGGATGGGGGCAGTGTCGGTGAGAGCCAGGCTGCCAATATCAGATCCCCCTTCACCCCCCCATCCAGGTCCATACGGACTTGTGCCAGCTATGTGGGGGTTGGGGGCCAGGGCAGGCTTACCATGGGGCAAGAGAACAAATGTGCACCAGGTTGACACAGCTGCATTGCCAGGAAGGGAAGTTAGGAAGGATTGGGCTGTTTGATTGATAGACATGGATACTTCAAGGACAGTTGAATGGGAAGGAATGCGATGATTCAAATAATGTAACAATCCTGGCAGCAGTCGCTCCATGAGAGAATTCTCACAGTTAGCCCCCAAACCTCTCTGTTTTCTCATGCTCATAGTTCCTTCCCAAGAATTAAGCGGAGTTCATGTAGCTGCTGTGTGTCTCACTGATAGCTCGCAAGGGTCTCACTGCCTCTTGGCTGAGCCCCCTCCTGTGTAGGGGAGAAAAGGCTCCAGGCAGTTGGAGCCAAAGGGAAGAAGGGAGAGAAAAACTATCTGCCCAAAACTGCTAGGGACAGCTTTGCTTTGGTTCAGAGGGCTTCACGGGGACCTTGCAGCATGTAGGGCCCTCGCTAAAGGATTCTGGACGGGGCGTGATTCTTTCCACACCAAATGCACAGCCCTAGAAAACAGGGGACTGTGTTTAATGTGTGCCTGGTGAGGGAAGCTTAGTATTTAATTAGTGAAGAACTCACTTTCCCATGCCCAAAGAACAGGAGGAGCCCTGGTCAGGGAGGGCACAACCTCTGTATATTTGCGTATATTTGCTTAGCAGGGCCAGCTTTAAGCCAATTGGACCAATTGCCCCATTTGGGCCTGCACCTAAGGGCCTCCCACATTAGGGGAATCTAGTCTTGTAAGCATTTTTATATTAAAATATTCTTGGATACATTGAGGTCCATTAACTCACATGCACTTTTCAATCACACATTTTGCGGTGGTGGCATCTGGCCTGCATGCCTTTAAAAGGGGATTGGACAAATTTCTGGAGGAAAAGTCCATTGCAGGTTACAAGCCGTGCTGGGTCTGTGCAACCTCCTGATTTTAGAAGTAGGCTACATCAGAATGCCAGGTGCAAGGAAGGGCACCAGGATGCAGGTCTCTTCTTGTCTTGTGTGCTCCCTGAGGTATCTGCTGGGCCACTGTGACATACAGGAAGGTGGACTAGATGGGCCTGTGGCCTGATTCAGCAGGGCTCTTCTTATGTTCTTATGTTTGATTGCTTTCCATTCTACCACATATATATATATATATATATATATATATATATATATATATATATATATATATATATATATATATATATATATATAATGTCTATAATAAATTTTATTTAGATCTCTAAGACTCTACAGACCTTGGCTATGAACCTGGGGCCCTGCGAAAAAGGTTTGCAATTGGGCCCTGCAGCTCCTCAGGCCAGCCGTGTTTCTTAGTTCAAAATGTGACTTTTCACGGCGCTTCAGGTTTTATTTTTTTATGAAGTGCACGACACATGGTTCAGGCCATTTCCTGGCCTATCTGGACCAACTCAATGGCAGGAAGTCATTGGTTGTAACACTACTTAGGGAAACCCAATGAACGGTCTGCAGAAGGTGTGCGGGGGGGGGGATATCTCTCTGATATGCAGTGCAGAAAACTCCCTTGGGGCACTGCCAAGATCCTCTTGGGTCTGCTTGGGCTACATTCCACACATATTCTGCACTGCTGGCTCAGTTTTCTCCACACTAAAGTTGCAGCTGATTGCATTGGTCTGACACTTACAGCGCCCACAGTGAACAGCTGGGAGGTGCGCCCCTGGTAGTCACCGAAGGCCTTGATTTCTATCGATTGCTGTGCCTGGATGCTTCCCACTGCCAGTGTGAGTGATGGCACCCCATGCGCAATCTGCAGAGTCTGTATGCTGGAACCCTGCAGGAGTCAAGGCAATGCGGCGATGCTGGTGAGGCTCTCAGAATGACTGCATATTGTCACATTTATTAAATGCTACTGAAGTGTGCTTGGGGCTTTGCAGAGTCACGTAAGGGGGAAAAAGGGCCAGAAGGAGCTTGGAGCTTACAGGCAGCTGGTGTCAAGTACAGTGGAGCAGTCTCCTCACCTTCCATCCCCCTCCAGCCTGGCCCTTATCCCTGGACACAAAGCACCTGCTCCATTGTACCTATGCCTGGCAATGGAGGGGAGTGTTCAGATCTCGCCCCTTCTCCACTGTCTTCCTTACTCTTCGTGGACTTGCACCAGCAAAACGGTTGGGGCAGATTCAAGGTGACCTTTTGGGGCAGTGGAGACTTACTTCAAGAATACCTCCACAACTGCCGCCCCCCCAATGCTCCAGAGGCACTGATGCATTGGTGGGGGGTGGGGTTTAGTTAGGATTGGGATGTCAGAACTGGCATATAAAGCCAGTTGCAGAGAAAGCCACTTGGCTGGGGAAGCCCCTCAATGAGACAGCAGCTGGGGGGGCGGGGCTGGGACATGGGTAGGAAAGACAGAGTTAGAAAATGCACTGACCTGGGGTGCCAAGGAACGCGAGGCCTCTGCTTGGCTGAAGGCAGTGACCTTGAAAGAAACAACAAAGGAAAACTCAGCTACCCCAGTCTCTCTTGTAACAAGTGAATGGTGCCTGACATGTTCCGGGTTTCCAAACCCAAAGGCTCAACTGTCATGTGCCTTTTTCCTCTGGGATTTTCTTAGACTTGGGGTACCTGCAACTCAGGGCAAGTGGTCTCTGAATGGAAGAAGGTGCCTGGAGGGAAGCGCCTGAACCCTCTCCCCTCTGGTCCTTTTCCTCTGCAATATCACCCCCAGACTGCTTTTTCCCCAGGTGATAAGGGGCCCCTATAGTTTCCCTTTCTCTTTCTTGCTATGGGTAGAAAAAAAGCTTCTGAGGCAGCTGCACATCAGCAGCCTCGCAGCAACCCCTGACACTGGTGTCAGCCCTCTCACAACCTGCCCAGGGTTTCAGAAATAAAACAAGGCAGAGATGAAAGGGCAAAGAATTCTTCATCTCAGGTTGCCTGAGTTGTAAGGGGCAACATCATGCGTGGAAAATGCTGACACTTGAAAAGGAGGTGCCTACACCTGCTCAAAATGTCTGGCTGGAGCTGCGGAGGCCAGAGGAAAAGCTGAAGGTTCCCAACTCACCTCTTGTGGATGGGCGAGATTGATGGCCTGGGGCGGCAGCAGAGCCCCGAGGGCGACATTCATCAGGTCGCCACTCAAGAGGATGTTCATGGGAGATCCATTCAGCGGTGCCTGGGGAAGCGGCCTTGAGCCGGGAGAGATCTGCAAGGTCTGTCCTCCAGGAAGGCTGATAGCACCCTGGAAAGAGAGGAAGGTTGCACAGAACCACAAGACTGCCCCACCTCGCCCAGGCTGTCTCGCTCAGCATTTCTCAAACTGTGGGTCGGGACCCACTAGGTGGGTCACAAGCCAGTTTCAGGTAGGTCCCCACTCGTTTTAATGTGTATTTTATTTTTAATAGATTAGACTTTTTAATAGATTAGATGCTACCATGATATGTGATTGCTTTTACTGTACTTTTAGATCTGTACTTTTAACAGGCTACTATGGGTAAGCTTTTGACAATGAGAGTCAATGGGGTTTGCTCCCGGGTAAGTGTGGATAGGATTGCAGCCTTGGGGATGTTTGGGGTATTATTATTATTTTAAACAGATCAGCAACTGCTTGGGAGGGTTAGGAAGGTTCTTTATTTTAAATAAAATTTTTAAACTTATACATATTGTAAACTTATAATTGACTTAATTGACTTGAGTTGTTTTTGTCATATGGGGGTTTTAAAAATTTTCCTGCTTGATGATGTCACTTCCAGCCACTTAATGGCATCATTAACATGAGTCCTGACACACTGACATTCTAAAAAGTGGGTCTCAGTGCTAAAAGGTTTGTCTAGTCTAGTCTAGATGATTTCCCCGGGACCCCTTTTTAATTACTGTGTGTTGATTTCTCCATATGGCTTTTATGCTTTCATCCTTGCTGCATTCAATGTTTTTATCTGCTCTGTGTATCATTGTTAATTATTCTTATTTTTAATTATTTTTATTGTATTTTTATTGCTGTTACTTTGTTTTATTATATTAATTGTACATCTCTTTGAACATTGGAAAAGTGGTTTATAACTCTTTTAAATAAAATAAAATCTATGGCTCAGTGGCAGCTTTCCAAGATCTCAGGCAGAGAAGGTTCTTTTCCACGCCCTGCTGCCTGACCTGGGTTCTTTCACTTGGAACTCGTGTGCACCCCTGAGCCCTCAGCACGTCCTCCTTCCTCTTGAGCCAGACCACTGGCCCACCCTGTCCAGTACTGCCTGCTTGGAGACTGTTTCATGCAGAGAAAAAGCCTTTCCCAGCACCTGCTGCCTGAGTTCTGCAAGTGGAGCTGCAAGGGAGTGAAACTGGGAATTCCAGCATGCAGAGCAGGGGCTGGCTACCAGGACAGGCTGCAATGGTTCCCATGATGAATCTGAGCCCAATTCAATCAGCTCTAAGTGGTCTGTAATTGTTATCATTGGGAAAACTGCGCAAAGCCTGCCAGAGATCAGTGGCTGGATTTGTCCTGTTGAATAAAGGGTCCTTCTCAAGTAACGGGGTTATTCGCAGATATTTTTTGTGATGTGTGTGCTGTTCCAAGTAAGGCGACTCTCTGTAAGAACATAAGAAGAGCCCCACTGGATCAGGCCATAGGCCCATCTAGTCCAGCTTCCTGTATCTCACAGCGGCCCACCAAATGCCCCAGGGAGCACACCAGATAACAAGAGACCTGCATCCTGGTGCCCTCCCTGGCATCTGGCATTCTGACATAGCCCATTTCTAAAATCAGGAGGCTGCACATACACATCATGGCTTGTAACCCGTAAGCCTTCCTTCTCCTGGCTGGCACCTTTGTCCTCTCTTCCCTTCTGCACCCTTCTTCTCCATTTCCACCCTTGAAGAGCTGGTCTGAGTTCTGCCACCTTCCCCTGAGCCCTCCACCCCCTGACTATCCCTTCTTTCATCTCCTTGTTCATCCGACTCTGCTCATTTCTCTCATTTCCCCACTTGCCTTCTCCAGTCTTTTTGGCCTCCTTTCCCCCTCTTTTGGCCTTGCCTTCCCCTCTTTTCTAAACCTCCCGCTTGCCACAGCCCAGTAAGCTGCATGTTCAAACAAGGGAGAGAAGGGAGCAGGAAGGGAGTGAGTGTGCTAACCACTAAATGCTACTGCCCTGGGTCAGCGTGTGGTCACTGATAGCCCCTCTCTTGACTGTGAGAGGGCTGTTGCCTCATAGAGGGCATACCAACCATTCTCACCACCAGATGTACCTGATACTCAAGCTCCACGGCACCATTCTGAACAACATAGGAGATGGGAGTAAGCTTGATGGTCTTTCCGTGCACATCTGATGAGAGGGAGCCTAAGAGAAAATGGAGAGGCAATGAGACCGTCAATCAAAGAGGGACATGCAAGGGGCACCATCCTTTGGGAAGTCCTCCTGTGCGCATCTGGTTGGCATGCATGGGAGCTGTGTAAGACCACGAGGAGTTTGTGTACTTAAGAACATAAGAACAGCCCCACTGGATCAGGCCATAGGCCCATCTAGTCCAGCTTCCTGTATCTCACAGCGGCCCACCAAATGCCCCAGGGAGCACACCAGATAACAAGAGACCTCATCCTGGTGCCCTCCCTTGCATCTGGCATTCTGACATAACCCATTTCTAAAATCAGGAGGTTGCGCATACACATCATGGCTTGTACCCCATAATGGATTTTTCCTCCAGAAACTTGTCCAATCCCCTTTTAAAGGCATCTAGGCTAGACGCCAGCACCACATCCTATTGCAAGGAGTTCCACAGGTTGGTACTTGCTTGTTTTCTTTCTCATAAATAGCAGCCTGGGATGGAAAACGAAGACCAGACTTAGACAATGGCATGGAGGAGAGGATGCCTAACCTTTTGTCCCATCATGGGCTTGGACGATGATAGTCAGATTTCCAAGGGCACCATGGCAGGCCAGAGGAATCAAAGGCACATCCATTGTGGAAAGAGGCCTGAAGCAATCTTCATATAGGCTCAGGCAGGCAGACTTGCTGGTAAGCAGTGTCTTTTTTGGTCATCCTTTGAGTGGAGCAGTGCAGCCAAGTGCATCCTCTGCCCTTAGAGCTGGCCCAGTGGCACAGGGAGCAAGACCAGGCCCAAGTCCCCAGCCCACGCTCCTGAGTGCCTTTGCTTGAGGTATGGTGAAGAACGTTCTATCCGTAGCCTCTGGGATTTGGGGAAAGGGGGCACGTGAGACAAACTGACCCATCAGGCATGTAAGGAGAAACTCACCTTGAAGCAATTGCAGCACGTTTTGTATTGCGCTGTTTACAAGAGGGCAGAGCTGCAAAGCAAATCACAAACCTGATTAACTGAAACTCTTAAAAAAACAACTAAACAAGTGACAGTAGCATGATATGTTTATTATCATGCTCAATACATGCTAAGTCTCAGACCAGTATATCTACCTCCAGTTTTGTCTGCTTTAGAGAATGATACACTTATGACAGTCTTATGTGGTGGTTGGTGCTTTGACAGCATTGTGAAAGGCCTTCTGGAAGTGTGGGGAGCCATGTGCTTCCAGACTCTCCCGGCAGATGACTGGAAGGATCCATGACAGAAGTCAGTGGAGTGGGTGGGACAGGGTGAGAAGGGTGGGAGGAACAGGAAAGAATGGGGGAGGACTGGGGGCATGTCAGAGACAGGAGAGGATGGCATCCAGCATGGGCAACTTGCGCTGAATGCTATCCCCTCCAGAGCAAGGCGGCACACTCCCTTTGTCTCCTCAGGCACAGGTTCGAGGAAATGCACTGGTGTTTGAGAGGCTTACAGGAGGATGGGGGGGAAAGTTCTCTTTTCCCTCCCAAGCCTCCCAGCTGCCCTGCCCACCATAGCATGCTTGATGCAGCTGCATGCTATGGTGAGGGAAAGGATGGAATTGGGCTCTTAGTTGTCTAGCAGGGGAATTCCAGGTCATGAGAAAATGACCTTTTGACCATCTAATGATGGAGTTAGACCACCTATTGTCACCGCCCCACTGGGGGCACAATCATGCCCTCTTCTACCTGGGAATCACTCCCCAATTGACCTTTATTGACTTTGTACTTCATACAAAATCAATACACAGCTTTGTCCATATCATAACTTCCTCTGTTTGTATTACATCTGTCTTACAAAGGATCTGTGTGTTCTGATGCCAGTTACAACAGTGGCGTAGCTAGAGGGGGTGCAAAGTACTAAGTTTTGCAGGGAGCCTCACCGCAGCGTGCAAGGGGTCCCTCCCCCTCCTCTTTGGAGCCATTCTAAGTAGGGAGAGCAAAATGGAGATGTGTGCCTGGCTCCGCAGGAGAGGGGGAGGGACCCCTTGCTCCTCCCTCACAGGCTGCAGTGAGGCTCCCTGCAAAACTTAATGCTTTGCACCCTCTCTAGCTATGTTACTGGTGACGGGTCTGAATAACTACTGACTTTAATGCTTTCTTTAAAGAGCAAGCAGCTCTTGCTAGGGATCAACCGTAGAGTTCACACAGCTATCACCATCCTGCCCTGCTTGGGAGGGACCCACAGACATCAGTGGGGCCATTACTAGCTGTCGGAATGCAGTGCCGGATGAACCATCCTTCTGACCAAGCAGGGAAACTCTCGTGCCCTACAAAAAACGCTAGAAGTAAGCATTACTTCTTTCTGCAGGAGGTGGGGAATCGTCTTCTCTAAGATGTCGGTCACTCTTCGCACAATTTGATTCACAGCTATGAACAGAGGTCGCTTGCTGAAATAAAATGCAAATATGGTCGTCAGATTCACAAGTACAAGGATACCCAACTTCAAAGTCCCACAGTACTTGACTTTAGGATTTCAGTGCCTGGATTTCAGTTTTTGAAATGCCAATTTCAGCAACAAATTCAGCTGATGTTCGTCCACCTGACTAACCTGACCGTCTCTTGCTTCTTGACTCCCCTGACTGTAACTTTTTCTTCTCCAAACACTTCCTCCTCTCCTAGAGATGTACCATATTACCCAGATGTAAAGTGCCTCAAGCCCTATGGGGGATATACCACATACTTTTTTGGCATATTTGCATGCTATCTCAGTGGCCTTGGCCTTGGGGCAGAGTCTACCTAAGTAAACAAATTGAGAACATTTTTATATATTTATATACTGCATAAATATTATCAATCATCATCATCTGAGGAAGAAAAAAAGATCTAGAAAGATCTGATAAAGAGGCACTAAGTAGAAACAAGGAAAACCAAAGACATCAAAGCAACAAATGGTGGCAATTTCAAAGAAAATCACAAGACACAAATCTTCAATCATACAGTCTAGAGCTGTTCCAGACAAGCCAAAAGTGTTTCTACCAAAATATCAGTGGAGAAGTTGTCAGGAACATTGAAAACTTAAAAAAGGAAGAAATTGTTCAGTTCTGGACTAATCTGTGGGACAATCAAAAGGATTACAACAAGAAAGCAGTCTAGACAAAGGATGTAGAGGTGGAATTAAACGGAAGAATGTGATAATAACAAAAGAATTAAAATAATCTGTTCCAGGATCATTCCAGGCTGATCTGTTTGTCGTTTCCGGGATGTCCCTTTTCCCCTTTTGAGTTTGTAATAGAACTGGGTCAACCATTTCAACTGTGTGCTATAACTAACCCTCACTTACTTATTGAGGAGTGTGATTCTGAGGTGTCCGGGGTTATTGTGGCAATTTCCAACGACCAGCTGCAAAGAATTATCCGTTGGGTTTCTGAGCAACTGGACGCCCACTTGGACATCCAGGAACAATTTCAAATGAAGAAGACTCCCCAAATGGAGTGGGCTAAGAAGTAGGAAACAGACAAAATAAACGAACGTTAATGAGTATGTCCGTGTTGTTCAGGTAAGACAAAGCACAGAGTTTCTCTTGGAGGAGGAGAATTCTCTTTGTAGAGACCCTCCTCTCCCCCCGTTCTTCCACTTTGTTTTAAACTCACGATCATCAAGGCACCTCTGACCAACAGCTATTAATGCACGTCCTTTTATGCCCCCAAAGCTGGGCTTCAGGAACCTAAACTTATTCTCCAAGCCTGAGCTTGGAGTCATTTCATGGCATCCCTAATTCCTGCTGTTTTGTGATATTATACATTGTGTTAATGCAGCTTCTCAATGCAATTTCTGCATCACCAACCTGACTAGACCTTCAGTTCATTGGCATAGCTAGTGGGGGTGCAAAGCACTGAGTTTTGCAGTCAGCCTCACTGCAGTGTGCAAGCAGCCCCTCCGCCTCCCCTGCGGAGCCAGGTATTTACCTCCATTTTGTTTCCCCCACCCAGGATGGCTCCAAAGGGAATGGGGAGGCTGCGGTGAGGCTCCTTGCGAAACATAGTGCTTTGCACCCCCTCTAGTCACACCACTGCCTGTGTTAACTGGCCCTGGGTCAATTTTGTGACACCTCCCCTCCCAATGGCTGGTTGTGGCTCTCCCTGATTTTTTTAGACCTCACTGAGCCACAAGTGTGCGCACACACAGACCCATTTCAAGTTGACCCTCCAGCTCTACCACTGGACGAAGCCACTCCCATCAGTGCAAGAGTGTTTTATTCCTGCCTGCCACACTTAAAAGAAGAGATGAAATCCACTCACAGATTTATTTCCAACTCCAGGTCTGCTGGGATTGTCACAAGCAGGTGATTTGCCATCTCGTCAAAGTGGATGTCAAGCTTCAGAAGTGCCACGTTTCTGATTCTCAAACTGCTCAGAAAGGAACAAAAATGCTAAGAGACCAGACTTACAGGACAACACTGATTCTCCCAAAATCTCCTCCTGACATTTCACATCTTGTCCCCCAGCTCCACAACTTCTCATAAAGTCTCCTATGTTTCTCAAGACATGATTTTCTGAAATGAGTTGCCACTGCTAACTGGGAATCCCAAACCCATGAGCACCAGATGTGTTGGGGGTTGGTCTACTCACTCATCAGAACAAGAAAAACACTCTGCAGATGTTCAATGGTGTTCTCTTCTTTAGCATCGTGCCACATGTCCCAGTCAGCCCAGACCAGCCCATGCACTAAAAACAATTTCTCAGATATAGCCTGAGGTTCTCCTCAGTTTTAATCAAACCCAGAGGGAGAGCCGCAGTCACAGAGAGGGAGGTGATATGTTGGGGACACAGGTAAGAACTTGGTCTCCCACACTGCTCAAAGGTGTCATAAAACGGGGCCTTTTGCTTCCTCTAGTAGGACCTTCAGTGAGAGAGAAGTGGAGCAGCAGCACAGGAATCTGCAATACCAGCATCCCAATAGATCACAGCACAGTAAGGGAAACTGAGAAGAGACACAAGGGGTCTCAAATGGGATGCAACCAGGCTGTGGGGTTTGGACAGAAGGGGCAGTGTTTGTTTCCAAAGAAGACATCCCATTGGGCAGCTCACTCCAAAGCCCGACCATCACACATCACCTAGTGATGCTCACCTCAAGATGTTGCCAAGTAAGTTGTTTACCACTCCTGAAATGAGCGGAAGGAGGCCACCGTTGTTTTGCTGGTTTTTCAAGGTGTCATAGAGGGGCAGGTTTTGGAGCTGACCCCGAATGTTCTGTTTCTCCAGCCGTGCTGCAATTACTGAAAGCAAGAACCAGAGGTCAAGTTAGAGAAGCTGCTGGGTGCATTTGTCGCATCTGAGGAACTGCTTTTCTGACTGGTGGGGGTGGCAGCAATGCAAATGCTCCAGAGAAGAACTTGTGAGGCTCAGTGACAAGGAGAGCAAAGCCTCCTGAATGGCAAGTGACCTGTCTCCCTGTCTCACAAGGTACTACGGGCCAGGAACACTAGGAAAGTCCAGGGCAAGGTGATCCAGCCTGCTTTTGACAGTGGCCAGCCTGGTGCCTCTGGGAAGCCCACAATGGGTCTTGAAGTCCGCAGTCCAGCCCCCCTGCTCTTAGGATCTCCCCAAAAAAAGATGTTCAATAGACCACCACCCATAATCACAGATGTTTCATTTATCTGTCATTTATAAGCCACTGATAGACCCACTTTCTTGCGGTCACAGGATACCCAGATGGCTGTCAGAATGGACTGCAAAGTCACATGTGGATCTGAAGTCTGCTGGGCTAAGAATTTAATCTGTGCAGAGCCCAAGTGTCATTTGGGGGGGGGGGCACAGGCAATCTTGGAACACAGCCACCCCCTACATACATACAGCAATTCCATTCATTCTTAATATTCTTACATTTCTGGCTGCCCAGGATCTATATATCCACAAACATTGTTCTGCGGATAGTGTGCGTGAGAGAACATCCAGGCACTTCCACACCCATAGTTTGGGCCTGTCAATCTTACCTGCAGCTCCCACTGGCCCTGTACACAACGCACCTGATGTCCCTCTCACCCACCCCCCCATCAGCTCCTGCCTGTTCCCAAGGACCTCTGGGGCTGAGGGAGCTAACATGCTGCACAGAGTGGGAAGCACAAATCTCATTGCCTCTCAAATGACAAGTCCCAGGTTAAGGGCTGCACAAGCATTTCTCGGTCTTCTAGAGACGGCCTGCTGGGCAGCCATTCCTTCCACTCGCACACTGCTCCTGAGCGGCTCTGGCAAATCCCACAACCAAGATCTGAGCATCAGGAACATGAACCCAGGGAAGAAAGTTCCTATTGATACCAGCAGGCATCATCTTCAGTGCAGCCTTGATATTTTTCCACTTCGTCAAGGAGCTGCAGCCTGGGATTCATCCTGCCAAATTTCCGGCAGATATATATATATATATATATATATATATATATATATATATATATATATATATATAATTATATAATTATTATTATTATTAATTATTAACAGTATTTATATACCGCTTTTCAACTCAAAGTTCACAAAGCGGTTTACAGAGAAAAATCAAATAACTAAATGGCTCCCTGTCCCAAAAGGGCTCACAATCTAAAAAGATGCCAAGGAATACCAGCAGACAGCCACCAGAACAGACAGTGCTGGGGTGAGGTGGGCCAGTTACTCTCCCCCTGCTAAAAAAAGGAGCACCCACTTGAAAAAAGTGCCTCTTACCCAATTTAAAATATAATAAAAATAGAATATTTTTATATTAGAATAGAATAGAAAAATGCAGAATATTGTAAAAATTAAAGAAATACTACTACTTAAGAACATAAGAACAGCCCCACTGGATCAGGCCATAGGCCCATCTAGTCCAGCTTCCTGTATCTCACAGTGGCCCACCAAATGCCCCAGGGAGCACATAGGACAGCAAGAGACCTGCATCCTGGTACCTCCCTTGCATCTGGCATTCTGACATAGCCCATTTCTAAAATCAGGAGGTTGCCCATGCACATCATGGCTTGCAACCCATAATGGATTTTTCCTCCAGAAACTTGTCCAATCCCCTTTTAAAGGCGTCCAGGCCAGATGCTGTCACCACATCCTGTGGCAAGGAGTCCCACAGACCAACCACACGCTGAGTAAACAAATATTTTCTTTTGTCTGTCCTAACCCTCCCAACACTCAATTACTTATTCCCTGCCATGTGAAATACTAATTTCAATAAATATGTTAGGTTCCTATACTTCAACAAGCTGTTGTGTATCTTTTCAACCCCTGATTTTCCAAATGGGACAGGTCAGAGATCCAATGGAAAAGGAAAGAAGAACATTCCACCCACTTGGGGTTATCACTGAATTCTCAGTTGTGTGCATGGTTGAAGGCGGCAACACAAACAAGAAGGCAGGCCCCTCTGCTTACAGTATGACTGGGAGTGGGGAAATGGAGGCCGTGGCAAAGGTGAGGAAAGCCAGGTTACCCCTAGCAAAGCCACAGGGATGGTACTGCTTCAGACTGGAAAGCAGAAACTTGATTGCCATTTCCAAAAGGTGAAGTGCATCTGGAGTGACGCAGAGCAGGATAGTAGATGGTGGCTAGGAAGGAGGTTGAGACAAGCATGCCTCCCATGACTCCCTGAGGCCTCCCCCACCAGTAATGCCAACACAACTTACAGTACTGGAGCTGTTCTGAGCTGATGGTGGCAACGGCTTGAGGGCTGGCATTTCCTTGGGCATTCTGGGCCAACAGGCCACAGAGGATCACAAGGACCAGAGGTGGCAGCATCTTTTGGTCCTGAACCTGTTGTGAAACATCCTTGGTCAGCTTTGCTGCAAAGGTGAGTGAATTAGAGAAGTGGAGACAGCAACCACACAGTACAAAATGTGCTCCATTGACAAAGACATCCTCCATTCTTCCAGCTAGTAACAAACCTTGGGTCCTGCTGAGCTGGGGTAGACCTACAGGCTGGACTGGGAGGGCTTCAGAGTTTTGCTTGCCACATGCAGATTGATTTCCTTTCGGGGAAAAGTCATCTGCCAATTTCTACCCTGCTTTTCTGCCCCTGTAGGCCCCCCCCCCCCAGTTATATACATCCATTAAAAATAAATACAGCAATAGCATCATCCAAAATATCACAATAAACACAAGAATCAGGTGCTTTACTTCTTCTCTAATCAGGAACATACAAGGTGAGTTATAGGCAGAATAAAATCTGATACAACAAAAAACGCACTGTCAATAGTTTCACTTGATATAAGGGTTGCAGGCAGGATGAGAAGAAAGCAGCAGGTAAGCAAAGGCAGTAACCAGACAAACACCATCACAAATTTTTCAGAGCTGAAAATAAATACATTCACATTCATACATTGCAACGAAGTTAACACATGAAGGCAATGGTGTCCTACTATCACTACCACCAGGAATGTTTGGAAATGGTGCTCTAGTACAGCAGCATAGCTAGAGGGGGTGCAAAACACCGCTTGGAATTGCTCCCCAGGGGAGGGGGAGGAGCCCCTCGCATGCTGCGGTGAAGCTCCATGCAAAACCTATTGCTTTGGACCCCCTCTAGCTACACCACCGCTCTAGTTCTATGCATAAATAAGTTCAGTTTATGGCACCTGCTAACCCTAAGGGCCACTTTTACCCATACTGCCCCAGGTTGCCCATGTGCCTTGGAGCAGTCTGGGTACTCAACATGGCCCCTGCTATGAGCTTTGCTGCGCATGGCAGCTCCTACTGTTGCCAACTCAAGTTGTGACAAAGCACAAATCAAAATAAGATTTTTTTACGTTTACTTAAAAAAAAAAATCACATGGAAACAAGTTGGTAATGAAGGAGACTTTGAAGACAAACCCCATTCCTACACTTTGGTGCTGGAGCACCAGCGGGAGGCTAAACTTTTCCACGGTTGTTTCAGAAAGCATGGAGGACCAACCAAATGAGCCCCATTAGGTTCAGTTCAAAATAAACAACCACCCTTAGTGATTATGCAGAGTCTAAGAAAACACTTTGGCTCTGAAACAATTGGAGGGAGATGGATGCAACCATCTCCACACACCTGAACCTTCCTTACCTAGGTTGTATGGTCGCAGTCAATCTGTGTTCCCTTTTCTTCCACCTGTCTTGCAAAAACTGGGTCGCACTTATATACCCCTCTAAAGAGGAACAGAGGGCCCCACTCCCAATATAATTGCTTCCAACATTAATGGCCAAATATTTGTACATATAAATATAAACAAATATGGATCAGCACTATGAGCAAGTGTCAAGTTCCAGAGCAGAAACCAAACCACGTATTGACTCAGGATTCTTCTCTCAGTGTGGTGCTTCTGGTTGAGGTTTACAGTAGATGAAGTCTACCATGAACTGGGGATTAGGCACAATTCTCTGGCACAAGATCATGTGAGCTTGGAAAATGTGGCATCTTGGCCGCAATACAGCATGAAGTTGAGAACAAAATGGCTAATATTATAATGCCATTGTACAAATCTATGGTAAGGCCACACCTGGAGTATTGTGTCCAGTTCTGGTCGCCACATCTCAAAAAGGGCATAGTGGAAATGGAAAAGGTGCAGAAGAGAGCGACTAAGATGATGACTGGGCTGGGGTACCTTCCTTATGAGGAAAGGCTACGGCGTTTGGGCCTCTTCAGCCTAGAAAAGAGGCACCTGAGGGGGGACATGATTGAGACATACAAAATTATGCAGGGAATGGACAGAGTGGATAGGGAAATGCTCTTTACACTCTCACATAACACCAGAACCAGGGGACATCCACCAAAATTGAGTGTTGGGAGAGTTAGAACAGACAAAAGAAAATATGTCTTTACTCAGCATGTGGTTGGTCTGTGGAACTCCTTGCCACAGGATGTGGTGATGGCGTCTGGCCTGGATGCCTTTAAAAGGGGATTGGACAAGTTTCTGGAGGAAAAATCCATTACAAGCCATGATGTGTTTGCGCAAGCCATGATGTGTATGCGCAACCTCCTGATTTTAGAAATGGGTTATGTCAGATGCAAGGGAGGGCACCAGAATGAGGTCTCTTGTTATCTGGTGTGCTCCCTGGGGCATTTGGTGGGCCGCTGTGAGATACAGGAAGCTGGACTAGATGGGCCTCTGGCCTGATCCAGTGGGGCTGTTCTTATGTTCTTAATCAGTTCTAGAAAGAGCAGCCGAGAGGGGCACCTGAAAGGGCTCGAGCCCATTCCAATTTTAGGCTATGACTCCATCATCCCTGCCTCTTAGTTGTGTTTGTTTCATGTTTCTTGGTCGGCCAAAGGCCCTGATGAATTAAAATGGCTCTGTCAGACAGTGGCATAGCTAGAGGGGGTACAAAGCACTAAGTTTTGCAGGGAGCCTCACCACAGTGTGCAAGGAGCCCCTCCCATTTGGAGCCATTCCAGGCAGTGGAAGCAAAACAGAGGTGTATGCCTGGCTCCAAAGGGGCCCCTTGCACACTGCAGTGCAGCTCCCTGCAAAATCTAGTGCTTTGTACCCCCTCCAGCTATGCCACTGCTCTCAGGTTTTCCCAGAGAACAGAAGGGGACTCTTTTGGGTTCTGTTTTGTATTGCGATTCAATATTTAGCCCCAGAATAAAATTGATCTGGATGAACTACTGGAGCACCAAGACATTTCATGAATTCACCTGGGGGCAAACTTCCGTTCAAGGCTCTCTTTACATTTGTAAATGTTGCAGTTGAAACTCCCAAAACCAAACCCAAATCCCAAGGCAGTGCATGAGTCCCATTTGCAGAGCCATGTGTGCTCTGTTTGTGAATCTGGGTGGACTTGTCTTGTCTGCCCAGGCTGAGGAGGCCCAAGCAGAACAGATTGTCTGGCTCAACCTTCTGTGATTCAAATATGTGTAGGAGTGACATGGATCCAGCAACTCCCCCCCCCCTTGCTATAACCAATGTTGACTTTGTAGTCACTGTGTGGAAAAACAAATTCAGTGAAGGCTTATGGGGAGCAGGCAGGTTCTGAAGATAAATCTGAGTGAACTGTGGCTCCTGTGAACATAGAAGCCTGCCTTACACGGGTGGCCCAGTTCTAGTGGGATGCATGTTCCTCTGGCACCAACTGCCATAAAGCAGTCAGCGCCAGCCATAAAAGGTGCTCTTGCAGTGCGCAAACTCACGTGCTGCTGGAGTACCAGCAGGAAGGCTGGAGCCTTTTCACCTCCTCTAGAGCAGCCAGAAGAAACTGCTAATGGAGCTTAGGTTGCAGGGGAGGCAGGATGGGGTGGGGGGAGGGTGAACCAGGGGCAGGGGAAGGCAAAATGAGGCCGCAATGGGGGCAGGGAGAGGGCAGAACATGGCAGCAACAGGGGTGGGGATGAGCAGATTGGGTCTGGGAAGGGGGTTCGGATTTGGTGGCCTCTACTGCTGCCAAATGCTAACCCCCTCTTCGCAGACCTGAACCTGCAACATGTGCCCATGCACACCTGTGCCAGCAATTTCACAAGTGCAGGTCTGAGTATACCTCCCCTGCCATGGAGGTTTATCCCCAGGTAAGGGAACAAAGACCCTTGCAAGGGTCTGAATGATGCCGCAGTGGCCATTTTTTAAAATTCACACTTAATTCACATTTTGGTGCAAAGTATGTGCTTTGGCTGCTTGCATTGGAGGGGGGAGAATAGGAATGGGTTGTGAGTCAGACAAGGCCACTGGTGCAGTCTCCTATGAGAGCAGCTCTTGGGCAAAAAGCCTTTGGGGCTCTGGGAGCTTGACTCAACCTCTTGATCCCTCGAGCTCAGTGTGGTCTTCTCTGGTTGGCTACAGCTTTCCCTTCACTTTCTCAGCCAACCCTTCCTGGAGTTGCTGCTGGGGTTCAAACCCTTCCCCTTCCACACACAGAGCATGCACTTTCCCACTGGGCTGGGTCCCTTCTCCTCCTTTCCTCCTGGAGACCCTTGGCAGATGATGATGATGATGATGATGATGATGATGATGATATGGAGTAGATGGCACCTCACAAAGGTACTCTGGGCAACATAGACAGGTCCTCCATCCCAAGGGCAAAACAGGTCATTTATGTAACTGTTTCTTTTCTGACGTAAAAGGTCGAGTGGCACTCAAATGCAAACTTTCATCTCCTGCTGTCAGAGCCATCACTGACATTTCCTCCAAAGGACACGATGGCAGAGTATCTCTTACCTCCCAGCTCAGAATGATCCTTTGTTAAACACTCTGCTTTTTTCCTGTGTCAACATCCAGAGGAGGTAAGTAAGTGGTGTGAGGGTTGCTCACTGGGTGCGGCCTTCCTTTGAGTGCTCTGGCCACTGTATAACCTTTTGTTTTTGCTAGTTGACCGAAACTAATTGCAAAGACCAGGAATGTTCTCAGATACTGATAAAAAATGTCAACAGGCAAGGACAATAAAGGCCATCCAAGGCGGCTGCATTGCGCAATTCCAGGGGAGCAGCCCCAGGTCCAGAGCACTCTGGGACGCACCTCCGTACTCTCCATTCACCTTGCCTTGTTCGGGACACTGCTATCAAATGCAGTTTAGCAGGTTCCACTAGGAGCAGGGCCTTCTCACTGGTGGCACCAACTCTGTGGAATGCCCTCCCCGCAGAGAACCCCCAGGCCTCAGGACTGCACACTTTGTAAGTTCGAGACTAAAATGTGACTTTTGGGAAAGCATTTGGCCTGAATTGATTCTGCTTCCATAGGATGGCTTCTGTGGTGTGGCTGGCCGGTGCTGCTGATTACTGTTTCAATGCTCTTTATTTGTTAACCACTTTGAGTTATTTTTTGATCACATAAAGCAGGAGATACCATTTTAGGCAAATAGTTAACCAATCGACCCTCAACCCCTGTGTAGCCCGTTGTACCCCAGCATGTTTAATGCCATTTCAGGGGACATTTTTGAAGGACTCCGGTGGGAAGGCACTGCCTCGCCTGCCTCCCCAGCCACTGCAAGTCCCTGCTCTCTCAACAATACTCAGTGAATCAGTGATGGTGGCCAGTGGCACATGCATGCAGGTCATCACCTGATGTGCCAGTCATTCGATTTTCAAGCACAGATGTGTGAACCAACCCCAAGTGCTGGCTGCTTGTACTACTGGGCCAGCTCTTCCATACTTTGTTTAATGATTGGGAAGTTGTGATAGGAGGGACTGGATGTTCCAAACTGCCATTTTCTAGAGAAGGGTTCAAAAAAAGCAAGCAAACACAAGGCAGGCCACCCCAGGACTAGAAAAGCATCTTTGCATTTTATTTTGTCAGGGAAGGGGGATGGGCCTTGGCTCTCAACAGCAGAGTCCCAGTTTGCAGGCCAAGGTCCTCTGGTTCTGGCCTTGGCAGCTGCTCCAGGAAGGGGCATGAATGGAGATGGCAGTGACACTAAACTAAATCCTGGACCCCACTGAATGGCACACTCTTGGTCACATGAGACCTCCTAGTGCTGATCGGTCCCAGCCAGTGCATCCCAGTCCAGCAACCCCAGGACGTGCATCTCCAGCACTCTCAAACAGCAGGAGGGAGGGTTGCCCTGCACTAGTGGCTGAGGCCACTAGCTCTCCTCAAGGGCAAGAATCCTGACCATAAATCTTCTCCAGCTCAGGGCCTTCTCCAGTATACCAGGAAGAGTGAGACAATGAAGTTCATTACATCACAGCAAATTTGTTGCCTGGAAGCTATGCCTGCAACAACCTCCCTAGTTAAGAACATAAGAACAGCCCCACTGGATCAGGCCTGGGGCCCATCTAGTCCAGCTTCCTGTATCTCACAGCGGCCCACCAAATGCCCCAGGGAGCACACCTGATAACAAGAGATCTCATCCTGGTGCCCTCCCTTGCATCTGACATAGCCCAATTCTAAAATCAGGAGGTTGCACATACACATCATGGCTTGTACCCTGTAATGGATTTTTCCTCCAGAAACTTGTCCAATCCCCTTTTAAAGGCGTCCAGGCTAGACACCATCACAACATCCTGTGGCAAGGAGTTCCACAGACCAACCAAACGCTGAGTAAAGAAATATTTTGTCTGTTCTAACTCTCCCAACTCTCAATTTTAGTGGATGTCCCCTGGTTCTGGGGTTGTTGCTCAACCAGTTGTTGCTGGTGGAGCTACCTGTACTCTGGAGAGCTCTGCTCCTGTTCAGCCCTGGGCCCTCAGCCTGCAGGCCAGCTGGATAGCTCCTCCACATTGCTCAGAAGCAGGACAGGGCCTTACAGCACTGCTGGTGGGCACTGAAGGTGCAGAGGTGGCAAAAGTGCCTGAGGCAGCACAGTCGGTGTACCAATTGGGTAACAGCACCCACTGATGGTGTGGCCATATCTGAAGCATCAATGACCACTCAACCCCACACACCTTTGCAGAACTGGCCCCTGCCTCTTCCAACCTTGTGTGAAGGGTGTGAGGCCAGCGCCTTCTTCAGTATGCAATAACTTATGTTCCATTCCTGCCTTTGGAACTTCTCCTTTCCTGCCTCGACAGGAGTCTGTCAGTCAATGCGTGCTTCAGTTCCCAATGGACCTCATTATAGTGTAAGCTTGAGCTGAGAGGGGGGGGAGGCTTGTGCAAGGTATGTTCAATAGTCGTGAATGTGCTTGTCAATTTTGGGGGGCATCACATCCAACAGAGAGCAGGAGTGTTCAACCAGGATGTTGATTTAGCATGAAGGCAGCGTATCAGCTAGTAGCATGGGACTAGCCGTGTGACGTCCAATCTCATGCTTCATCTGCAACACAAGATCAAACTACACAACATGTAGCATGTACTTTTGTTATTTGATTTCCAGGCTGTCTTCTCAAAGCAGCGTACAGAGGACTGAAACACAGCAAAGTCACAGTGAAGGGGTGTGGGTCTTTTTGACCACCATGGTTCTAGATTTCTGCTCTTCAAGGTCGGCTCATCTTTTGCGTTTCTGGGTTGGCCGTAATATTATGATACTGAGAGGCAAAGGAGAAGCGGATGAGCCTGTCTCTGAAAGCAGCAGCTCACCGGGCTGTGGAACCGACTCTTCTCATGTCATGCTATGCCATGCGCCCTACTTCATCCTCTGCAGCCTCTTCCAACTTTGTATGGTGGTAGGAGAAAGCTGGTTAATCTCTCTCTCTCGGTGTGTGTGTGTGTGTGTGTGTGTGTGTGTGTGTGTGTGTGTGTGTGTCAGTGGCATAGCTGAGGGGGTGCAGGAGGTAGCAGTTGCACCAGGCATCAAACTTTTGGGGGGCAACAAGCTGAGCATGACACTAGTGACCAAAATTGTGAAAATCTTGGTATGTATGAATAATACCATCATGTTATATATCATTGGAAAGGTAATTTCATGCATAATGCAATGAAACAAACTGCAGTGGAATATCCGTTTTCTATCAAAAGTTATGGCCAATTAACAAAAGTTATGGCCAATTAAATGAAAACACAACTGTCTTGTGGAACAAAAAGTGGATTTGCCTAACTCCATACCGACCTGTGAGACTGATTGTTCTGAGTGCCAATGAGATGTTATTATGATACAGCATGGAACTAATACCGGTAACTTTTTATTTATTTCCTTAATTAAATTTGATTTTATCATGTGCAGAGAGCTACAAAATCTTCTTTGACCTCAGGTAGCAGATAGATGCCTTAGCTATGCCACTGACAGGGGAGAGGCAGCAGAGCAAGTGCACACGTCCCATTGGCACCGCTATGCCAGTGCCAGAAAGTGGGTTAGGATTTGGACCTTTGTTACATGGCATCATACTGTTCTCATGCTTACTAAATGACCCCTGATTGGCTGGGGACATCTGTGGATGGAAAAGTCAAGGGACCAATGGCACTACCGCAGCATCAGAGAGAGGGAACAATGGCTGAGAAAAGATGCAACTAAGGTGGAATGATTGGTTTGTTCTGGGTGTTTTTTTTATGGTTAACAGACAACCCATCACGATTATTTCCACTTAACAGAAGACTAGAGGGGATTTTCTCAGAACAGCAAATATTTAAAGGCATTTCATCTGCACCAAACCGTGACTTGAGCCTCCACCTTATTCTGTGCAAATAGTGCATCAGTGCAGGGACAATGGTCTTCTTAGGGTGTATGTTTCCCCCACTGCAACCATGATCTAAGTTACGTTCACAATACAGTCACATGTGGCACTTTGAAAGTGTTGTTCTCGCATCCTTTGTGAAGGTGAAAGAGGATGACTATGAGCAGTCCAAGTCCTTTGCAATTGTGCAGCCACAAAGAAATCAACTCAAGCCTGTCCTTTCCATGCGTCTTGATTTACAGCATGAAAATACAGCCAGGCAATGTCACGTGTCCGGGAGAGAAGTCACACTAACAGTCATATGTCAAAAATAAGCAGTTTGGTGCAGCAAAACTTCTTTAACATGAAGAATGTCTCACCTTAGGAAACCACCCCCCTCCACGCAACTCGACTGAGAGATCTGAAGTTTCATTCAAACTCATGCATCACCCTGCTGAACTTCACATCACACAGCCTGAGCAATCATTTCACTTAGACATTTATTTAGCCTCCGTATCTGCTCTTCATTGTCCTCAGTGATTACAGCAGATAACAATACTGACTGATCTCATTCATACTCACATCTGCCCCATTGTCTCCACTGACAGACTGGAGAACTAAGGCATGAGGAGACCTGGACAAACTGGGAACTATATTCAAATCTTCCAGGTTTGTCTGCCAGTCTGAGTCCCAAGACATAATTCAAAAAGCAAACCGAAGTAGAGCTTTTGGCCACAGTGATGCCGGGTAGAAGGATATCTCTCTGTCCTTTGCATGCTCAGGTTCTCAAGAGTCCAACAAAAGCCATCCAATTATGAGTGAATCAGCTAGAATATGTGGTATAGACCTGGTCATAACATTTCTAGGCTTTTTGACGTATGCCTAGCCTGAGATAAATACAATCAATGGAGAATGTGATCTTCTTACATTCTTAGGGCTGCTATAAAGAAGAGATAAGTTGTATTTATTAGCACCATGGAAAGCAGTGGCCAAGAAGGAACTGGGTTATGGAGTCATAGTTGTGTCAATTTATCAGTGAAGTCCCACATCACTGTGAAAAGGATGTTCACAAGCTGGATGCTGTCCAGAGGTGAATTGCAACAACAGTCAAAGGTTTGGCAAGCAGGTTGTGGACAGGAAGCCTGGAGCAGCTGCTGACAATGTTCATCCTAAATAAAAGAAGGTCCAGAGTTGGGCATCTGGGTGGTTTCCAAATACTTAAATGAAAGAAGACAAGCAGAGGGTGGCTCACAGAGGATGGGGCATAGAGGGATGAGTTTGTGTTTCAGAAGGGAGATGAAAACACATGGGGTGCATTCAGTTCTCTTCACGCTCCCACTTTAACAGTTTAACAAAATGGCAATTCATCCAAGGAGACTCAGTGAAATATGAATAGGCGACAGAAGGCTGGGTGGTCATCTGTTGGGAATGCTTTAGGTCAAGGCCATCCTGTTTCGTGACTAGGGTGCAACAAGATCAGTGCTGCCAATTAAGTGATGGAGCCCAGTCCTGACCTGACTACTGCTGCTGCAGTTTCCAGTAGCAGCTGGTGCCTATTGCACTGTTTCCTAGGAAGCTGAAAGTTGGGTGCATACTGGATACTGCTGCTGACAGCCACTGCAAGAAGAGAAAGTCCCTGCTTTGTGGTGGTGGGTCAGTGTAGTAAGCCCAACTGCCTGCAGGACCTGACACTGGTGGAACCATAATACGGTATAGAGACCAAAAGGAGAAGCAGGGATTTTAGAGGGCTTCAGCACTGGCAGGGAGAAAGCAGGACACCTCCGTGATCCTTACCCATTGGCTGCTTGCAGCGGCACCTCAGGAAGGCTTCTGGCTGGTGATGGAACCTACAACTGGAGAGAATCAAGGCCCAGTTTTATAGCCAACCATCATCACTATAAACATCCTCTTCTGCCTCTGTCCCTTTGTTTGTGAGTGGCTGAGGCATGATTTCTTGAACTGCAGCAGAATCACTGTGTCTGCAAAGGTGATCACCACTACAGCCTGATCTCTGGTCTTTGAGTATCTGGGAGGCTCTTCAGAAACACATGCACGTGGTTCATGCTTCACTCAGCCAGGAGGAAGGCATGTCACATGCTGCAGATCTCACCCGGGGCACTGAACACAGTTTCTGCCTGGGGGCTGGGAAGTTTGCAAGCTTCCTATCACTATGCAGAGCCAATGATGTGGAAACAGGCTGTGCCCAGGTTTGTGTGCCCTCCGTGCAGTCAAGCAACAAAATGCTGCACCGGAATAATCCAAATTCTGTCCCAAGAAAAATAATATTCTGTTTAAGTTCTGTATTCTGCAAAATGTCCTTCACTACCAAAGCTGTGCTGTGCTCTGACAGGCATTCCCCAGGGCGCTGTGCTCTCTGACACAGGTGGCCACTGTATGGTCACTTATGGTGTGGTTTCTAACACTGCAAGCAAGCCAAGCTAGGGAGGAAAGTGCTCAAAGTCATGGCAGGCAGAGCTGCCACAAAAGAGAGGGTCCCCTCACCCCTGCCATGCTGTGCTGTAAGAACAAGGCCTCTGCTGTATATCTAAATGAGGAGAACAATCCAGAATCTCTGTTGCCTCCATCACATCTAGTCTGGCCCTCAGCACTCTTTCAGTGCCTGAATCCATTCCTAGTGCTTCTAGTATGAAGGAAAGGAGAAGCAACTTACAGTTCAGGAGCCACTTGAGGAAGGTCCCTGGGAAAGGCTTATCCTAGAGAAAGGGAAGAAGGAGAGCAGAACTTCAGACATGGTCCAGTCCTCCTGGGACTGTGACAAGCAAGCCACGGATGCGACCTGCGCTCAGGGGTCCTGCAGGTCTTCCAAATTCATCCAGTACCTACTGACGGATAGAGTGAAACTTCTTCTGAAAACAGAGCTCTGCCTCCTGCCCACGAATCTCACTTGTCCTTAGCAAAATCAGCTGCCTTGTTCTCCTCCACAGATCCACAAACTTCAGAAGTCTGCGGCAGCCCCACCAATAGCCCCACCACCACTCACCTGGAGTGTAACGAGTGTAAGTGGACAGGTCTCCCATTCCAGAATGTTATCATGTAATCAGTGGTGTAGCTAGAACGGGTGCAAAGCACTAAGGTTTGCAGGTAGCCTCACTGGAGCGTACAAGGAGCCCCTCCCCTCCCCTTCAGAGCCAGGTGTGTGTCTCTGTTTTGTTCCTCCTGCCTGGAATGGCACCCTGAAGTGAGACTTCCTGCAAAACTTAGCACTATGCACCCCCTCTAGCTATGCCACTGCATGTAAAATCATGAAAGATAGAAGAACTCACGATTTCCTGGAGAGGCATTACGGTATTGAAGACTGGACTGGCTGCAACCCCACCAACTTTTTCATGTTATCACTTGTCTGTTCTTCTGTTTGCAAAGGAAGCTCTATTTGTGAGAGCAGGGAAGGACTGCGTTTGCTGATCTTCCCTTCCCTCAGAAGCTGCCTGCACACTCTGCAAAAGTCTGCTTGGAGAATTTCCCAGGCCTTCAGGAGCAGGTTTTTGAGTCTCAGAGTGAAAGGGAGATCAGCTACATGAGTCTCTCCCTTACTTGAACAATGGAATAAGACATAAGAAGAGCCCTGCTGGATCAGGCCAGAGGCCCAGCTAGTTCAGCTTCCTGCATCTCACAGCGGCCTGCCAGATGCCTCAGGGTGCACACAAGACAACAAGGTACATCCGGGTGCCACTCCCTTGGATTTGGCCTTCTGAGGTAGCCTAGTTCTAAAACCGCAACGTTGCACACACCTATTGTGGCTTGTAACCTGTGTTGAACTTTTCCTCCAGAAATTTATCCAAGCCCCTTTTAAAAGCATCCAGGCCAGATGCCATCACCACATCCTGTGGCAAGGAGTTCCACAGACCAACCACACACTAAGTAAAAAAATATTTTCTTCTGTCTGTTCTAACTCTCCCAACACTCAATTTTAGTGGCTGTCCCCTGATTCTGAGAGGGAAAAGAGCATCTCTCTATCCACTCTATCCATTCCCTGCCTAATTTTGTATGTCTCAATCATGTCATAAGACATGTCAATCATGTACCTGCTCAGGTGACTTTTCGCTAGACTGAAGAGTTGCAAACACTGTAGCCTTTCCTCATAGGAAGGTGCCCCAGCCCAGGAATCATTTTGGTTGCTCTCTTCTGCACCTTACCCTTGTGTCTGCTCTTGCATCGTTGAACTTTTCTTTTTGCCTTGGGATACCCCAAACCACCCTTCTGTCACTCCTCCCCTACTTGAGATCACCTTTAGGGAAGTGAGAAAAGTGCTCCTGTCTGCAGGAGACAGAGAGAAATGAAAAGACAAGGTCATGGGAATGAGGTGGGGGGAGAATACACCTCTGGGTGTCACCGGAGCTTGAAGCAGAGTCCTGGATTCCACTCATTGTCAAAACCTCTCCAAGGGACCTCATGAGGATGTGTTCATGCAGGCTGCCCTCTAGAAAGAGGAGGCTGCTTTTTCTAGGAAGGCGTGAGGAGGAGGAGAGGGGCTTCTGGCATGGGAGTCACAAACAGAGGAGAGAGATTGCACACCTGTAAGTCTATCTCCGAAAACTGTCCTGTTGAAAATGGCACACTGGAGAGAGCTGTGTGGAGCTTCCCAAGCAGTCCAAAGAAGACGTAATCTGAGGAGAGAGGAAGAGAAAGAAAGGACTCTGGCTGACCTTGGGATGGAACTGGCTCGTGGCATCCACTTTATCCTGGAACCAAACGCATTAGCCAAGCTTGCAGCCTCATTGAGGGGATGCTGGCTTCACATGGCAAGG